>NC_060196.1:53956954-54114454 GCF_021184085.1 Oncorhynchus gorbuscha | reverse complement strand
GGCCATAATGTTTACTCTCCTGTTTCATAGCCATAATGTTTACTGTCCTGTTTCATAGCCATAATGTTTACTGTCCTGTTTCATAGCCATAATGTTTACTGTCCTGTTTCATAGCCATAATGTTTACTGTCCTGTTTCATGGCCATAATGTTTACTGTCCTGTTTCATGGCCATAATGTTTACTCTCCTGTTTCATGGCCATAATGTTTACAGTCCTGTTTCACAGCCATAATGTTTACTGTCCTGTTTCATAGCCATAATGTTTACTGTCCTGTTTCACAGCCATAATGTTTACAGTCCTGTTTCATAGCCATAATGTTTACTGTCCTGTTTCATAGCCATAATGTTTATTGTCCTGTTTCATAGCCATAATGTTTACTGTCCTGTTTCATAGCCATAATGTTTACTGTCCTGTTTCATAGCCATAATGTTTACAGTCCTGTTTCATAGCCATAATGTTTACAGTCCTGTTTCATAGCCATAATGTTTACTGTCCTGTTTCATAGCCATAATGTTTACTGTCCTGTTTCATAGCCATAATGTTTACTGTCCTGTTTCATAGCCATAATGTTTACTGTCCTGTTTCATAGCCATAATGTTTACTCTCCTGTTTCATAGCCATAATGTTTACAGTCCTGTTTCATAGCCATAATGTTTACTCTCCTGTTTCATAGCCATAATGTTTACTGTCCTGTTTCATAGCCATAATGTTTACAGTCCTGTTTCATAGCCATAATGTTTACTGTCCTGTTTCATAGCCATAATGTTTACAGTCCTGTTTCATAGCCATAATGTTTACTCTCCTGTTTCATAGCCATAATGTTTACAGTCCTGTTTCATAGCCATAATGTTTACTGTCCTGTTTCATAGCCATAATGTTTACAGTCCTGTTTCATAGCCATAATGTTTACTGTCCTGTTTCATAGCCATAATGTTTACTGTCCTGTTTCATAGCCATAATGTTTACAGTCCTGTTTCATAGCCATAATGTTTACAGTCCTGTTTCACAGCCATAATGTTTACTGTCCTGTTTCATAGCCATAATGTTTACTGTCCTGTTTCACAGCCATAATGTTTACAGTCCTGTTTCATAGCCATAATGTTTACTGTCCTGTTTCATAGCCATAATGTTTATTGTCCTGTTTCATAGCCATAATGTTTACTGTCCTGTTTCATAGCCATAATGTTTACTGTCCTGTTTCATAGCCATAATGTTTGTCCTGTTTCATAGCCATAATGTTTACAGTCCTGTTTCATAGCCATAATGTTTACTGTCCTGTTTCATAGCCATAATGTTTACTGTCCTGTTTCATAGCCATAATGTTTACTGTCCTGTTTCATAGCCATAATGTTTACAGTCCTGTTTCATAGCCATAATGTTTACTCTCCTGTTTCATAGCCATAATGTTTACAGTCCTGTTTCATAGCCATAATGTTTACTGTCCTGTTTCATAGCCATAATGTTTACAGTCCTGTTTCATAGCCATAATGGTTACTCTCCTGTTTCATAGCCATAATGTTTACAGTCCTGTTTCATAGCCATAATGTTTACTGTCCTGTTTCATAGCCATAATGTTTACAGTCCTGTTTCATAGCCATAATGTTTACTGTCCTGTTTCATAGCCATAATGTTTACTGTCCTGTTTCATAGCCATAATGTTTACTGTCCTGTTTCATAGCCATAATGTTTACTGTCCTGTTTCATGGCCATAATGTTTACTGTCCTGTTTCATGGCCATAATGTTTACTCTCCTGTTTCATGGCCATAATGTTTACAGTCCTGTTTCACAGCCATAATGTTTACTGTCCTGTTTCATAGCCATAATGTTTACTGTCCTGTTTCACAGCCATAATGTTTACAGTCCTGTTTCATAGCCATAATGTTTACTGTCCTGTTTCATAGCCATAATGTTTATTGTCCTGTTTCATAGCCATAATGTTTACAGTCCTGTTTCATAGCCATAATGTTTACTGTCCTGTTTCATAGCCATAATGTTTACAGTCCTGTTTCATAGCCATAATGTTTACAGTCCTGTTTCATAGCCATAATGTTTACTGTCCTGTTTCATAGCCATAATGTTTACTGTCCTGTTTCATAGCCATAATGTTTACTGTCCTGTTTCATAGCCATAATGTTTACAGTCCTGTTTCATAGCCATAATGTTTACTGTCCTGTTTCATAGCCATAATGTTTACAGTCCTGTTTCATAGCCATAATGTTTACTGTCCTGTTTCATAGCCATAATGTTTACAGTCCTGTTTCATAGCCATAATGTTTACTCTCCTGTTTCATAGCCATAATGTTTACAGTCCTGTTTCATAGCCATAATGTTTACTGTCCTGTTTCATAGCCATAATGTTTACAGTCCTGTTTCATAGCCATAATGTTTACTGTCCTGTTTCATAGCCATAATGTTTACTGTCCTGTTTCATAGCCATAATGTTTACAGTCCTGTTTCATAGCCATAATGTTTACAGTCCTGTTTCATAGCCATAATGTTTACAGTCCTGTTTCATAGCCATAATGTTTACTGTCCTGTTTCATGGCCATAATGTTTACAGTCCTGTTTCACAGCCATAATGTTTACTGTCCTGTTTCATAGCCATAATGTTTACTGTCCTGTTTCACAGCCATAATGTTTACAGTCCTGTTTCATAGCCATAATGTTTACTGTCCTGTTTCATAGCCATAATGTTTATTGTCCTGTTTCATAGCCATAATGTTTACTGTCCTGTTTCATAGCCATAATGTTTACTGTCCTGTTTCATAGCCATAATGTTTACAGTCCTGTTTCATAGCCATAATGTTTACAGTCCTGGTTTATACACTAGACCAGAGGGTTTCAACTGGTTTATACATTAGACCAGCGGTTCTCAACTGTTTTATACACTAGACCAGAGGTTCTCAACTGGTTTATACACTAGACCAGAGGTTCTCAACTGGTTTATACACTAGACCAGAGGTTCTCAACTGGTTTATACATTAGACCAGCGGTTCTCAACTGGTTTATACACTAGACCAGTGGTTCTCAACTGGTTTATACACTAGACCAGCGGTTCTCAACTGGTTTATACACTAGACCAGTGGTTCTCAACTGGTTTATAAACTAGACCAGTGGTTCTCAACTGGTTTATACACTAGACCAGAGGTTCTCAACTGGTTTATACACTAGACCAGCGGTTCTCAACTGGTTTATACACTAGACCAGTGGTTCTCAACTGGTTTATAAACTAGACCAGAGGTTCTCAACTGGTTTATACACTAGACCAGAGGTTCTCAACTGGTTTATACACTAGACCAGCGGTTCTCAACTGGTTTATACACTAGACCAGTGGTTCTCAACTGGTTTATAAACTAGACCAGAGGTTCTCAACTGGTTTATACACTAGACCAGAGGTTCTCAACTGGTTTATACACTAGACCAGCGGTTCTCAACTGGTTTATACACTAGACCAGTGGTTCTCAACTGGTTTATAAACTAGACCAGAGGTTCTCAACTGGTTTATACACTAGACCAGAGGTTCTCAACTGGTTTATACACTAGACCAGTGGTTCTCAACTGGTTTATACACTAGACCAGTGGTTCTCAACTGGTTTATAAACTAGACCAGAGGTTCTCAACTGGTGCGGTATGCAAATTGGAGTGGGTCTAGGTTTTCTGGGATAACGGTGTTAATGTGAGCCATGACCAGCTTTTCAAAACACTTCATGGCTACCGACGTGAGTGCTACAGGTCGGTAGTCATTTAGGCAGGTTACCTTAGTATTCTTGGGCACAGGGACAATGGTAGACTGCTTGAAACATGTTAGTATTACAGACTCAGACAGGGAGAGGTTGAAAATGTCAGTGAAGACACTTGCCAGTTGGTCTGCGCATGCTCGGAGTACATGTCCTGGTAATTCATCTGGCCCTGCGACCTTGTGAATGATGACCTGTTGAAAGGTCTTATTCACATCGGCTGCGGAGAGAGTGATCACACAGTCGTCCAGAACAGCTGATGCTCTCATGCATGTTTTAGCGTTTCTTGCCTCAAGGCGGGCATAGAAGTTATTTAGCTCGTTTGGTGGGCTCATGTCACTGAGCAGTTCTCGGCTGTGCTTCCCTTTGTAGTCTGTAATAGTTTGCAGGCCCTGCCACATCCTACGAGCGTCAGAGCTGGTGTCGTACGATAAAATTGTATTCCTGTATTGACGCATTGCTTGTTTGATGGTTCGTCAGAGGGCATAGCGGGATTTCTTATAAGCTTCCGGGTTAGAGTCCCACTTGAAAAGGGCAGCTCTACCCTTTAGCTCAGTGCGGATGTTGCCTGTGGCATCCATGGCTTCTGGTTGGGGTATGTATGTACGGTCACTGTGGGGATGATGTCCTCAATGCACTTATTGAGGAAGCCAGTGACTGATGTGGTGTATTCATCAAAGCCATCGGAAGTATCCCGGAACATGTTCCAGTCTGTGATAGCAAAATAGTCTTGTAGCTTAGAGTCTGCTTCATCTGACCACTTTTTTATTGACCGAGTCACTGGTGCTTCCGGCTTTAATTTGTGCTTGTAAGCAGGAATCAGGAGGATAGAATTATGGTCAGATTTGCCAAATGGAGGGTGAGGGAGAGCTTTGTACCCATCTCTGTGTGTGGAGTAAAGATTTAAGTTTCCTTGCATTAACGTCCCCGGCCACTAGGAGTGCTGACCTCTGGATGAGCATTTTCCTGTTTGCTTATGGCGGTATACATCTCATTGAGTGCAGTCTTAGTGCCAGCATCGGTCTGTGGGATATGTAGACAGCTACGAAAAATACAGATGAAAACTCTCTAGGTATCATGCTTATCTTGAGATGCTCCACCAGAGGCAAGCATAACCTTGACACATCCTTAAATATCAGCTACCAGGCACCAGCTGTTGTTTACATATATGCATTGTCCCCCCTCCTCCTGTCTTACCAGAAGCTGCTGGTAATACACTTTATCATGCCAATAAGGTGTATAACCTGCCAGCTGTGTGTTCTCAATGTTGTCGTTCAGCCACGACTCAGTGAAACACAGGATATTACAGTTTTTAATGTCCCGTTGGTAGGATATACGTGCTTTCAGTTCGTCCCATTTATTTTCCAAAGATTGAACGTTAGCTAGCAGGACAGAAGGCAAAGGCAGATTAGCCACTCATCTCCTGATCCTCACAAGGCACCCTGATTTCTTTTTGCAAAATCTCAATTTCCTCCTCCAGTGAATGATGGGGATCTGGGCCTGGTCGGGTGTCTGTAGTATATTCCTCCTCTCCGATTCATTGAAGAAAAACTCTTTGTCTAATCTGAGGTGAGTAATCGCAGTTCTGATGTCAGGAAGCTCTTTTCGGTCATAAGAGACGGTAGCAGCAACATTATGTACAAAACAAGTTACGAACAAGGCAAAACATTTTTTTTTAAATAGCTTGGTTGGTTAAGAGCCGATAAGATGGCAGCCATCACCTCTGGCGCCATCATGAAATCTCAACTGGTTTAAACACGAGTAGAGTGGTTCTCAACTGGTTTATACACTAGTTCTCAACTGATTTTGCCTCGGGACCCAAATTGAACCAGGTTGTTTCATTCGCAACCCATTGGATAATGGCGCCGGAGGGGATGGCTGTTGTTTTACCGGTTCCTAACCAACTGTTCTATTTTGTCATTTTTATCCCACATTTATTTTGTACATAATGTTGCTGCTACCGTCTCTTATGACTGAAAAGAGCTTCTGGATATCAGAACAGCGATTACTCCGAATTTCTCTTGAATTTATCCGACGAGAAGGATATACTGCATCCCCAAACCCCGTCACTCGCATGAAGATGGAAATACAGGGTGCGGAGATCGGGGTGCCTTGTGAGAATTCGTCGACGAGAGGGTAACCCGCCTCTAGCATCCGTTCTATTGGCCAACGTGCAATCACTAGAAATAAACTGAATCATCTCCGTTCTATTCTATCAACAGGACATAAAAAACTGTAATATCTTATGTTTCACCGAGTCATGGCTGAACGACGACATAGATAATATAGAGTTGGCTGGGGTTTCTGTGCATCGGCAGGACAGAACAGCTGTGCCTGGTAAGACGAGGGGTGGGTGTGTTTGTCTATTTGTCAATAACAGCTGGTGCACAATGTCTAATATTAAAGAAGTCACGAGGTATTGCTCGCCTGAGGTAGAGTACCTCATGATAAGCTGTAGACCACATTATCTCCCAAGAGGGTTCTCATCTATATTATTCGTAGCCGTCTATTTACAACCACAAACCGATGCTGGCATTAAGACCGATGAGCTGTATAAGGCCATAAGCAAACAACAAAATGCTCATCAAGAAGCGGCGCTCCTAGTGGCTTTAATGCAGGCAAATTTTAATCTGTTTTAACTCATTTCTACCAGCATGTCACGTGCAACCATAGGGGGAAAAAACTCTACACCACCTTTACTCCACACACAGAGAAGCATACTAAGCTCTCCCTCACCCTACATTTCACAAATCTGAGAGGCGTCCCCGTCCCCCGGCACTCTACACTGGCCCCACTCCACCAGGAATCGCACCATGTGTCACGTGGCTCCCCTTCCTGTTCGGGTGGCGCTCGGCGGTCGTCGTCACCGGTCTACTAGCTGCCACCGATCCCTTTTTCCTTTTCGTTTGTTTTTGTCTAATTGTTTTCACATGTTCCTTGTTGGGGTTTTGGGATGGGTGTTAATTAAGTTTGTTAAACCTGCTGGTGTTTGTGGGGGCTTGTTGTTATTGTTACGTTTGTGGTGTATCGTTGTCTTTTGGGTTTTCGCTGTCCAGGTTTTGTAACTAAGGTTTTGGGTTTGTTTGCACCTGTGTTTAGGGCTTCACCCATGTTTGGACCTGTTACTTTGTAGAGGACATTAAAGCGTTTTTCCCGTTTACTTTTGCTCTCTGCGTCTGACTCCACACCCATCACTCACCCACCGTTACACCATGCCCAGACAGCCTGCTTTGCCAGCATAATGGGCTGGGGTCCAGCCACAATGGAATTGGGGCGTTAGGTTTGTCGTGTGTCAGTGTAATTAGTGTGTGATCTGGCATAGTTTTTATTATTGTCAGAGAGAATACAGTATTCGTCACGGGTCAAAAAGTGATTGATGAGGTATTTTATGGGTCACGTGGTTATGCCCATTTAAATACATCCTGTCCGAAAGTTCTCACGCTATCGAGTGAGTGTTTATGTAACCCGATAGTGCATCTGTTTAGGGTAAAGCCTGTGTTTACATTAAAGCTGTCAAGGTGATTGATGTGTAGTGACGTTGTTGAACTGTGGAATGGGTTTGAACATTTGATGCATCTGTTTAGGGTAAACATTGTGTATTTGTATAGTTTACACATACTTATGCTATTGTCACATAACATAATACAATGTCAGTGTCAGTGTATACAGCGTTAGATGCTGTGGGGAATGTGTTATATCATGTACATGTTCCCCCCTATAGTACATTAGTAGTACATAACAGTGTAATAGTGTAGTACTACAGTACGGATCTGTCTTGACATCCTCGTTTGAAAGCTTCTTGTTTATTGTCAGAACGAGCCTTCTGTATATGTGTGGTACTATATATAAAACATCAGTGACTCTGATTCACCAAAGCTTCTTGTTTATTGTCAGAACGAGCCTTCTGTATATGTGTGGTACTATATATAAAACATCAGTGACTCTGATTCACCAAAGGTTCTTGTTCTTTACAGTTTAACATAAACAATATTTCCCTCCTCTCTAAAAATATACTTTCGGATTATAAACATGCAAATAAAAAATAAAACAGGAATACTAAAATAGCCAATGTTATATTATATATATCATGTTATATACATCATATATACATCATAACCCGAGGTGGGTTGAAATTGTTGTTCAAATGTTGCAGATACATTTTTTAGTATCTAGATATTGTGTTATATGTTAGAATGTCTAATGAACAACTATATTTTATACATTAATATATTGTTTTGTCAGAAATATATAAATATAATGATAACAAAGTATTACCTGCACCTGTACGCAGACGATACAGTTGTGTACTCTATCGCCCGCCCTGCTGATCATGATCTATCTGAACCACAGTATTTTGCAGAAAATCTTTATTGACCTTAAATTATTATTGAATACATGGAAAACTAAGTATATGTTGTTTTCTAGAGTACACAAAAATTATTCTAATGATTGAAGTGTATGTACCTAGTACGGTGTATCAGTATATACGTTAAGTTGTCTTTAAAAAAAACATATTGATGAGTTAGTTAATTAAGATGTTGAATATAAAAAGGGGCTTCTTCTATAGAAATAGGTCAGGCCTCTCGCTTAATAGTACAAAGCAGATAATTCAATCTATGCTCTTACTGGTCCTAGACTATTGTGAAATCATCTATATGAATGCAGCTGCCACTTCATTAAAGCCTTTAGATGCATTTGACCATAGAGCACTTTGTTTTATTATGGGTACAGGTTCAGTACACATCCCTGCATTCTCTATTATAAAGTAGGCAGGCCCTCTTTGATGTCAAGTAGGTCAATTTGTTGCTCTCTTTGCCTTTATACAGCTCTTTTACATACTGTAAACTCCCTCTGTAGCTAACATCTACAATAACCGTTAGAGGTAAGAGTTGCCGTTATCATACACAGTCTCAGGGATTGCTAACTCTGTAAATTCCTTTGGTCTGTACATAGTTAGGTAAATCAGCTCTTTGCCCCTTACTGGTGGAATAATCTCCAAGCTTCTCTAAACATAGATGTTTTTGGTGTCTCTAGGATAATTGAGACTGCTGAATGAGGCCTGTTACAACTTACTTACAAAACCTTTAAAGGAGTTTGTGAAACCATTCAGTCATGGATGTATGTAAACATATTTAATGCGTATTGCTTGTTATAGAAGACAACTTTTGTACATTGAATAGCCATTCATCCCTGTTACACCTTGATGTGATGGTTCTCTATGTCTGGACATGTTTATAATCCACATAGTGTGAATAGTGGTTTCCATAAAGTCATTACCCCCCTAAACCTGAATCTGAAATTACCTTTATGATTGTTCTTACCACTGTTACTTTGGGGTTCTAATCCCCCTCTTTCAAAATCCTGTTACTTTGGAGTTCTAATCCCCCTCTTTCAGAATCCTGTTACTTTGGGGTTCTAATCCCCCTCTTTCAGAATCCTGTTACTTTGGGGTTCTAATCCCCCTCTTTCAGAATCCTGTTACTTTGGAGTTCTAATCCCCCTCTTTCAGAATCCTGTTACTTTGGAGTTCTAATCCCCCTCTTTCAGAATCCTGTTACTTTGGGGTTCTAATCCCCCTCTTTCAGAATCCTGTTACTTTGGGGTTCTATTCCCCCTCTTTCAGAATCCTGTTACTTTGGAGTTCTAATCCCCCTCTTTCAGAATCCTGTTACTTTGGGGTTCTAATCCCCCTCTTTCAGAATCCTGTTACTTTGGGGTTCTATTCCCCCTCTTTCAGAATCCTGTTACTTTGGGATTCTAATCCCCCTCTTTCAGAATCCTGTTACTTTGGGATTCTAATCCCCCTCTTTCAGAATCCTGTTACTTTGGAGTTCTAATCCCCCTCTTTCAGAATCCTGTTATTTTGGGATTATAATCCCCCTCTTTCAGAATCCTGTTACTTTGGGATTCTAATCCCCCTCTTTCAGAATCCTGTTATTTTGGGATTCTAATCCCCCTCTTTCAGAATCCTGTTACTTTGGGATTCTAATCCCCCTCTTTCAGAATCCTGTTACTTTGGAGTTCTAATCCCCCTCTTTCAGAATCCTGTTACTTTGGGATTCTAATCCCCCTCTTTCAGAATCCTGTTACTTTGGGGTTCTAATCCCCCTCTTTCAGAATCCTGTTACTTTGGGGTTCTAATCCCCCTCTTTCAGAATCCTGTTACTTTGGGGTTCTAATCCCCTCTTTCAGAATCCTGTTACTTTGGGGTTCTAATCCCCCTCTTTCAGAATCCTGTTACTTTGGGGTTCTAATCCCTCTCTTTCAGAATCCTGTTACTTTGGGGTTCTAATCCCCCTCTTTCAGAATCCTGTTACTTTGGGGTTCTAATCCCCCTCTTTCAGAATCCCGTTACTTTGGGATTTTAATCCCTCTCTTTCAGAATCCTGTTACTTTGGGGTTCTAATCCCTCTCTTTCAGAATCCTGTTACTTTGGGGTTCTAATCCCCCTCTTTCAGAATCCTGTTACTTTGGGGTTCTAATCCCCCTCTTTCAGAATCCTGTTACTTTGGGGTTCTAATCTCCCTCTTTCAGAATCCTGTTACTTTGGGGTTCTAATCCCCATCTTTCAGAATCCTGTTACTTTGGGGTTCTAATCCCCCTCTTTCAGAATCCTGTTACTTTGGGATTCTAATCCCCCTCTTTCAGAATCCTGTTACTTTAGGATTCTAATCCCCCTCTTTCAGAATCCTGTTACTCTGGGGTTCTAATCCCCCTCTTTCAGAATCCTGTTACTTTGGGGTTCTAATCCCCCTCTTTCAGAATCCTGTTACTTTGGGGTTCTAATCCCTCTCTTTCAAAATCCTGTTACTTTGGGATTCTAATCCCTCTCTTTCAGAATCCTGTTACTTTGGGGTTCTAATCCCTCTCTTTCAGAATCCTGTTACTTTGGGGTTCTAATCCCTCTCTTTCAAAATCCTTTACTTTGGGATTCTAATCCCCCTCTTTCAGAATCCTGTTACTTTGGGGTTCTAATCCCCCTCTTTCAGAATCCTGTTACTTTGGGGTTCTAATCCCCCTCTTTCAGAATCCTGTTACTTTGGGGTTCTAATCCCTCTCTTTCAGAATCCTGTTACTTTGGGGTTCTAATCCCCCTCTTTCAGAATCCTGTTACTTTGGGGTTCTAATCCCCCTCTTTCAGAATCCTGTTACTTTGGGGTTCTAATCCCCCTCTTTCAGAATCCTGTTACTTTGGGGTTCTAATCCCTCTCTTTCAGAATCCTGTTACTTTGAGGTTCTAATCCCCCTCTTTCAGAATCCTGTTACTTTGGGGTTCTAATCCCTCTCTTTCAAAATCCTGTTACTTTGGGATTCTAATCCCCCTCTTTCAGAATCCTGTTACTTTGGGGTTCTAATCCCTCTCTTTCAGAATCCTGTTACTTTGGGGTTCTAATCCCCCTCTTTCAGAATCCTGTTACTTTGGGGTTCTAATCCCCCTCTTTCAGAATCCTGTTACTTTGGGGTTCTAATCCCCCTCTTTCAGAATCCTGTTACTTTGGGGTTCTAATCCCTCTCTTTCAGAATCCTGTTACTTTGAGGTTCTAATCCCCCTCTTTCAGAATCCTGTTACTTTGGGGTTCTAATCCCTCTCTTTCAAAATCCTGTTACTTTGGGATTCTAATCCCCCTCTTTCAGAATCCTGTTACTTTGGGGTTCTAATCCCTCTCTTTCAGAATCCTGTTACTTTGGGGTTCTAATCCCTCTCTTTCAAAATCCTGTTACTTTGGGATTCTAATCCCCCTCTTTCAGAATCCTGTTACTTTGGGGTTCTAATCCCTCTCTTTCAAAATCCTGTTACTTTGGGATTCTAATCCCCCTCTTTCAGAATCCTGTTACTTTGGGGTTCTAATCCCCCTCTTTCAAAATCCTGTTACTTTGGGGTTCTAATCCCTCTCTTTCAAAATCCTGTTACTTTGGGGTTCTAATCCCCCTCTTTCAGAATCCTGTTACTTTGGGGTTCTAATCCCTCTCTTTCAGAATCCTGTTACTTTGGGGTTCTAATCCCTCTCTTTCAAAATCCTGTTACTTTGGGGTTCTAATCCCCCTCTTTCAAAATCCTGTTACTTTGGGGTTCTAATCCCTCTCTTTCAGAATCCTGTTACTTTGGGGTTCTAATCCCCCTCTTTCAGAATCCTGTTACTTTGGAGTTCTAATCCCTCTCTTTCAAAATCCTGTTACTTTGGAGTTCTAATCCCTCTCTTTCAAAATCCTGTTACTTTGGGATTCTAATCCCCCTCTTTCAGAATCCTGTTACTTTGGGGTTCTAATCCATCTCTTTCAGAATCCTGTTACTTTGGGGTTCTAATCCCCCTCTTTCAGAATCCTGTTACTTTGGAGTTCTAATCCCTCTCTTTCAAAATCCTGTTACTTTGGAGTTCTAATCCCTCTCTTTCAAAATCCTGTTACTTTGGGGTTCTAATCCCCCTCTTTCAAAATCCTGTTACTTTGGGGTTCTAATCCCTCTCTTTCAGAATCCTGTTACTTTGGGGTTCTAATCCCTCTCTTTCAGAATCCTGTTACTTTGGGATTCTAATCCCCCTCTTTCAGAATCCTGTTACTTTGGGGTTCTAATCCCTCTCTTTCAGAATCCTGTTACTTTGGGATTCTAATCCCCCTCTTTCAGAATCCTGTTACTTTGGGGTTCTAATCCATCTCTTTCAGAATCCTGTTACTTTGGGGTTCTAATCCCCCTCTTTCAGAATCCTGTTACTTTGGGGTTCTAATCCCTCTCTTTCAGAATCCTGTTACTTTGGGGTTCTAATCCCTCTCTTTCAGAATCCTGTTACTTTGGAGTTCTAATCCCTCTCTTTCAAAATCCTGTTACTTTGGAGTTCTAATCCCTCTCTTTCAAAATCCTGTTACTTTGGGATTCTAATCCCCCTCTTTCAGAATCCTGTTACTTTGGGGTTCTAATCCATCTCTTTCAGAATCCTGTTACTTTGGGGTTCTAATCCCCCTCTTTCAGAATCCTGTTACTTTGGAGTTCTAATCCCTCTCTTTCAAAATCCTTTACTTTGGGGTTCTAATCCCCCTCTTTCAAAATCCTGTTACTTTGGGGTTCTAATCCCCCTCTTTCAGAATCCTGTTACTTTGGGGTTCTAATCCATCTCTTTCAGAATCCTGTTACTTTGGAGTTCTAATCCCTCTCTTTCAAAATCCTGTTACTTTGGAGTTCTAATCCCTCTCTTTCAAAATCCTGTTACTTTGGGATTCTAATCCCCCTCTTTCAGAATCCTGTTACTTTGGGGTTCTAATCCATCTCTTTCAGAATCCTGTTACTTTGGGGTTCTAATCCCCCTCTTTCAGAATCCTGTTACTTTGGAGTTCTAATCCCTCTCTTTCAAAATCCTGTTACTTTGGAGTTCTAATCCCTCTCTTTCAAAATCCTGTTACTTTGGGGTTCTAATCCCCCTCTTTCAAAATCCTGTTACTTTGGGGTTCTAATCCCTCTCTTTCAGAATCCTGTTACTTTGGGGTTCTAATCCCCCTCTTTCAGAATCCTGTTACTTTGGGGTTCTAATCCCCCTCTTTCAGAATCCTGTTACTTTGGGGTTCTAATCCCTCTCTTTCAGAATCCTGTTACTTTGGGATTCTAATCCCCCTCTTTCAGAATCCTGTTACTTTGGGGTTCTAATCCCTCTCTTTCAGAATCCTGTTACTTTGGGATTCTAATCCCCCTCTTTCAGAATCCTGTTACTTTGGGGTTCTAATCCATCTCTTTCAGAATCCTGTTACTTTGGGGTTCTAATCCCCTCTTTCAGAATCCTGTTACTTTGGGGTTCTAATCCCTCTCTTTCAGAATCCTGTTACTTTGGGGTTCTAATCCCTCTCTTTCAGAATCCTGTTACTTTGGGGTTCTAATCCCTCTCTTTCAAAATCCTGTTACTTTGGGGTTCTAATCCCTCTCTTTCAGAATCCTGTTACTTTGGGGTTCTAATCCCTCTCTTTCAGAATCCTGTTACTTTGGGGTTCTAATCCCCCTCTTTCAGAATCCTGTTACTTTGGAGTTCTAATCCCTCTCTTTCAAAATCCTTTACTTTGGGGTTCTAATCCCCCTCTTTCAAAATCCTGTTACTTTGGGGTTCTAATCCCCCTCTTTCAGAATCCTGTTACTTTGGGGTTCTAATCCATCTCTTTCAGAATCCTGTTACTTTGGAGTTCTAATCCCTCTCTTTCAAAATCCTGTTACTTTGGAGTTCTAATCCCTCTCTTTCAAAATCCTGTTACTTTGGGATTCTAATCCCCCTCTTTCAGAATCCTGTTACTTTGGGGTTCTAATCCATCTCTTTCAGAATCCTGTTACTTTGGGGTTCTAATCCATCTCTTTCAGAATCCTGTTACTTTGGAGTTCTAATCCCTCTCTTTCAAAATCCTGTTACTTTGGAGTTCTAATCCCTCTCTTTCAAAATCCTGTTACTTTGGGGTTCTAATCCCTCTCTTTCAGAATCCTGTTACTTTGGGGTTCTAATCCCTCTCTTTCAGAATCCTGTTACTTTGGGGTTCTAATCCCCCTCTTTCAGAATCCTGTTACTTTGGGGTTCTAATCCCCTCTTTCAGAATCCTGTTACTTTGGGGTTCTAATCCCTCTCTTTCAGAATCCTGTTACTTTGGGATTCTAATCCCCTCTTTCAGAATCCTGTTACTTTGGGGTTCTAATCCCTCTCTTTCAGAATCCTGTTACTTTGGGATTCTAATCCCCCTCTTTCAGAATCCTGTTACTTTGGGGTTCTAATCCATCTCTTTCAGAATCCTGTTACTTTGGGGTTCTAATCCCCCTCTTTCAGAATCCTGTTACTTTGGGGTTCTAATCCCTCTCTTTCAGAATCCTGTTACTTTGGGGTTCTAATCCCTCTCTTTCAGAATCCTGTTACTTTGGGGTTCTAATCCCTCTCTTTCAAAATCCTGTTACTTTGGGGTTCTAATCCCTCTCTTTCAGAATCCTGTTACTTTGGGGTTCTAATCCCTCTCTTTCAGAATCCCTACTGTGAACACATCTTTAACATTCATGATCCTTCACTATATTTATCCCTAAACCTCCCACAATAACTATTGTATATTGTTAGTCCCAATGACCTTACTGCCAATATCAAAGTTGTATACATAGCTAAATACATTGTTGGAGACAGTTTCCATATCTTTCATTATGCAAACATGTGTTTATTAGATTATATTTCTCATTGAGAATAATGTTTTTTAAATACTATATGGGTCATGCTTTGTTTTGGTCATATGTTCTCTTATGGGTCAATTATTTTAATTACAATATAGACATTATGTTCTTGGTTCAATGTGGTCCCACCCCTCCCATGTGTTCCCAGGTGCAAATTTGGGAGCCCATATACATTCAGGATGTAAAGCTTACTAGTTATGGCAAATGTTAGGAAGACCTGGTTGTTGTAACAAAAACAAAAAACAAAACAGCAAAGTTTAATAGTTTGACCACATCTTTTCACATATGTTTTATTGGGGTCTTTTAAATTTACCACGTTGATTGGCTCCAGCCATTGGAAGCTCCGTGCAAAGAACAATAACACAATTCAACCATTAATGGATGGTGACAAAAATAATGACATTGCAAGTAGTCATGTTAAGGTTTTCAATGTTCTATTGGTGGGGTTTATGGATTTGCATGTGGCTGTGCATTATATGATGCCTACATATGAAAGAGGATCTGATCAAGCCTATTAGTATTCTTGATCAATTCTTGATCCAAAAAGACACAAACCTGTTATGGGGTTAATTCCACATCTGTTTACATTGCTTGGTAGTGGATTAGCATGGTATGAGACTACATTAATAATATAATTTAAGTACAGTAAAAATAAACGGTATTATCCTAAATTGAGAGATGAATAAAAAATGAGTTATCACATCAACATCATCAAAATGTTTCAGAATGTACCTGTTTTCAGTATAGAATGACATGTATATGTTTCAGAATGTACCTGTTTTCAGTATAGAATGACATGTATATGTTTCAGAATGTACCTGTTTTCAGTATAGAATGACATGTATATGTTTCAGAATGTACCTGTTTTCAGTATAGAATGACATGTATATGTTTCAGAATGTACCTGTTTTCAGTATAGAATGACATGTATATGTTTCAGAATGTACCTGTTTTCAGTATAGAATGACATGTATATGTTTCAGAATGTACCTGTTTTCAGTATAGAATGACATGTATATGTTTCAGAATGTACCTGTTTTCAGTATAGAATGACATGTAAATGTTTCAGAATGTACCTGTTTTCAGTATAGAATGACATGTATATGTTTCAGAATGTACCTGTTTTCAGTATAGAATGACATGTATACAGATTATATTCCAACTCTTTGTGTTTTGTCTTAATGACTGTTCTTTAGTAAACAGGAAACTCAACAGTGTGTTAGTCCGAGAAACATTAACTACATAGTTGTTTTATGTTTGTGAAAGCTTGAAATGAACACAATGAGAAGTGATTTTGTAACAACAGTGTGTTTGAATTCGCGCTCATATAAACTGTTTTCATCACTGCCTTGTAAACCCATTCTTGTAAGTTGGAGCTGCTGTACGTGATTGTCTGGGGCTGCTGTACAGATTTGAGCACTTGACAAGACGTTGACATTTCTGGGGAAGTCTCACCTGTAACATAATAATAATAAAGATTATGATAATAATAATAATATTGTTATATTATTTTTATAATAATACAAATCTGTAAATTAACCAAATGTATTTCTTAAAAGCCCTTTTTATATCAGCAGTTGTTACAACGTGTTTTACAGATACTCTAAGAATCTAAGACCCATCAATGCATATCCCGAAGCACAGCATCTAGGAAATACTCCCTAGAAGTCACACACCTAGGATTAAAACTAGAGAGGAACCATGCTCCAAGGGTTGTGCTGAGTGGATATTTAAGAGTATATGTGCCTCTTATCGTTAATCAAGATGTTCCAACGATCGTAGATGACAATCAGGGTCATATAATAACCAGGGTGGCTGTAGAAGGGGCAAAGTTTAATACTCAGGAGTCAATGTCATGTTTTTTGTCTTTTTTCATAGCCAGAGAGAGAGAGAGTGAGAGAGTGAGCGAGAGAGAGAGAGAGAGAGAGAGAGAGAGAGAGAGAGAGAGAGAGAGAGAGAGAGAGAGAGAGAGAGAGAGAGAGAGAGAGAGAGAGAGAGTGAGCGAGAGAGAGAGAGAGAGAGAGTGAGTGAGTGAGAGAGAGAGAGAGAGAGGCTCTATTACATAAAGTTATCACAGATGCACACTATGTAACACATTATATTAATAATTCTCTAAAAATTGGATGTCATTGTCTTTCATACCTGTTGCAATACAAAACATTGAAACGTTGTTAAATATTTGTGTGAAATGTTATACATTGAGAGAGAGAGAGAGTTCCAGCGCAGGAATATCTAACATGTAATATCTAACATGTAATATCTAACAATTCCCCACAAACTACATAACACACACAAAATCTAATATAATATATATGATTTTATGCACAACATTTTGGGGTTATTAGATAGGTCCCTAGACCATTCTCGTAAATGTAAATACATTTTTTTAAAGCATTTAACAATAACCCCTCCTCTCATTCAATATATAAACGGTGTATATGTTTTTATATAATACCTTATTAAAAAACATTCCAAATATATACACATTAACATGCATAGTTAGATATTTAAAAAGCATTCTTTAGATTGTAATCGCAACGCACCTTCAGAATTCTCCATGTGTAAAGGATTGCAGGAGTCTCTTTACCTTCTATGTCTTTTCAGAGCAGCCTCTGTGTCCTGACTGAGATATTGTATGGAATTAACTTTTAGGTCTGGGGTGGATAGGCATCTTCTTTGTTAGGATGTTGTGATTGAATGTGACAGTCAATCACAACATCCATTGATTGGATATTTATATCAATGTAAATTACATTTTAAAAATCTTTAGTACCGAAATGCATACCTGTAACACGTTTTTATCGAACTATTCCTTTTTTAGAGAAAAAGGCCGGGGGGGGGGGGGCTCTATGGTCAAACAACACTCCCATCGGTCTCTAAATCACCATCTTCAAGATGTGACCGATTCAGACATTGTCTCTTCCCCGCACGATATCCCGCTCCATCCAGGTTCGGTCTGTTTTCTTTTCCTGGATAGATCAACCTTCTTGCCTTTAGGCCCAGGTTCGGTCTGTTTTCTTTTCCTGGATAGATCAACCTTCTTGCCTTTAGGCCCAGGTTCGGTCTGTTTTCTTTTCCTGGATAGATCAACCTTCTTGCCTTTAGGCCCAGGTTCGGTCTGTTTTCTTTTCCTGGATAGATCAACCTTCTTGCCTTTAGGCCCAGGTTCGGTCTTAAGGATAGAATGGCCCATCGACATAAATGTTCACGATGTTGGAAAATATTTTTCAGTTGTTTCATCATGTCGACTTTATGATAATCTCCCCACCTGAAGCTAAAGAAGCTAAAGAGGCACAAAATAGTTGACCTCCGTGCAGGCTTTTGAAAATACATACGAACTGACTGATTTGGTTGGATTTGAACTATTGAATTCGGCACAACCTAAAATTGTCACTTTGGATTCTGGACTATATGCCACTGAAGAGATTCTTATGGCTTTCAAATCATCTCGCCCGCAGACTTCCTCTTCCAATGCGTACCCCAGGAGGGTTGTCCCACTCAGGGCCTGTTCGATCTGACATAGAGCAAGGCGTATCTTAAGCCATTCTCTCGTTCGCAACGCAAGAGAAAAACTCCCTGTTTCTGGTTGATAAAGGGTGCTGAGGCAGCTGTTCGTGAAAATCTTCACAGTTGAATCGTCCGGTTGAAAAATGTAACCCATATGGCCATTACTCATATCCAGCACTCCATTAAAACAATCAGGGCCGTCACAAAGAATGGCTTCGATGGTTTTGTCATTGTGTTCTTGACAGGAAGGAAACAATATACCCACAATTGGTATCGGAGCCATGTTTTATTTCTTTCTTCTTTAGTTTTCTGGGGTTTATCTCTCAAGGTTTCTTGTCGCTCGTAGTGTTCACACCTCTTTACTTATACTGACCAATACCCTGTTTCATATACAACAGCCAGGCCATAAGTTCACTACAACACTGGCCATACTCTTTCAAATGTTCAAACCCATTCCACAGTTCAACGATGTCACTACACATCAATCACCTTGACAGCTTTAATGTAAACACAGGCTTTAACATAAACAGATCCACGATCAGGTTACATAAACACTCACTCGATAGCGTGAGAACTTTCGGACAGGATGTACATATATGGGCATAACCACGTGACCCATCAAATTCCATCATCAATCACTTTTTGACCTGTGCCGAATACTGTATTCTCTCTATTGTCCCCATAACATTCCCATTACATTCCCATACTCTCCCCATGACATCCCCTAACTCTCCCCATGACATTCCAAACTCTCCCATGACATCCCCAAACTCTCCCCATGACATTCCAAACTCTCCCATGACATTCCCAAACTCTCCCAAACTCTCCCCATGACATTCCCAAACTCTCCCATGCATTCAACCGAAATGTGTTTTCCACATTTAAACCAACCCTTCTGAATCAGAGAGGTGCGGGAGGCTGCCTTAATCGACATCCACGCCTTTGGCGCCTGGGGAACACTGGGTTAACTGCCTTGCTCAGGGGCAGACAGACAGATTTTTACATGGTCAGCTTGGGGACCTTTCGGTTACTAGCCCAAAGCTCCTACCCGTCAGGCTACCTGCCGCCTCATTAACATCCCCTCTTCTCATAACGTTCCCATCTCCAGGCTAGTCTCAGCTTCTCTTTGTGAATGGATGGATGGATGGATGGATGGATGAATGGATGGATGAACGGAAGGATGGATGGATGAATGGAAGGATGGGTGGATGAATTGATGAATTGATGAATGGCAATGAATCAATGAATAGATGGATGGATGAATTAATGAATACATTAATACATGAATGATCGTTTGATGCAATCAGGTGAAGGGCCATCTGGCCATGCTGATAGGAAAGGCACAGGTAAAACAACAAAGAGCTTACAGAGGACTTGGTATGCAAATGAGATTGTTGAAGTTACAACTATAGAGGAAAGATCCGGAGTTCTCCATCACATTCCCTTCAGGAAAGATCTCAATTTTCATTTGTTTATTTAGCACAGCCAGAGAGTCAGCCAGAGAAACAGACTCACTGTGAGGTATGTTCTGAGGTGGAGCAGGCTGCTGCACACGTCCAGCTGTCCACTGATTTCAGTCATTTACAACATTAACAGTGTCTACACTATATTTCTGATCAATTTGGTGTTATTTTAACGGACAAAAAAATTGCTTTTCTTTCAAAAACAAGGACATTTCTAAGTGACCCCAGCCCGATAATATACATGTACTTGGACAGGCCAATAACATACATGTACTTGGACAGGCCACTAACATACATGTACTTGTACAGGCCAATAACATACATGTACTTGGACAGGCCAATAACATACATGTACTTGGACAGGCCAATAACATACATGTACTTGGACAGGCCAATAACATACATGTACTTGGACATGCCAATAACATACATGTACTTGGACAGCCCAATAACATACATGTACTTGGACAGGCCAATAACATACATGTACTTGGACAGGCCAATAACATACCCCAGAACAGTTTTTTCTCTGTACTTAAAGTGCTCTATCTTGAAAATTAGACTGCTGACACGCATCTTATTAACATTGGACTAACAAAGTTCATCGTATAATATCATTTTTGAACGAGGTATCCCTTTAATTAAAACGTATTGTTGACGCACAAATACAAAGACACAAATCATGAGCATTGTCCCCCGCAAGATATCAGACTGTTCCTTGTACTGTACCACTCTGGTCACTGCAGTGATTTCTGCGTCATACTCGATCAGTCTTGATGACATCATACTCCAAAACCAAGAAATAAAGCGACATGCATGTGAAAACAGAAAGGTAAAATGCAAACTGGAAATAGAATGTGAAATACACTAATATTTTTTATTTATGAGTTTATGCTGGCATTTCTATAATAGGGAAAGGATAGGTAGAGTGTCACAAAATGATCCTATGGGGGCATAAGATCTATGACAAAATAGTTGGTAGGGAATCCTTGTAGGTAAAACATTTCTATAATAGAACAACAATCAGAGTACTATTTCTATAATAGAAACGCTATCCCATCCCCTGGTCCAGTGTGGCTCAGTCAGCACGACGCTTGCAACGCCAGATTTGTAGGTTTGATTCCCGCCGGGACCACCAATATAAAAATGTAGGCACGCATGACTGTGAGTCGCTTGGATAAGAGACTCTGCGAAATGGCGTAAATTATTATTATTATCATCATCATATGTCTGTCATTGTCATCCATAGAGATAGATAGAGATCTCTAGATGGATATAACACGTTTTAGCATGGCCATTGCCATTGTGGGCTTCCACCATTTTAAAGTAGTCAACTAAGTGGGGATTCCTATGGGTTGGGAGTGATCAGCCAATACATCAGAGCATTGCGTTCTTCTTCCAATTGGGTTGCCTATGGTTGCAAATAGCTTTAGGGTATATAGCCGCCATCTAGTGGTCACAATACATGAATACCACAATATTTGGTTCAGGACTCCAGCACTGCAGGTGGTGGTAAATCACAAATATTAGCTTCATGTTTTTTCACATACAAAATAAGAAAACACTTAATTACTACTTTAAAATGGAGATAGCCTCAATGGTGCTGCCTGTGCTGTCACAGACAACCTAATGGCACAGACACAAAGATGAGATTTCTGTCCATCTTTATGTTCTCACCTTGTTGTCCTGGCTCACACAGCACTGGGCCTCCTCACCGCTTCTCTCATTCGGACACATAGGTGAGGATCTCCTCCACCACATGGGCGTGACAGTGTCGCACAGTGACACAATGAGGGTATTATATGTCAATATTACACTGGTATGACACAGAAAAGCAGTGTTCTACTCTACCTAATATCTCCTGGTGAGGTCACTTCCCTCCTCTATCAGGGCTCTTATCATCTGCAGTCCTCCATGGTGAGCCGCAACATCCATCTCTGTCTCCCCAATCTGACAGAAAGAGAGAGAGAGAAAGAGAGAGAGAAGAGAGAGAAAGAGAGGCAGAAAGACAGACGGAGAAGCTGAAAGTTAATGTGGAACACAATCAAACAGCCTTGCATTCTGATATGCCCACTCATCTTTGGCCACAGTGAAAGGAGAGCTCCAACCTCGTGCTCTGCGTTGACATCAGCCCCTCTCTTCAGCAGCCACCTTTCCCCCTCCTTCCCCCTGGCAGCAATGTGCAGCGGATTCTCCTGGGCCTACATTAATTGCTGTGTTACAAAAGGTATGTTACTTACCATAATGTCAAATATACCACTATACCATCATGTCTCACCTTGCCTCCATATGACACAACACCTTGACTCCATATACACAACAATCATAGGTGGGGATACATTCAATCAAAAGTAAGGATCATATGCACACATCTAAGGAGTATACTCATTTTTTTCAGTACAATACAGTGGATTGTAAAGTGGTGATATTTGCCATGTCTTCAATCTAAGCCTACTAGAAAGTGTGTGCCCTCAGGCCTGGAGGGAAGCTAAAGTCATTCCTCTACCAAGAATAGTAAAACACCCTTTACTGGCTCAAAAAGCTGACCAATCAGCCTGTTACCAACCCTTAGACTTTTGGTAAAAAATGGTGATTGACCAGATACAATGCTATTTTACAGTAAACAAACAGACTCTCAGCCTGCTTAAAAGGAAGAACATTCAACATGCATTTACACAAATAAGTGATGATTTGCTTTGAGAAATTGATGATAAAAAGATAGTGGAGGCTATTTTGTTAGACTTCAGTGCTGCTTTGGACATTATCTATCATAGTCTGTTGCTGGAAAAATGTGTGTGTTATGGCTTTACACCCCCTGCTACATTGTGGATAAAGAGTTACCTGTCTAACAGAACACAGAGGGGGTTCATTAATGGAAGCCTCTCCAACATAAGCAGCTGTCTAGGCCCCTTACTTTTAAAAATCTTTACTAATGACATGCCATTGTGTCTATGTATGCAGATGACTCAACACTATACACGTCAGCTACTGCAGCGAGTGAAATTAATGCACACTTAAAGAGCTGCAGTCAGTTTCAGATCGGGTGGCAAATATAAATATAAAAATGGCAAATTTAAATATAAAAATTTAAAAAATAAAACCATTGTATTTGGGACAAATCATACACAAAACCCTAAACCTCAATTAAATCTTGAAATTAATAATATGGAAATTGAGCAAGTTAAACTGTCATGGTAAAAACATGTTGATGCAACAGTACCTAAAATGGGGAGGTCTGTCCATAATAAAGCGCTACTCTGCCTTCTTAATAACACTATCAACAAGACAGGTCCTACAGGCCCTAGTTTCTACCTTGTTAATAACACTATCAAAAAGACAGGTCCTACAGGTCCTAGTTTCTACCTTCTTAATAACACTATCAACAAGACAGGTCCTACAGGCCCTAGTTTCTACCTTCTTAATAACACTATCAACAAGACAGGTCCTACAGGCCGTAGTTTCTACCTTCTTAACAACACTATCAACAAGACAGGTCCTACAGGCCCTAGTTTCTACCTTCTTAATAACACTATCAACAAGACAGGTCCTACAGGCCGTAGTTTCTACCTTCTTAATAACACTATCAACAAGACAGGTCCTACAGGCCCTAGTTTCTACCTTCTTAATAACACTATCAACAAGACAGGTCCTACAGGCCGTAGTTTCTACCTTCTTAACAACACTATCAACAAGACAGGTCCTACATTACGCACACCTGCACCACATCATCAGTTACACCTGGACTGTAATTACTACCTTGATTACTTACCATTTATCTAGCACTCTGTTCTGTCAGTCATCGGGTAGTATTGTTTATGTTTTCTTGTCAGACGCTTCTCTTGTTTTGTATTCGTTCCATGTCCTTTATCATTAAACTCACACTGCACTTGTATTCTGACTCCCTGCATCTACGATACAGAAGTCCAGAACAGACTATGGGAGGCGCACAGTACTACATAGAGCCATGGCTACATGGAACTCTAATTCCACATCAGGTAACTGATGCAAGTAGTAGAATCAGATTGAAAAACGGATAACAATACACCTTATGGAACAGTGGGGACACATGCATACACATGATGACACATGCATACACATGATGACACATGCATACACATGATGACAAATGCATACACATGATGACACATGCATACACATGATGACACATGCATACACATGATGACACATGCATACACATGATGACACATGCATACACATGATGACACATGCATACACATGATGACACATGCATACACATGATGACACATGCACGCTACACACATGTACACATGGATTTTGTATTGTAGATATGTGATAGTAGAGTAGTGGTCTGTGGGCACACACTTAATGTGTTGTGAAAAGTGCTATGAAATGTAATATTTGTAATTGTATATAACTGCCTTAATGTTGCTGGACCCCAGGAAAAGTAGCTGCTGTTTTTTCTGTACTTAACTAATTATATTTTTTAGCAACATTTACTTCACTACCTTCCTAAAGAAAACAATGTACTTTTTACTCCATACATTTTCCCTGACACCCAAAAGTACTCGATACATTTTGACAGGATAAGGGTCCAATTCACACATTTATCAAGAGAACATCCCTGGTCATCCCTACGGCATCTGATCTGGCGGACTCACTAAACACTAAACACAAATGCTTTGTTTGTAAGTTATGTCTGAGTGTTGGAGTGTGCCCCTAACTATCCGTCAATAAAAAATACAAGTAAAATTGTGCAGTCGGGCTTGCTTAATATAAGGAACTTTTAATTATTTATACTTTTACATTTACTTTTGATATGTAAGTACATTTTAGCAATTCCATTTACTTTTGATACTTAAATATATGTAAAAACCAAATACTTTTAGACTTTTACTCGAGCAGTATTTTACTGGGTGACTTTTACTTGAGTCATTTTCTATTAAGGTATCTTTACTTTTACTCAAGTATGACAATTGAGTACTTTTTCCACCACTGCTAATGACTCCTACAGCTTCTGTTTCCAGACACCATCACAGTAACTATATTCTGCTGTACCATACCAACCAGCCACAGATTTAAGGTACAGTATAACAACCACCGTGGGACTCTGTATTATCCTAATCATGACTCCTTGTGAGATCATTGTCCTATAAATGCACATATGGCTTGAAAAGGTGTAGTGGTGGTAGCCTACCTTAATTCTGGCTCAACCTGGTTTCAGGGCATTTCGTATTATTCTGTACGTAAACTACTTTTGGTATGATATGTTACATATGGTATGTATTCATTTGTGGATGTCGATCACTCAATTTTCGAAACGTATGATGTGTTCTGTCTAGGTGGCTAACGTTAGCTAGGCTAGGGTTTAGGGTTCGGGGAAGAGTTCGCTAACATGTTAAGTAGTTGCAAAGTAGCTAAAAAGTAGTAAGTAGTTAAAGTTGATAATTAGCTAAAGTGCTAAAGTTGTTTGTAATGAGATTCAAATGTACAACCTGGCCTACCTTAGTTCTGGCTAGGTGTAGTGGTGGTGGTTGTCTACCTTAGTTCTGGCTAGGTGTAGTGGTGGTGGTTGTCTACCTTAGTTCTGGCTAGGTGTAGTGGTGGTGGTAGCCTACCTTAGTTCTGGCTAGGTGTAGTGGTGGTGGTTGTCTACCTTAGTTCTGGCTTGGTGTAGTGGTGGTGGTGGTCTACCTTAGTTCTGGCTTGGTGTAGTGGTGGTGGTAGCCTACCTTAGTTCTGGCTTGGTGTAGTGGTGGTGGTAGCCTACCTTAGTTCAAATCAAATCAAATCAAATTTTATTTGTCACATACACATGGTTAGCAGATGTTAATGCGAGTGTAGCGAAATGCTTGTGCTTCTAGTTCCGACAATGCAGTGATAACCAACAAGTAATCTAACTAACAATTCCAAAACTACTGTCTTATACACAGTGTAAGGGGATAAGGAACATGTACATAAGGATATATGAATGAGTGATGGTACAGAGCAGCATACAGTAGATGGTATCGAGTACAGTATATACATATGAGATGAGTGTGTAGACAAAGTAAACAAAGTGGCATAGTTAAAGTGGCTAGTGATACGTGTTACATAAGGATGCAGTCGATGTTGTAGAGTACAGTATATACATATGCATATGAGATGAATAATGTAGGGTAAGTAACATTATATAAGGTAGCATTGTTTAAAGTGGCTAGTGATATATTTACATCATTTCCCATCAATTTCCATTATTAAAATGGCTGGAGTTGGGTCAGTGTCAATGACAGTGTGTTGGCAGCAGCCACTCAATGTTAGTGGTGGCTGTTTAACAGTCTGATGGCCTTGAGATAGAAGCTGTTTTTCAGTCTCTCGGTCCCAGCTTTGATGCACCTGTACTGACCTCGCCTTCTGGATGATAGCGGGGTGAACAGGCAGTGGTTCGGGTGGTTGATGTCCTTGATGATCTTTATGGCCTTCCTGTAACAACGGGTGGTGTAGGTGTCCTGGAGGGCAGGTAGTTTGCCCCGGTGATGCGTTGTGCAGTCCTCACTACCCTCTGGAGAGCCTTACGGTTGAGGGCGGAGCAGTTGCCGTACCAGGCGGTGATACAGCCCGCCAGGATGCTCTCGATTGTGCATCTGTAGAAGTTTGTGAGTGCTTTTGGTGACAAGCCGAATTTCTTCAGCCTCCTGAGGTTGAATAGGCGCTGCTGCGCCTTCTTCACGACGCTGTCAGTGTGAGTGGACCAATTCAGTTTGTCTGTGATGTGTATGCCGAGGAACTTAAACTAGCTACCCTCTCCACTACTGTTCCATCGATGTGGATAGGGGGTGTTCCCTCTGCTGTTTCCTGAAGTCCACAATCATCTCCTTAGTTTTGTTGACGTTGAGTGTGAGGTTATTTTCCTGACACCACACTCCAAGGGCCCTCACCTCTTCCCTGTAGGCCGTCTCGTCGTTGTTGGTAATCAAGCCTACCACTGTTGTGTCGTCCGCAAACTTGATGATTGAGTTGGAGGCGTGCGTGGCCACGCAGTCGTGGGTGAACAGGGAGTACAGGAGAGGGCTCAGAACGCACCCTTGTTGGGCCCCCGTGTTGAGGATCAGCGGGGAGGAGATGTTGTTGCCTACCCTCACCACCTGGGGGCGGCCCGTCAGGAAGTCCAGTACCCAGTTGCACAGGGCGGGGTCGAGACCCAGGGTCTCGAGCTTGATGACGAGCTTGGAGGGTACTATGGTGTTGAATGCCGAGCTGTAGTCGATGAACAGCATTCTCACATAGGTATTCCTCTTGTCCAGGTGGTAGTTGTCCAGGTAGTTCTGGCTAGATGTGGCAGTAGTGGTGGTAGTATACCTTAGTTCTGGCTAGGTGTAGCAGGGTTGTGGTGGTAGCCTACCTTAGTTCTGGCCAGCACGTTGGACTTGAACTTCTCTGTGAGGACCTCCACCACGTTGGCGTGCCCTCGCTCTGCAGCGATGTGCAGAGGGGACTTAGAGGTCAGATAATGGGAAAGTGCCAGCTGGCACAAGCAATTAAGACACACAGATGGAATACAATACATTGGACCGGTTTCCCAGACAAAATGTATTACGCCTGATCTTGGACTACGAACCCCTTTCAATGAAGAATCTCCATTGAGCATGCATTTAGGATTTGAGATTGAGCATGCACCGAGATTTGATTTAAAAACCTGAAAAACACTAAAAAGATATTAAATCAAATCAAATGTATTTATATAGCCCTTCGTACATCAGCTGATATCTCAAAGTGCTGTACAGAAACCCAGCCTAAAACCCCAAACAGCAAGCAATGCAGGTGTAAAAACCTTAAAAATACAAATGGTTTGGGGAGATAGACAGATGTTCCTTTAAAATGGGGCAGTTTTTCTGTAAGGGATCAGATGACCTTATGTGACATAATGTTATACACTACATACTAGACTGGTGTTATGTGACATAATGTTATACAGTACATACTAGACTGGTGTTATGTGACATGTTATACACTACATACTAGACTGGTGTTATGTGACATGTTATACACTACATACTAGACTGGTGTTATGTAAATGTAAATGTGACATGTTATACACTACATACTAGACTGGTGTTATGTGACATGTTATACACTACATACTAGACTGGTGTTATGTGACATAATGTTATACAGTACATACTAGACTGGTGTTATGTGACATAATGTTATACAGTACATACTAGACTGGTGTTATGTGACATAATGTTATACAGTACATACTAGACTGGTGTTATGTGACATAATGTTATACAGTACATACTAGACTGGTGTTATGTGACATAATGTTATACAGTACATACTAGACTGGTGTTATGTGACATAATGTTATACAGTACATACTAGACAGGTGTTATGTGACATAATGTTATACAATACATACTAGACTGGTGTTATGTGACATAATGTTATACAGTACATACTAGACTGGTGTTATGTGACATGTTATACACACTAGACTGGTGTTATGTGACATAATGTTATACAATACATACTAGACTGGTGTTATGTGACATAATGTTATACACACTAGACTGGTGTTATGTGACATGTTATACACACTAGACTGGTGTTATGTGACATGTTATACACACTAGACTGGTGTTATGTGACATGTTATACACACTAGACTGGTGTTATGTGACATAATGTTATACAATACATACTAGACTGGTGTTATGTGACATAATGTTATACAGTACATACTAGACTGGTGTTATGTGACATGTTATACACACTAGACTGGTGTTATGTGACATGTTATACACACTAGACTGGTGTTATGTGACATGTTATACACACTAGACTGGTGTTATGTGACATAATGTTATACACACTAGACTGGTGTTATGTGGCATGTTATACACACTAGACTGGTGTTATGTGACATAATGTTATACACACTAGACTGGTGTTATGTGACATAATGTTATACAGTACATACTAGACTGGTGTTATGTGACATGTTATACAGTACATACTAGACTGGTGTTATGTGACATGTTATACACACTAGACTGGTGTTATGTGACATAATGTTATACATTACATACTAGACTGGTGTTATGTGACATGTTATACACACTAGACTGGTGTTATATGACATAATGTTATACAGTACATACTAGACTGGTGTTATGTGACATGTTATACATACTAGACTGGTGTTATATGACATAATGTTATACAGTACATACTAGACTGGTGTTATGTGACATAATGTTATACAGTACATACTAGACTGGTGTTATGTGACATGTTATACACACTAGACTGGTGTTATGTGACATGTTATACATACTAGACTGGTGTTATGTGACATGTTATACACACTAGACTGGTGTTATGTGACATAATGTTATACACACTAGACTGGTGTTATGTGACATGTTATACATACTAGACTGGTGTTATGTGACATGTTATACACACTAGACTGGTGTTATGTGACATAATGTTATACACACTAGACTGGTGTTATGTGACATGTTATACACACTAGACTGGTGTTATGTGACATAATGTTATACAGTACACACTAGACTGGTGTTATGTGACATGTTATACACACTAGACTGGTGTTATGTGACATAATGTTATACAGTACACACTAGACTGGTGTTATGTGACATAATGTTATACAGTACATACTAGACTGGTGTTATGTGACATGTTATACATACTAGACTGGTGTTATGTGACATGTTATACACACTAGACTGGTGTTATGTGATATGTTATACACACTAGACTGGTGTTATGTGACATGTTATACACACTAGACTGGTGTTATGTGACATGTTATACACACTAGACTGGTGTTATGTGACATAATGTTATACAGTACATACTATACTGGTGTTATGTGACATGTTATACACTACATACTAGACTGGTGTTATGTGACATGTTATACACACTAGACTGGTGTTATGTGACATAATGTTATACAGTACATACTAGACTGGTGTTATGTGACATAATGTTATACAGTACATACTAGACTGGTGTTATGTGACATAATGTTATACAGTACATACTAGACTGGTGTTATGTGACATGTTATACACACTAGACTGGTGTTATGTGACATAATGTTATACACACTAGACTGGTGTTATGTGACATAATGTTATACAGTACATACTAGACTGGTGTTATGTGACATAATGTTATACAATACATACTAGACTGGTGTTATGTGACATAATGTTATACACACTAGACTGGTGTTATGTGACATAATGTTATACAGTACATACGAGACTGGTGTTATGTGGCATGTTATACACACTAGACTGGTGTTATGTGACATAATGTTATACAGTACATACGAGACTGGTGTTATGTGACATAATGTTATACAGTACATACGAGACTGGTGTTATGTGACATAATGTTATACATACTAGACTGGTGTTATGTGACATAATGTTATACATACTAGACTGGTGTAAATGACAATGTTATACAGTGTAATGGTGTAATGTGACATAATGTTACAGAGTACATACTAGACTGGTGTTATGTGACATAGTACTATAGTTGATTGGGTGTACCCACCATACACCTATAAGTTGACTGTATAATTTCAGTCAGTCGTTTTGAAAGTGGAGCCGTAAGTGGTCTCTGTTTTTTTGTGTAGTATGTCATGAAATTGTCTACTACATTATCCATTTCGTATGATATGTTACGTCCTATGTTTTTATTTTTTGGGAAATGTACAATTTGTATGATATGTTATGAATATATATGTTACTAATGTTGTGTTAAGTTCCTGGAGTGCATCTTTGATATCAAATTAATTGTCAACCATTTTTGATTTACATAACTGTCCATTAATTGACTAGTAACTACACAGATTTCCTATCCAGAGCTACTAAGTTATTTTAAAACCCTAACTCATACTTTATTATGTATCAATAACATATTATTATTATTAATAATGCTACAGTATAGCTGTTATTCATAAATCAAACATTTGCTAGGCCCATGCAACCCGGACACCTTTGTTGGCTCTTCCTGTTTTCTGAGCCCGAAGCTGAGGCTCGGCTAGAGTTCTAAGGAGCTCCTACGATTCCAACATGCCTGGCTTCGACAGCTAGGAGCAGTGGATTGCAGCCATCCTGGACACAGACACAAAGAGATGGAAACAATGACTGTGATCTGCAACCTAGCGCAGCCAAGAGCCAGAGAATCTCTTCAGGGTAAAGATAATATACTGTGAAAGTCAGTGTGTCTGTCCCAAATGGCACCATAGGGCTCTGGTCAAAGGTAGTGCACTTTATAGGGAATAGGGTGCCATTTGTTATTGCTGGTCATCTATGAACATTTGAACATCTTGGCCATGTTCTGTTATAATCACCACCCGGCACGGCCACCCCTCATAGCCTGGTTCCTCTCTAGGTTTCTTCCTAGGTTCTGGCCTTTCTAGGGAGTTGTTCCTAGCCACACCTGCATTGCTTGCTGTTTGGGGTTTTAGGCTGGGTTTCTGTACAGCACTTTGAGATCAGCCGATGTAAGAAGGGCTTTATAAATACATTAAATACCCCCCCCCCCAGCAGGAGGAGGAGATTGGATTTTTCTGTGCATCAACCAGTGGAGGCTGCTGAGGGGAGGACAACTCATAATAATGGCTGGAACAGAACATATGTGATGGCATCAAACACATGGAAAGTATTCGATACCATTCCAGTAGTTCCACTCCAGCCATTAACCACGAACCCATCATCCCCAACCTCCTGTGACATCAGCTTGTGAGACGTCAACTTGTAACGGTCGTCGTATGAAGGAGAAGAGGACCACGGTGCAGCGTGGTATGTGTCCATATTTATTAGAATGAACACAGAAATAACAAAAATACCAAAGAGAAACGACCGACAACAGTTCTGGCTGGTGCAGACACACAACAGAAAACAGAAAATAATCACCCACCAAACACAATAGAAAACAGGCTACCTAAATATGGTTCTCAATCAGGGACAATGATTGCCAGCTGCCTCTGATTGAGAACCATACCAGGCCAAACACAGAAATAGCAAATCATAGAAAAACTAACATAGACAACCCACCCAACTCACGCCCTGACCATACTAAAACAAAGACATAACAAAAAAAACTAAGGTCAGAACGTGAAGGGAGGGAAAACTGGTGTTTTTTAATTAGCCAGTGTACAAATTAGCTGTTGATGTTGCTGTTGCTTTTCATAATGAGACGCTGAGCGATGTTGTTGATGTTTATTCACTCTTGTAAAGTGTATTGAGACTCTGTGACGATGTACTTTTGAATTCGCTTGACTTGTTCACATGGCCTAGGCTGGTCTGGTGTTCGAAGCTGCTGCCTCCGGGAAATAACACTGCAGCATGGGTTGGAATACGGCCCACTGCTATTTCAGCACACTCTCTCCTCCATCTTTCCTCTACCTTTGACTACACTACATGACCACACTACATGACCAAAAAAGTATGTGGACACCTGCTCCTCAAACATCTAATTCCAAAGTCATGGGCATTAATATGGAATTGGACAATCCTTTTGCTGCTATAACAGCCTCCACTCGTCTGGGAAGGCTTTCCACTAGATGTTGGAACATTGCTGCAGGGATGGGGTTGAGGTCAGGGCTCTGCAGGCCAGTGAAGTTCTTCCACACTGATCTCGACAAGCCATTTCTGTATGATCCTCGCTTTGTGCACAGGGGCAATGTCATGCTGAAACAGGAAAGGGCCTTCCCCAAACTGTTGCCACAATGTTAGAAGCTGTAGTGTTGTATGCTGTTGTATACAACACTACAGCGTTGTATGCTGTAGTGTTGTATGCTGTAGTGTTAAGATTTCCCTTCACTAGACCTAAGGGCCCTAGCTCAAACCATGAAAAACATCCCCAGACCATTATTCATCCTCCACCAAACTAAATAAATTTGATTGATTGATTGATGGTTACATAGCCTGTGCATTGCATATACAGCACAGTCTGTTATTCCAGTCATTCAAGACCACACAGCAATACATTTGATTAACAAATGAGATGAAGTGAGAAGTGATGGATGACAGGGAGAAGAAGAGTGCGTCCCGCTGCGGTATCATGTGGCAGATACCCTACCTTGCTTGGTACGAGCCTCTTTGCTGGATAATTTAAGCAGTGTGTGGATGGTACCGAAGGATGCGGTGGCTCAGGAGGCAGCAATGTGGAGATTCATCTGGTACTTGGGCTATTATACCGAAGAGAAAAGGGCCGAACGGGGGATACGGTTAGGTCACGAATGGGTTTTGTGATGTAGCCAATAAGTCCATGTCCGAGATACGTCTGACCAAAACATTTGTCCACTTGATTCGTTATTTATTTATCTAAAACTCAACATCTTGACATTGACATTTCACTCATTTAGCAGATGCTCTTATCCAGAGCGACTTAGTTAGTGCATTCATCTTAAGATAGCAAGGTGGGACAGCCACATATCGCAGGCATAGAAACTACTTTTTTCTCAATAATGTATAGTAACTTATTTCCTAATTAGTGCACTATATAGGGCATAGGGTGCCATTTTGTACGTAACCAAAATGTCTAGATGGGTAAGTGCCTAATCCAGGCACTTGTCATCTCCCGTCTGGATTACTGCAACTCGCTGTTGGCTGGGCTCCCTGCCTGTGCCATTAAACCCCTACAACTCATCCAGAACGCCGCAGCCCGTCTAGTGTTCAACCTTCCCAAGTTCTCTCACGTCACCCCGCTCCTCCGCTCTCTCCACTGGCTTCCAGTTGAAGCTCGCATCCGCTACAAGACCATGGTGCTTGCCTACGGAGCTGTGAGGGGAACGGCACCTCAGTACCTCCAGGCTCTGATCAGGCCCTACACCCAAATAAGGGCACTGCGTTCATCCACCTCTGGCCTGCTCGCCTCCCTACCACTGAGGAAGTACAGTTCCCGCTCAGCCCAGTCAAAACTGTTCGCTGCTCTGGCTCCCCAATGGTGGAACAAACTCCCTCACGACGCCAGGACAGCGGAGTCAATCACCACCTTCCGGAGACACCTGAAACCCCACCTCTTTAAGGAATACCTAGGATAGGATAAAGTAATCCTTCTCACCCCCCTTAAAATATTTAGATGCACTATTGTAAAGTGGTTGTTCCACTGGATGTCATAAGGTGAATGCACCAATTTGTAAGTCGCTCTGGATAAGAGCGTCTGCTAAATGACTTAAATGTAAATGTAAATGTAAATGATGTGTCAAATTTCCAAATATTGGACAATCAACTTTTTGGGGCCACATTGCCAAAGATATTATGCCAAGATACGTATTTCTAAAAGGGAAAAATGAACGAAAGTAAGTTGCATAAAAGCCATCCTGCAGTCCTAAAGGAAATATGATATATGTTTTGGCCCAGCGTTGCTGCGCTGAGCACTAGGCCTACATGCAAAATGAGAATGATAGTATTTACTGCATTCCAATAGCAGAATATATCTACCAAAGATAAATCATTTATGTGGATACACTGAAAACAAATAAATTGCTACAGGCTTACATCCAAACTCCTGGGGGATTTTATAGATGGAGAGGAGCAATTACACACCATTAGGTTCTTCCATATGTCATAAGTCAGTAAGGGTTTGCATGGATTGTAGGTTTGAGCTGAAGTGGAAACAATAGCCCACAATTATAAACTATAACACATCCAATGAAAATATGTAATTAACTGATCCTGGGAGAAAATGTATCAGAAAAGACAACACTTGGGCTCATACTAAATAGAAACATGACCGGGATCTTACAATGGAGACCATGATACATACACTATAGCTCAATAATGATTCAGAATTCACTATTGTTGCATATGGAAAGCTACAGCTAATTATTTCTTGCTTAATCAACCATCTGAGTAGCAAAGGTCTGTAAAAGGCCCTTTTGATCATATCTTATGGCTGGTAAGAGTCATCACTACTGCCATTGGAAGCCTGGTATAGCACATGAGTAACCCTTAAGTCTGGCCTCAGCCTAAACACAATGAATGGCCAACAATTGAAAGCCTTATTCTGTATGAAGAGGACACAATAAAACACCTGTAGATGTTGATTGACTAGGTTAGTTGACCTTTTTACTACTTTACACACTTATCTGGGGATTCCATCCCTGTAAACTTAATTTGACCAATTCAGAATCTCCCACGGAGATGTACTTTAAAGGTAGGATACTTTGTGCTCAATCTACTTCAATGCTCAAGATTTCATAGATTTGAACTGCCTGGAACACAACAGCTGTACACATGACAATTCCTTTTATAGTGAATGTGGGGAGAAAAAGACCTAGTGAAATGATTAGTCTGTCTAGTTATCACCACTTTATGGCAGTGTGTTATCCATTTAATAAGGGAGGTTTCAGTGATTATATCACACATTTTGGAGGTTCCTAGTACTGTCCCTGTTCCACAACAAGAATAAAATATGTAAAAATGTATCCAAAGGTTTAGCATCGGATATATGTCAAATGTTTGTTTCCTCAATCTCATCATTTAGTTTTTCTTCCATCATTCTCATCATTGTGTTGTGTTTCTTCCGTCATTATCATCATGGTGTTGTTTTGATTCTGGATTGAGAGTAAAGTCGCTGTTCCCAGCTGTGTGATAAAAAACAATGGAATAGAACCCAGGAGAGATGCCGAGAAGCGTCACAAAACTGTCATCAAGGCAAAGGGTGACTACTTTCAAGAATCTAAAAATCAAAAATATATATTTGGATTTGTTTAACACTTTTTTGTTTAACACTTTTTTGGTTATTAAATTATTCTATATGTGTTATTTCATAGTTGTGATGTCTTCACTATTATTCTACAATGTAGAAAATAGTCAAATAAAGAAAAACCCTTGAATGAGTAGGTGTGTCCAAACTTTTGACTGGTACTGTAAATCATTGATTTATTATTTGCGCGTGGCTATAAACTCTGTAATTCCGAAAGTAGTATTCTGATTGTATAATTTGTGCTTCAAGTTTACCAGTCTTTGTAGAAGGTAGAATAAGATGCATATCCACCGCCACAATCCGCACCACTAGTTCAACTTTTCTAACCCTGCCCTTGTGCTCTTGTTACCTTGGATTCTGTCAGTTTGCCAAAAAACAAAAACAAAACTTTCCCCGCCAAATCACGAGCTCTGTTGGCTAAACATGATGATTATGGAGCCCTGATATGGCTCAATCTCCTCATCTTGTTTTGTGTTATTAGAACAATTTTAACCTTTATCTGGGATTGGCATAAATAATTAGTTTTATTTTATGTCTAATCAAAAACACAATAAGCTCTTTGATGAAACGGAAGAGGTAATTCAGATGTTGCAAAAAAATATTGTGGGAGTTAAACGATGCTACACTGTTGCAGTTATGTTTTTAGACAGTCCCATTGCGTTACATGTTGCAGATCCCTCATGACAGACAGCCATGCCCAGAGATATTACAGAAAGGAGGAGATAAAAATGATATTGTGCAATTGATGGAGGAATTTATAGACCCCTTTCCAGGACACGACACATTGACATAAGGTACAGATGCGCGCGACTCTTGGCTGCAGAAATAAAGCCATCGCCATCTGCGCCCATTCAACATACCCAAGATTTACGTTTTTATGAATTCTAAACAAAATATATATTTTTGGGTTCTCATACGCTTTTACAATGATGTTTTGATTATTGCTTGAACAGTCACAAAGATTATATTTAGTTGTTATCTTTGCAAAATAACTATTTTGGATGCAGGAATTGTTGGCATAGAATGCTAAAGCCCATTGACATAGGCTGTAACAAAAACTAGCCAAAGAACTATTGTACTGATTGAAAGGTTTTTGAAGTATAATGCAGCTGATTTGCCATGACACAAACATTATATTAAGCAGGACATTCATACAAGCCTGAAAGTACAAGTATAATCCAGATGTAGTGTGAAATGCACTCATAAACAACATGTAAATAGAGGCTTTTTTGTTGCTTGCTTTCTAAGAATTCCCCCATATTCTGCCACCAATTTGCGAGCATCGCCCTCATGTGGCAATCTTTACAAACACAGAAAGGGGTGTATAAGGCCCCACCTAACTACGAGCTGGCTCTATGGAGTTTCCCATCTCCTCGAAAGTGTCTCTGGTCCGGCTAAAGCGTTGTGTTTCCATGGTAGCTGATACGAGTCAACCATGATGTCCGCTGTGAATAAGGGCGCCGCCTGACATTTTATAGCAACTCAACAACACAAAAGGGGAAAAGGCGAGCAAGTGCATGGTTTATATTGCCGGTACAGATGGTGGTGCCGGACGGCAAAAACTTTAGTAACATTTCTGAAGGTACTTTTCATAGAAGACGCGTATGTTTTTGGTGCGTTTTGCGAGGCAGAAGGAAGCAGCATTATTGTGTGCCACACGGAACTTGGGAGTTGAAGCGTAAGCTAAATTAATTAGCTGAACTAAAGTAACGTTAGCAACAAGTAACAACACATGCACATGAGACGGCGTTATAAACGCACAGAAAATGTTTAAAAACACATTTCAAAGTGGATTCCTATCTATATTGTATAGCATTGGGAGCAAACCTCTTCAGATATGGGATAAAAAGGTAAGCAACGATTTTACACAAGCTTACGCATGAATTTGCTTGCTAATTTGACAAGGCTGGCTTTATTGCAGGGCATGGTATGGTGGTGAGCTCCAGAGAGCAACTTTAGACATATAACTAGCTAGATAACCAGTTTGCGCATGACAATGCAGTATAAATCTAGAAGTTAACTAAGGTTACTAAAGTGAAACTGCCCAGTGTCTAGCTAGCATTAGGACATGCCATGCTGTAAGCTTTGTTTTAACTCCGATTTGAAGGCTACTGTGTTGTCATTGTACTCATCATGCCACTGTCACAATCAGGCCTTTAGTTAGCTAGCTAACGTCAGTTTATTAGCTAGGTTAGATACCCATTAGATAATCAGTTGGCCTAATCTTCCTGAGTTCACATTCAATAAAACACATTTCTTAAAAGTAATAGTACACGCTAGCTTACCCATTTCAAAATGTTGCTTGTGCAATAGGTCAGGAACGGCCACATAAAACGGATTACAGACAATGACATCCAGTCGCTGGTGCTTGAAGTGGAGGGAACAAATGTCAGGTAAGCTTGTTCTATGTTCACTAGCCTGTTTTCTCTTACTCGGACAACCACATCTAACCGTTTCTCTTCAAATTCAACAGCACAACTTACATCACATGTCCTGCAGACCCAAAGAAGACACTTGGCATCAAACTACCTTTCTTGGTTATGATCATCAAGAACTTGAAGAAGTATTTCACCTTTGAAGTCCAGGTAGGTTATCATCCAAGTCAACAATCCGATCCATTGCATATGTATACAAAGAAAGCTGTACAATATTGTAAAACATGTAAAGCAATTCCTTATACAACAATACCTGATTGACACCATAAGGGCTGACCCGTACTGCACTGGCTCGTTTAAATTCTATTCATATTCTTCTTTACAGTGTGGTCCCAGCTACAATGGTGGATACGTAACAAGGCCAGTCCAGTACAGCTCGCTTCGGTTTGGCTCAGTGGTGTGAAAAGGGTACAAGTGATCAGTTTGACTGAGCTTAGCTCTCCCTTTCCAATCACAGGTGTTGGATGACAAGAATGTGAGGAGGCGGTTCCGGGCCAGTAACTACCAGAGCACCACGCGGGTAAAACCCTTCATCTGTACCATGCCCATGAGGCTGGACGATGGCTGGAACCAGATCCAGTTCAACCTGTCTGACTTCACACGGCGGGCCTACGGCACCAACTACATCGAGACACTCCGTGTGCAGGTCAGTCAGAAAGGCTCATGGACCAGGGTCATGGTCCAAGATACACTATACAGATATCTTACCTAGCCAGGTCACAGGTCTGTTTGTGCTGCCTTGCCAACTCCTGTGGTCATTGGCATGCCAAGTTTGGTGACGATAGGGGTTGGCAAGACGGTACAGGCAGACCTGGGACCAGGCTATCTCTTATGTCAAACTTTGAATTATCAGTTAGGCTAGGTTTGGAATAAGATTAAATGGCACATTGCATTACCTTTCCTGTATTTTACACGCAGTATATACACACAGTCAGTCAGCAAAGCAAAGGCTAGCTTTTTCAAACAGAAATTTGTATCCTGTAGCTCTAACTCCAGTTTTGGGACACTGTGAAGTCCATGGAGAATAAGAGCACCTCCTCCCAGCTGCCCACTGCACTGAGGCTAGGTAACACTGTCACCACCAATAAATCCACGATAATTGAGAATTTCAAGAAGCATTCCTCTACGGTTGGCCATGCTTTCCTCCTGGCTACCCAAACCCCTGCCAACAGCTCTGCACCCCCTGCAGCTACTTGCCCAAGCCTCCCCAGCTTCTCTATCATCCAAATCCAAAACCAAATACATGCTTTTCAACCGTTCGCTGCCCGTCCGACTAGCAACACTCCTCTGGACGGTTCTGACTTAGAATATGCGGACAACTACAAATACCTAGGTGTCTGGCTAGACTGTAAACTCTCCTTCCAGACTCATATTAAACATGCTTTGTTTCAGATCCATGCAAACTGCCGCATCCGGAGAGTGTACTTCTCTGACCGACTGTACTCCGAAGATGAGCTCCCTGCAGAGTTCAAACTGTATTTACCCGTACAGAACAAAGCAAAGGTGAGCACAAATAATGTCAATTTCAAGATACATTTTACATTTTGTCATAATGTAGGCCTACAGCCAATGTTTCCTAAAATAAATTCCGTCACTGAGCTAATTTTAGGTCTGCTGAGCACCAACTTGAGCGAAAATTCTGTGTCACCTGTGGCGCGCGTTTACTGTGAACACTGAGGCCTGCTTAAGTTAGTTTGCTACTGTGGCTATTTTATTATAATGTGGGACTACCAGAGTGGCCTATCATCAAAAGCAATGGAGAAAATGCATCCCATAACATTTTAACATGGAACTATTGAAATAGTGAATAATAGTTCCATGATACAGCCTACAGTAGCAGTGTGATGCTTATTGGTTACCTACAGTAGCAGTGTGATGCTTATTGGTTACCTACAGTAGCAGTGTGATGCTTATTGGTTACCTACAGTAGCAGTGTGATGCTTATTGGTTACCTACAGTAGCAGTGTGATGCTTATTGGTTACCTACAGTAGCAGTGTGATGCTTATTGGTTCTTATTTATACAGCACTGCCCCTTCAAGACATAAGAAAGCTTTTACCTGACTTGCTTTTCAAAGATGGCTAGAAATGTACACATTGTGCTTTTGTTGGAAGCCATCACTCCTCCATTGCTGACTAGCTATAACTGGGGAAAAATATCTTGCTTTGATCCCAAAACAAGCACATCTATTCATGACCGCTCGTGCCTGTCAATTGCAATCCATCCGACGATGCGCTCTGCCTAAAACTAAATCTGACTGAGTCGTGCATAGTTCATTTTGTTTCCGTATGTTGCATTGAAAGGGGGCTAATATTATGTTGACTCAAACACAGAGTGAAACGTTGACAGTGACGTTCAGTTCAATCTCGCGTGTCTTCGCGGGCTGGTTATTTCTTCTGGACTGCATGTGGAGGGAACATTGACCACAGTCTGCACCCCAAATAGCACCAAATTCCCTTTATAGTGCACTACTTTTGACCAGGGTCCATATGCAGCTCAAAGAATGATCTGTTTAAGTACAATATGGATTGCAGTTCTTGTAGCTAATTGACATTTTTGTCTTCTGTATTTTTATAGCAGTAGGGCAGCTGAATCCATTCTCCTCCTCCATATCTGCAGATTGTCTGAATTTAATGTTTGTTTTTCATATTTTGGAACCATGTGATTGTTTCCTAAATTCTTGTTTCTCTGCACAATAAACATTTAGCATAAAATCAGCAAATTCAAAGTGGAACCCTCAATTATTGTGCAACAATGTACAAAGTAAACTCATGGTTATTACATGTACAAGAAAGCAAATAGTCAGGTTACAGATCCACAGGCAGGGTTTTATTTCATAGAAAACAATCTACTCACCTACATATGCAATCCTACATATGCAATCCTGACTTCACACTGGTATTCAAGGTTCTAGAAACATTTCACCCACTAGATTGGGGGCTTAAAATAGATATTTAGTTGAGTTACAGTATAAACAAACATCACATTCTGAAAATACCTCTTACCTGCCCATCAAATACACTAATCTTGAAATTGTAAATGAGCAACCTTCCTGAATGAAGTGTAAAGAAAATTAAAACTGAACTTAACCAATACTTATTTTCTACAATACATGACAATAGAAACTAAGCACTTTAGTTTCTAAAGTGAGAATACAGGCTGGATTTGGTTTGGCTCATGTAGAGATGTCAGGCACATGGGCATGAATGAGTAGGCCCTTTGAAGAAAAGGCATGTATAGGACTGTCCTATTGAACATGAAGGGTTGAGGGCTAACTAGACCAGTTCCAGTATACTAGTGACAACACAGAATCGCTGCAGTGCAGGTCTGGAATGGTGTAAAGGGATAAATGCATACTGTATGTTTGGTACAACAATCAATGGTTGTTACTGTTTGGATCACCAGCATCTTTTTAATAGGATGGCAATATTGGCATAAAACATCAACTTATTTTACAATACATTGTACTTAAGCTCGGATGCTCTTTGAATATATCTTAAGAGCACTCGTCTATTTCGTGCATTTTGGGGAGGGAGGGGGTAGATCAGTTTTTGCAGATTGTGACTTTAGGTAACACTCAACCCCTCCCAGCTATCTCACCATCCAGTTGATTTATTTTCCATATTTTAACTGTGCGGTTTCAAAGTTCTGAACCTTTTCTCTTCTCAGTTTACAGATTAAAGTTGTTGCCAAGAGTGTTATTATTGATCGATATGACTGACTTTAAAATCACAGCATTTACCTGGGGGAGTAAACTCAGCCATTCCTGAACCTGTGACCAAAAACAAGCTACATATGGACAGTACCAAAACAAATGATAATGATTGTCTCTTCGCAGCACATTATGCAGAGCTGGGATGGTTGTATCCCCTATAACATTCTATTGGGTTGCAAGAATTTTGTATAAATCATTTTAATTGAAAAACAGTTGTGAATCCGGCGTTGTTTTGTGTATCAGTTCATAAACATGTGCCATGGAATCGGTACATTAAATCTCTTCCTAGCTATTTTGCAATATGGCACAGGCTGTACATTTCTAGGTCCTTAAAATGAAACTGGTGTACTTTCTATTTACCACAATTAGTCTTTAACACAGTGCTGACAGACAAGTTCCTTACTTTCTCCCCCTTCTACTTGCCTCTTCCATTTGTGGTATTGCTGCAATTAGTTGGTTGTAATGGAGTAGAACAGACATTTCCATATTTTTCTTAGCTGCATGTACAACACCAGTTCCATTTATATAATTTACAAAGATTATAGCAAAAAAAAATAATATTTATTAGCAAACAGCATGCAGTGTAGTGCAAACACATTACAGTTTCACAAGTGTAATAACAGATTTGGCTTGACTTATGCACAATACATGTGACTGGTTATTACTGCAGCCACATGAGTTCACACAACTTCAAATACTCAGGTCATTTAATCAAAGGCAAAAAAGACGTGTCAAACGCATGAGAAAAAGCAGCACTTCGATAGTAAGGTTTATCTATAGGAATGTCTGTTGATCTTCATAATTGTAGACTAAGAAACCGAGAAAAGGCCTACAAATGTTCTCTAGTTTTGTCAGGGCAGTGTTTCACAGCAATGATAGGACGGCGCCAAGTCTCTGATGTATAAGTGCATTAGAGAAATTGTTTCTGGAGGCCAAACTATTTACTTAGTGTAAAATTCTTACCAATTCAGTCAAGCTTCATATAATATATTTCCCTTTCAAAGTAAACATTTGACATTCAATTTGTCCTTTAGTATAATGTATTGCTCCTCTGCTTGCGACCAACTGTTCATGATTGTGACATGTAATGTATTACATAGTAGTCATGGACGTACATCAGCACGGCGACGGGCTGGCCAATGATGAGCGAGATCCAGACCGCAGCGTTGCCATGGTTACCTCTCAGGAAGCGGCCGACAAACCAGGCGAGTGGGATCTGAAAAGGTCAGTTTTAGGGGGAAACCGTCCTTGAACTCTAAAGCCAGGTCCTTTAAAAACCTGTGTGTAACCATTAACAAAAGGACCATGTCACCCAAGCCACCGTTTGATAATGAAAAGGTTGTCTGACCTGAGACATCATGCCCATAAACGCCCACAGTCTGAACATTTTCAGAGGAACGCTCACCAAGTACTGAAAGAGAGGGAGGACTATTACACAGTGCAGCCTTTAACACTGAAATGTAAAATCAGGTAAGTCAAGTGTGAAACCATGAGTCAGTGTTCGATGACAGCCACCCACACGAACCTCGTGAAAGAAGGCGGAGACCAGGAAGACGGCCGTCTGGGCGACCCACTTATTCACTCCCCTCCTCATGATGGGCTTGTAAAAGTGGCTGTGGAGAACGGATGATGAAAATAAATGTATTAGTTTGTAACTGTAGACAGTAACCAAGAGTGTACTTTACAGTAGATCTTAAAACCATCCGTTATAATGTCACAGAAGGTTACGGCACTTAGTGAACACACACACACACTGCCATAAAGTCAGTGCTGTAGGTGGTGGTATTGTTCCAATCAATGTTATTTCTTCAACTTCTACTCACCGGAGGCACCACTTGTGCACAGGAATGTTCCAGTTAGACCAGAAGTAAGTGACAGTCTCAGAGTTCCTACAAAACAACATGTGACTGGCTCAGAGAGACAAAGTTGCAACTGTATATGACATGGAGGGAAAGGATGTGCAGGGCAGTCTCGCTCGAAGTAAAACTTTTTTTTTTGACTAAGCTATTTTAGTATTACATCTATCACTACATGTAACCCAAACACATGGTACAATTCACATGGTATCACTGCACCAATAACAAACTAAAAACGAATACAAAGCTAACTGGAAATCAACATCCACTTACCACCAGTCCCGGTAAAACTCCCTGTCTCCAAACTGCATCAGCTCAGCTACGAAGTTCATGGAAGAGTGGAAAAACCAATAGAAAAAGATGAGCCAGATTAAATGATTGGGAACCTGTTGGGGTAGAGGGGAGAGGAGAGGAAGCCTTGTGCCATTAGACAGTCTGGACATGAAGGATTATGTACATAGAGTACCAGTCAGAAGTCTGGACACCTACTCATTCAAGGGTTTCTTTATTTTTACTATATTGTAGAATAGAGAAATCAAAGCTATGGAATTACATAGTAACCAAATATTTTGAGATTCTTCAGAGTAGCCACCCTTTTCCTTTGACAGCTTTGCACACTTGGCATTTAACTACATGATTCCATAGTTTTGATGTATTCACTTTTATTCAACAATGTAGAAAAGTGAAAATAAAAACCCTTGAATGAGTAGGTGTCCAAACTTTTGAATGGTACTGTATGTATGTGTTATATATATATATATTTGATGAAAGAAACTATGAAATAACACATTTGTGTATGTTATTTCATCAAACAGTGTCCTTAAAGCATTAGTCAAACTCAGTACATATATACTGAACAAAAATATACACAACACAACATTTTCAAAGATTTTACTGAGTTACAGTTTATATAAGAAATTGTGTCAATTGAAATAAACAAATTAGGCCCTAATCTATGTATTTCACATGACTGGGCAGGGGTGCATAGGACCACCCACTTGGCAGCCAGACCCAGCCAATCAGAATGAGTTTCCCCCCACAAAAAGGCTTTATTATTACAGACAGAAATACTCATAATTTATCTGGTGGACATTCCTCCAGTCAGCATGCCAATTGCACACTCCCTCAACTTGAGACAGCTGTGGCATTATGTGAAAAAACTGCACATGTTAAAGTGGCCTTATTGTTCCCAGCACAAGGTGCACCTGTGATCATGCTGTTTAATCAGCTTCTTGATATGCCACACCTGTCAGATGGACGGAATATCTTGGCAAAGGAGAAATGCTCACTAACAAGGGTGTTAACAGATTTGTACACAATTTGACAGAAATATGCTTTTTGTGCATATAGAACATTTCTGAGATTTTTTATTTCAGCTCATGAAACATGAGACCAACACTTTACATTTTGCGTTTATATTTTTGTTCAGTGTAGTTGATTTTATTAAAACACAGTCTATTTATGGGGGGGGAATCTACTTTGTCAATTTAAGATTTTTTTTTTGGGGGGGGGCAGGGACAGCCCTAATGGAGACATGGGTTTAGGTTATGTGGTCTGTATTTGTACTCACAGCCAGTTTCAACATGCGCTCCATCATTCTGGAAAAGTCCATATCCTGCCATAGAGGGTACATGAAACTAAGTCACCCCCCAAGTACAAAGGAATGGAGCAGTTGAGTAGACAGGAGTCCAACAGACAACAGATGTTAATATTTACCTGGAATGGTTTCATGGAATTCTGAATCGTCGGCACTACCCACTGAAGAAGAATAGCATCTAGATTAGTGCATCTGTGAGACATGGTTAACATAAAAGTGTATCTTGTGATTTGGGATAATAAAGTCACCCATTAATCAAAATAATTTTAATCTGGTTTGATGAGAGAAAATACACCAAATAGTAACAAAGGTAATGTCAGTATGGATAACACATCATGAACGTACCTGTTGTACCAATCCAATCAGTAACTGTATGAAGAAAAGCTGGAAAAGATTTGAGATGACACAGCATCTTTAAAATGTATTAAAAGGGGCAAGCAGCAGTTGCGACATCAATTTGTTAGATTTATGATATGTACCCATTGATTCTTGAAGGTTGTAACTTAATAAATGCCTCATGAGATTAGTTTGTTTTAGTCCAATGTTTGTAAACAAAGTGAATGCAAAACAAACACTGCATAGCCACTGCATGGATGGGACGTTCTTGCATCTATGAATTTGAGAGTGATTACATATCTCCAGTCCCATCTCTCAGCTTTTTACTGAAACAGTTGTGGGGAAAAACACTAACTGCGAATTGGCCCTTTAAAATATGTTTTCATGATCGCACTGTGTATTATTTAGGGTGTATGTATGTAAATAGCACTGCTCTGTTTTCCTGATATGATCTTTGACCTCACCATCTCAAAGAGTCTCCTCAACAGGAAGCTCTTGCGTATCCGTGGTGACCGGGGGAAGTTCAGCTCATAGCAGAGTGTTGGGGCAAACACAAAGTAATATATATCTGTGGAGGGAGGATAGCGAAACACACAATAAATTCATTCATCTTACACATTGTATTTTGTATGTAAAAAATGGTTTATTTGGATTGATTTTTTTATTCTTCCCAACTGTACATTGCAACTAGCTACTAGTCATTATGTTCTGCATCTCTTTCTGTTCTGACCTCTGTGTGTGAGATTCCCAGGGTAGGACACATGAGAATGTACAGCTGATCCATTTGACTGGGCCACAGATGGACCTATGGGGGCATAGAAAGTGTGGATGGACAAAAAAATATTTCTGACAGCAGTACTTCTATACAACCAATAGATGGCGATGGCAGAACAGTAACTTTTCAGAAAGTGTGACATTGCTGCATACATGAGGGTGCATCTAATCATCTGTGTGTGTGTTCGTATTTATTCAGGGGGCAAAATATACATATTTAAACAAACTCTGAAAGCTTTTCGCAGTAAACAACAGCCCAGCCAAAGAAACAGGTCACAGAAGTTACTCATACAGCTAATTAAATACCAGTCTATTTCTCCTCACATCACATGCATTTTGGAGAGGTCAGCGTAATTATCCTGGGATAGCCAATCAGATCTCAGCCAGCATCCATGTTATCGAGGGTGCAAATTGAGAGAAGACCCAGCGCTGTGTGTAAGTGTGAGAGTGAGTATGTCAACATTCTAATTTGGCGATGCTATCCAGTTGACTTAATTACACTGGCGGCACTGGAGTAAAGATCACAAATACCAATAATATCAACCAGGTAGAGTATTATCCTCTGGAGGTTGTCCTGTAGAAAGATGGCAGCCATAGAATTTGAAGCACCTCTATAACATTTTTGGCTATTTGTGCTTTTACTTAAATTAATTTAAGTCCTAATTACACACACGCACACACACACACAGCAAGTAAGGTAGGTAGTATGAAGGTAAACCTGTATGCGGAGTTCATCTCAGCCTATATTGCCTTCACGTGTTGGCCATGACGGAGATATGGATTTCCCCAGAGAACACTGCTACTCCAGCTGCTCTCGTCATCTGACTGTGTTTCTCATAGTCCGAGAGCATCTGGTCGTCGCGGTGGTGGCACAGGGCTATTCATTTCTCTTAAATAGAGATTTTCTCTCCCCCCCCCTCTGTCAACTGTCACGCTAATTTGAACTCCATGCAGTTTCGGTCACTCCTCTCAAGCTTAACATTATTGTCATCTATAGCCCACAATGACATTGACACCTTGATCAGCTAATTTCCCAACGATGGCTCACCACTAATCGTACTGGGCAACTTTAACTTCCACTCCTTTCCTCTTTTGACCTCACCCTTTCCCCAATCACAAAGTAGGCAATATGCTTCACCTCACCTTAATGTCTCTGGAAAAGACTTTGTTTCCTTTCCTCTCCATCAACCCTTCCTACTCAGCCCCTACCCAGATGGTCATGTGTCGCTGCAATCTTCACTCTCTTCCACTACTTTATCCTCTTCCATCCTCTCTCCCTTCTGCTAAATCCTCGTCCTTCCAGTTTCCTGACTCTTCGACCCTACTCTCCTCCCTTACCGCATCTTGTGACTCACTGTCCCCTTTCCTCCCGGCCGGCTCGACCTTCCCCTCCCGCTTGCCAAGTCCTTCACTGCGTGCTAACAGAACTGGACTGAGGGCAGCTGAGCGGAAATGGAGGAAAACTACCGGAGGACCCATCATCCTTCCAGTCCCACCTCTCTACCTTCTCTTCCTCAGTATCCGCTGGTAAAGCCACTATCATTCTAAATTTAAATATTCTGTCGCCAACCCTGGGAAACTCTTCTCCATCCTCCGGAATCCTCCCTCTCCCTCAGTGGACGAAGTCCGCTACTCATTCACTGATCCCACACACAGAACTACCCCACTTGACCCCATTCCCCTCCTCCCATTGCGCACTTCCCTTATCAAGTCATCCTTGACCACTGGCTGCGTACCCTCTAACTTAAATATGGCCAGAGTCCCCTCCCTTCTCAAGAAACCAACACTTGATCCCCTTTCACGTCAAAAACGACAGGGCGGTATCCCCAATTTATTTTCTTTCAAAAACACGTGAGCGTCTCTGACCAACTCTCTCGTTAGCTCTCTCAGAATGATCTTCTTGACCCTAACTAGCCAGGCTTCAAGACGGTTCACTCAACCGAGACAGTTCTCTTCTGTATCACAGAGCCTCTCCACTGCCAACGCTCTCTCCTCATCCTCCTAGATCTATCCGCTGCCTTTGACAACTTGAACCATCAGATCCTCCTCTCCACCCTCCCAGGTTTGGGCATCTCAGGCTCTATCAGATCCTCCTCCCCACCCTCCCAGGTTTGGGCATCTCAGGCGCTATCAGATCCTCCTCTCCACCCTCCCAGGTTTGGGCATCTCAGGCTCTATCCGATCCTCCTCTCCACCCTCCCAGGTTTGGGCATCTCAGGCTCTATCCGATCCTCCTCTCCACCCTCCCAGGTTTGGGCATCTCAGGCTCTATCAGATCCTCCTCTCCACCCTCCCAGGTTTGGGCATCTCAGGCTCTATCCGATCCTCCTCTCCACCCTCCCAGGTTTGGGCATCTCAGGCTCTATCCGATCCTCCTCTCCACCCTCCCAGGTTTGGGCATCTCAGGCTCTATCCGATCCTCCTCTCCACCCTCCCAGGTTTGGGCATCTCAGGCTCTATCCGATCCTCCTCTCCACCCTCCCAGGTTTGGGCATCTCAGGCGCTATCAGATCCTCCTCTCCACCCTCCCAGGTTTGGGCATCTCAGGCTCTGAACACTCCTGGATTACATCCTACCTGGCAGGTCGCTCTACCAGTTGGCGTGGAGGGGATCAATGTCTGCACCACGTGCTCTCACTACTGGTGTCCCCCAAGTGTTCTCCTCTTTACACCAAGTCACTCGGCTCAGTCATATCCTCACATGGTCTCTCCTATCATTGCTATACGGATGACACTTAACTACGCTTCTCCTTCCCCTTATCTGACACCTGGGTGGTGACACCTCAGCTTGGATGTCAGCCCGCCACAAGCTGAACAAAACGGAACTGCTCTTCCTCTTGGGAAGACCTGCCCGTGCCAAGATCTTTCCATCATGGTTGACAACTCCACGGCGTCCCCCTCCCAGAGTGCAAAGAACCTTGGCGTGATCCTGGACAACACCCGGTCGTTCTCTGCAAACATCAGTGACTCGCTCCTGCAGGTTCATGCTCTGCAATATCCGTAGAGCACAACCTTTCCTCACGCAGGAAGTGACACAGGTCCTAATTCAGGCCCTTGTCATCTCCCGCCTAAACTACTACAACTCGCTGTTGGTTGGGCTCCCCACTTGTGCAATCAAACCCCTGCAACTTATCCAGAATGTGTGTTCAACCTTCCTACCCCCCCCCGAAATGTCCGAAACCCTACGTCTTTGAAGAGTATCTTAAATAACTGCAGGAGTGCCCCCGACACACCCCTCCCCAAAAAAGGTCACTTGTCTTTTCCTACTAACACTGACTGTGCTGATAGATACTTTGTTGAGGGAAAATGTACACGATATGATGAGTTGTCTCACCAAGCTATGTTAAGATGAATGCACTAATTGTAAGTCGCTTTGGATAAGAGCGTCTGTTAAATGACTAAAATGTAATGTTAGACACAGTGGTACTACTGGTCATTAGTGGTCAGTAGTACTCACATGAATGGGAGCGGGTCAGGGTGCGGGCTTGGGTATGTCTAATCTCTCTGCACCACATGTTAACGTCTTTATAGGAGTACAGCTTCATGAAGAGGATGGTGTATACACCCAGGGCAAAGACTCCACCAGCTGGACAAGAAAAATATCATCATCAAGCTTTACAAAACTATTTGTGTCTCTTCCACTCTGAGAAAAGCCTTTAGTCCTTTTGATCAAGAAATATTTGAAGCCTAGACACATTAGATCTATGTATATGACCATGCAGTGTAAGCATCACGATCAGGCCATCTCACCTGGGGTCATGGAGGTCAGCAAGAGCACAGTGGCTGATGGGAAACAGAGGAGGGTAGTCAGATTGACCAAGTAAAGGAATGATCCAGTCGTCTCGGAGATGGTGCCCTGCATATAGCAACAGGAATTAAAACAATTGTTAACACAGTGGCCTGAGCACAGGATTACAATTAAAACTATTTGGGATCTCTGTGGGACTGGGGTGGACTAAAACGGCTGCCTCCAGAATACATGTACCAGTAAGGGTGTGGGTACCAGTGAGGCTGTGGGTTCGGATCCAGCCCACGCTTTCTAGCACATCCTTTCCCCTCTCCTCCCACCTTTCCTGTCAGTCTTTCACTGACCTATCTAATAAATATTAGGAGGGTGAAAGACAATATAATCCTTATCTAACCAAAAACAACAAGTGACCTTCGAAAGACACAAAGAACAGCCCATGTCAACTAGAGGAGCCACATTGGTTTTGATGAGAGGAAAATGCTACCCCCCTCCATTTCCAGCTAACAGATGTCTGAAATGCTTGTGTTCACGAGCAACAGAGAGATTAGTAAGATTTCACAGTGCATCATTCACATTAGTCCCAGACATTATGGCACGACACTCACCACAGATAGCCTCCGCTCCGTGTACAAAGCTGCCATTATGAACACGTTGGAGACTGCAGGGGAGGAAAAATAAAAACACAGACTCTGGTACTCAACAAAAGACAGCCGTATAATATTACTACAATGTTGTTCCAAAATGAGTACATTTGCCCACACTTGGTGGAAAAACACTTGATGGTATTTTAAAATGGGTATAAACTCAGGTTGCTAAGCAACAAAAGCCAGACAATGAGCTATTCAAATAAATAGATTTTGGAAGATGTACAAGCACCACAATAATACAGTTAGCATGCCAAAGAGGAAACAGATTTAAGCTTTATACCAATGACCAGGCATGGTGCAGGCCAGCTATATGGGTCTTTTAAGAACAGTGAAACAACTTGGATAGGGTCCACCAATATCCCATATCTATCAGAGAGGAGGAAAGAGAAGAAAATAGTCACATGGATGGATATTTTTGTTCACAAGGAGGAGATAGTTATGAGAGGCTTCCTACAGAAGCTGCGGTCAAAATGAATAGATCTGCAGTCGTGATGGGAGATAGTTAGGATCTCAGTGATAAACAAATGATGATATAAAAGTTTAACATAGACTAATAGTTATTTGGGGTGCCTATAGCTGCACATACTTACTTTAGGAGATTCTCCAGGAAAAGGCGTGCATTGCTCAAGACCTGCAATTGAAGAGATTTTGTAAATCAGTGTGTGGCAGGTAGCCTAGCGCTTAAGAGCATTGGGCCAGTAATCAAAATGTGCCCTTGAGCAAGGCACTTAACCCTAATTGTTCCTGTAAGTCTGTCTGGATAAGAGCGTTTGTTAAAGATTCAAATATAACTGTTAAATGTGCTTTATGGTTGACCCCATTTAGTCGACTGGTCGATTGTTTAGTTAATAGGCTGTTGGTAGACCAACATTTTTTTTTGTCGATCAATGGCAAATATATATATTTGGCACCAGTCAGAGTGGACTAATCCATTTCAGTCTGCGGGGATGACACACCAGTAGTATATTTACCATCATTTCTAATCTACAATGTTTGTTTGGTTATGGATTTTTTTTTTAATGCATTCAATATATTATTATTATTCTCTTACCGTTGTCATTGAGGTGTGGACATGTTTGCAGAACGCATAACCTAGGCTACATTAGTAAGAAAAAGTTGTCACTTAATTGTCTTTTGTTTGGATCACTCCTGTCAATCTTGAGAAAGGACAAACAGTTGATTACGTATAGACTAGGCCTACCTCAAAATCAAATCACATGTTTTCACATACACTTACTTAGCAGATGTTATTGGTCACATACATATATTTATCAGATGTTATTGCGGGTGTATTTGATATGCTTGTGTTCCTAGCTCCAACTGTGCAGTAATATCTAACAATTCACAAAAATATACAAATCTAAAAGTAAAAGAATGGAATATATAAATATTAGGATGAGCAAGGTCTGAGTGGCATTGACTAAATACAGTAGAACACAGTATATACATATGAAATGAGTAAAACAGTATGTAAACATTATTAAAAGTGATGAGTGTTCCATTATTAAAGTGACCAGTGATTCCATGTCTATGTACAGTGTATGGGGCAGCAGCCTCTAAGGTGCAGGGTTATGTAACCGGGTGGTAGCCGGCTAGTGATGGCTATTTAACAGTCCGATGGTCTTGAGAGAAGCTGTTTGTCAGTCTCTTGGTCCCAGCTTTGATGCACCTGTACTGACCTCGCCTTCTGGATGATAGTGGGGTGAACAGGCCGTGGCTTGGGTGGTTGCTGTCCTTGATGATCTTTTTGGCCTTCCTGTGACATCGGGTGCTCTCAATTGTGCATCTGTAAAATTGAGAGGGTCTTAGGGGCCAAGCCAAATTTCTTCAGCCTCCTTCACCACACAGTCTGTGTTGGTGGACCATTTCAGATTGTCAGTGATGTGTACGCAGGAGAACTTGAAAATGTCCACCTTCTCCACTGTGGTCATGTCGATGTGGATAGGGGCTACTCCCTCTGCTGTTTCCTGAAGTCCACGATCAGCTCCTTCGTTTTGTTGACGTTGAGGGAGAGGTTATTTTCCTGGCACCACACCTCCTCCCTGTAGGCTGTCTCATTGTTGGTAATCAGGCCTAGTACTGTTGTGTCATCTGCAAACTTGATGATTGAGTTGGAGGTGTGCATGGCCACGCAGTCTTGGGTGAACAGGAGGGGGTTGAGAACGCACCCTTGAGGATCAGCGAAGTGGAGAGGTTGTTTCCTACCTTCGCCACCTGGGGGTCGGCCCGTCAGGAAGTCCAGTACCCAGTTGCACAGGACGGGGTTCAGACTCAGGGCCTCAAGCTTAATGATAAGCTTGGAGGGTACTATGGTGTTGAATGCTGAGCTATAGTCAATGAACAGTATTCTGATGTAGGTATTCCTCGTCCAGATGGGATAGGGCAGTGTTATGTCATATACACCATCTGTGGATCTATTGGAGTGGTAAGGAAATGGGTCTAGGGTGTCGGGTAAGGAGGTGACATGATCCTTAACTAGCCTCTCAAAGCACTTCATGATGACGGAAGTGAGTGCTACTGGGCGATAGTAATTTATTTCAGTGACCTTTGCTTTCTTTGGGACAGGAACAATGGTGGAGATCTTGAAGCAAGTGGGGACAGCAGACTGGGATAGTGAGAGATTGAATATGCCCGTAAACACTCCAGCCAGCTGGTCTGCGCATGCTCTGAGGACGCGGCTAGGGATGCCGTCTGAGCCGACAGCCTTGCGATGGTTAACACTGTTAAATGTCTTACTCATGTCGGCCATGGGAGCATGACGGTCTCTGCGACGTGGCTGGTTTTCCCTTTGTAATCTGTGATTGTTTGCAGACCCTGCCACATACCTGGCCTACGCACAAATATAGGCCTATAAATGTTCCCATTTGGGGATCTGATACTATTTCCAATTGTCTTAACTCACCATCATCGTGGAGCTTCTCAGAGTTATTTTTTCCTTTGCCTCAAAACAGCAAGTAAACAAAGTTTGTTTTTACATTAATTGCGAATGACAATAGTTCCCAACGTAAACATTATTTAACATCTTTCCAGCCCTCTCCAATGTTGATAGCATAAGCTTTGTGCAGACCAAGTTAATAGTTGATACAATGTTTCATGTTCCCTGCAGATAGGTCATGTGTAGCCAATGTGGTTTATAAGATTTAATTGTAATTTATTTTTTAAATTTAATTTTACCTTTATTTAACTAGGCAAGTCAGTTAAGAACAAATTCTTATTTTCAATGACGGCCTAGGAACAGTGGGTTAACTGCCTGTTCAGGGGCAGAACCTTGTCAGATTGGGGGTTTGAACTTGCAACCTTCTGATTACTAGTCCAACGCTCTAACCACTAGGCTACCCTGCCGCCCCGATACTTTCTACCTGTGGGCTACAATGTTTGTATTTGGTGGCTTTATGGAAGCTATTTTTACATATTGGCAATGTAAAAGTTAGTTTTAGATTTGTATAATTTTCATTTACATAGAGTTTTGATTAAACCCATGACATTGATTTTGAGATGGTGTGGTGCAATGACAGAATGCTACCATCTACCACAAACGGTTACAGCATAAGCTCGTAACTTTTAAAGGAAGGACCACTGTATGATGACCTTATTAGAAATTAAACTGTTCCACGAAAATGTACAAATGGTACGATAACTTGGCACGCCAAATGGAAAAGGTTACCCTGTACATTACATTGGTGTAGCCTATGACCCTGTACATTACATTGGTGTAGCCTATGACCCTGTACATTACATTGGTGTAGTCTATTACCCGGCAACATCAGGAGCTTAAAAAAGGTTGAATCTGCAAAAGGCCAGCAGCAGGTGGAGGAGGGTCAGGATTTAGGCTCTTCTTTAGAAATTTGTGTGTCTTAAATTTTTATTTGATCGCTGTGCTTAAAGCATCAGACAAGCACAGTAGCCTACATATAGTTGATTTTATTCAAACATAGAATGTGTCTATATAAAAATGCACGTGTTGATAAACTTTGACCAATTGATTGAAAGAAGAGACGACTCTTGGTCGACCAATATTGTTGTTGGAGATAGCGCTAATGTGCTTTATCTATTGGAAATCATATGGGAGTGTTCACATCAAAAGGTACACTGTGATAGTAAACTTAGGCTATGCCATTCTTAAAGGGATTCTCCAGTACTTTTTTTATACTTTTTAGCCAGTAGTTATGAAAGTAGCACTCATGAGCCAAAAGTCACCCCTAAAAATGGCATACTACATCACATTATGTGCAGATTTGTGCACCACGTCGTTGCTCTCCTTCTGTGACTCATGGCTTGGGGCTGAAGCTCATTGGTTGAACTCGAATTTCTAGGGTGCTGGCCCACATGGGGTGCAGCACAGCTTCCAGAAAAACAGTTGCTTTCTACTAGAGATTTCATGGTTAATTGAAGACAGTAATTCTGCTCATTGATTATACATGTATGAACTATACGTTGACACATCCAGCCCAAAGTGGGAGGTTTAAAAAAAGTTCCGGAGCATGTCTAACTCCTCTATTGTATTGACAAAATTCATACAAACAAAATCATATGAAGGAAAAGACAATGATCAGTAGTAATTTCTGTTCCAGGGTGTTAGTTTAGTAGTTAGAGGAATGCATACCAGTCTGGACCAGAGATGGGATCTCATCTTGATTTTGACAGGTCAAAGTCAACTGCCCCATATTGATATGAGCCATACTTAATCATCTCCCTTCTATGAAGGCTGATAACAATCTATTCTGGCAAAAGATTACCCTGGGGACCAACCCACACGAGGCAGAGGAACTTGATACAGGAGGAAAAACAAGCCATACTGTATCTCTCCAAAAAAAAACAGGAGATGTGGGATCAACAAGGGTGAAATAAATATGTATAAGGCCAACTTTCCTCATTTCTCACAATGTACCTGTTCTGTCATCTGATATAATTGAACTGCTAATTTGCTCTCAGCCCCCCCCCCCCCAAAAAAAACTCAATACTACCTGTATGTTTGAGCTATAGGTCTTCAAAGGTCTAATATATTTGACCCATTCCCAAGTGGACCCCGCTTCCCCACACAACCCGATATGCATAACTTAGGAGACACGTTTCCGAATGGACTCGAGGATAGTAAGACCCGTTCCGAATGGACTCGAGGATAGTAAGACCCGTTCCGAAAAGGCCCGTGAAAAAAAAAGACCAGGAGACCCGTTCAGAGAGTAGAAAAATTTCAAATTAATTAAATATATAAGTAAAACAATCTCTGGCCAAAAGGGTGTTTAGCATCCCCAGCGGCTCTGCAAGTACGGAGAGGATATTCTCCACTGCAGGCCTGCTCTCCAGGCACCGTCGCATGAGCCTGAAGCCACAGACAAATTTATTTCAAGGCTATAAAATTATTTAATACAAAGAAATGTTGTTTAAATGCTGAGGACCTAATGTCCCCAACTCCCTACCAGCCTAGTGTGTCACACTCACAATGTGTTTATTTGTAGGCTCCTGACCTATTTAGAGTGTTTATATGCTGTTTAATAGGACATGTAGCCTATTTAAAAAGGTGAGCTTCTTACATTCACCGTTTCATGTTTTTTTCAAACACCTTTCATTCAAATCATATGGTTTGGTTTCAATACGAAATGGTAAGTCCAGGTAGCCACAACAATAGATGGGTGTTGGTTAAATTGTGATTTTAATGAATGGAGCCAATTTGAAGTGGCAGTTTTTTTCTTCCTGTGAGTGCGGACCGCTCCATGAGCGATGAGCGGGATTTCCGAACACTCAACGCCGCTCACATACTCTGGAAGCAAGTCCCCGCAGCAATGTTCCATATTAATGCTCATGATTTTGGAATGAAATGTTCGACGAGCAGGTGCCCACATACATTTGGTCATGTAGTGTAGCTAAGCATCAAGTATGCATGTGGCCTTTGGCTACCCAACATTACCAAATGTATGTGGACAACTGCTTGTCGAACATCTCATGGGTTGGTCCCCCCTTTGCTACTATAACAGCCTCCACTCTTCTGGGAAGGCTTTCCACTAGAGGTCGACCGATTATGATTTTTCCACTCCAATACAGACTATTGGAGGACCAAAACAAGCCAATACCGATAAAAAAATAAAAAAAATAAAAACAAAAAATAATAAGGCTGATTTTTGTAATAATGACAATTACAACAATACTGAATTAACACTAAGTTAATATATAAATAAAAATCAATTTAGTCTCAGATAAATAATACATATTCAATTTGTTTTAAATAATGCAAAAAAAAAGTGTTGGAGAAGTAAAAGTGCAACATGTGCCATGTAAAAAAAAAGCTAACGTTTGAGTTCCTTGCTCAGAACATGAGAACATATGAAAGTTGGTGGTTCATTTTAACATGAGACTTCAATATTCCAAAGGTAAGAGGTTTTAGATGTTGCTTCCAGAGGCATGTTTGAACTCGGTAGTGAGTGACAGACAACTTTTATGAGCTACACACTTCAGCATTCTGCGGTCCCGTTCCGCGTGCTTTGTGTGGCCTCCCACTTCGTGGCAGAGCCATTGATGCCCCTAGACGTTTCCACTTCACCATAACAGCACTTCCGAATTGACCAGGGCAGCTTTAGCAGGACAGAAATGTGAAGAACTGTTGGAACTTGTTGGAAAGGTGGCATCCTATGACGGTGCCACGTTGAAAGTTAGAGCACTTCAGTAAGGCCAATCTCCTGCCAATGTTTGTCTACGAAGATTGCATAGCTGTGTGCTCAATTTAAGTTTTATACATCTGTCAACAGTGGGTGTGGCTGAAATAGCCAAATCCACTCATATTGCAGTTTCCATATCTAATGAGTCATGTACACTATATATACAAAAGGAGTGTCCACATATTTTTGTATATATAGTGTACATGACTCATTAGATATGGAAACTGCAATATTGATGGTTTATTGACACAGCCTACATACAGTGGATAGATGGAGCCTAGGCCAGGAGTCCTTTAATAGAAAGAGAAACCTGGGTAGGCCTACATTAAGCAGCACATGCAAAGGAACAAGCCCTTTCTAACAAGCTGGGCATCATTGTGACAGAATAATATTTTCTTACGTCAGATGGCATCACTCCTACACAACGTTTGTCAGGCGGAATCTGACGTAAGACGATGTGGTAAGCCATCTGTAAAGGATTGTTGCAAAAAGGACAGTGGACGTCATGCCCATAGAAATACATTCAAATTAATTATATTTCTATGGACATTCCTCGCTGTTAGATCTGTTTTCTAGCCCACATATCCCCTCTTGCCAGAAATTTTCCACTTGAATTTCATAATTATTCATTACCGGGTACAAAGAATATAGGGATGATTTCTGGGGAATGGCATAGCGATCATGTTTCAAAGACAGATTAATACCGGCTTTGGAAATTAGACTTCTCGCTCAGATGCTTTGAAGACGGGAAGCTTTTCCAGCAGTCTCTCTTCCAACAGCAATAAATGAGTGTTTATTTTTAGCTAGAAGACATGGGATTCTGTCCGCATTCATTTCAGTAATTATCATTTAAGAATTCCTCCCCTCTGTCCGTGCAAGTTAGAAATGCCATGTTCTGCCAGAAAAACGATAAAATAGCCTTGAACTTCCAGTCACGCTTTTGAAGGAGAACAGGAAAATGGTTATCCTCAAAGGAAGAAATAAATTCTCACCTCAGACTGTGTCTGACCTTAGCCTTGGGGACAGAATTAACTGGAACACATCTGACAAATCAAACACTTGATGGGAGTCATGAGTGCTTTGGCCTCCCCAGCAAAGTCAACTGACAGCCCATTGCCCATTCCATTACTGTAACAATGCCAGCAGCCTAGCATACCAGGCAGACCTTGTTTGTACTGTGTAAATAGGTTGCACCTTGCTTATCTAAACAATGCAAACTTGACTGATCAAAACAGAGACCGCATTAAACCTAGCTAAAATGGACCTCCGGTTTGTCTAATGGACCTATGCCAGAAAACTTGCTTGGCTGTGTTGTTCGACCCATGTCTGCCAGTAGGCTACATGAGGCAGGTGGAGTCGTACAAGGAGTCAAAATTTGTGAAGTGACTCATTGTAGAGAGATTAGAGTAAGAACTCCTGTCAGACTCCTCTCACTGAGAAACAGGAGGACAAGGTATTAAATACCCACCACAGAGTGTCTGCCAAAGTGTCAAGAGAGGGGTGGTGACTGTCTTTTATGTCACTGCTACAATGTAAAGTAAAGTTTTAGTTTGTTGATATAAGGGCACGAAAGTGAGGAAGAAGTGCGTGAGTGGGTGAGTGCGAGAGAGTTGAATGAGGCAAGCTGTATAACACATGGCCAAGAAGTCCCTTCATAGCTCACATAACACTTCTCTCTCATAATAAAATGTGAGGCGGGAAGGGACGAATTCCTTATTCTCTTATCAAAACAGATAATCATTTAATGTTTGCCGTGCACAGGCGTAGCATGGATAAAAATCATGTTTACTATTGCTATTGAGAGACAGCACTGAAAAGAAATGACCACACTGTTGAGTTACAACGGTTAACTACTGTATGCATGATTCTCACTGTGTAGACAACAGCACAAGAGAAGCTGAGATGGTCTGCCTATCTCAGCTAGGTATCAAAACTGCAGATATTGGCAGGAAAGAAGAAATGTAGGCCTACTGAGAAAGATAATCAACCATTAATCCTCAAAGTTGATCAGAGTTCAGTATGCAGATCCAATGAATGCCCTGATTGACAGAAGAATATTCAACACGTTCCAGAGTCTAAAAAAGACAATATGGGTCCATGCAGATTGATTTGAATAGCCCCAATACAGCTGCTCTGTTACCAGCAGCATCACTATATTCTCTCCTACCGCAACTGGCTTCCAGCTGAAATAGATCAAAGACCAGACTAACGGAGTGATGGTGGTTCACAGAGTAACCAGAGCCTTCTGCACAGCCTGCTTTATGAAAATGTAGCAGTGGCCTACTTCTGAATGTCTGTCTTCAAAACACCTTTTTCACAGAATAATCACCTGACCTAAGCGTTAAGCATAAATAGGTCTAGACGATTTCAGTGGCAAAACAGGGGCACAATCCCAGGCCTAGATTTGGTAGTTTATTTGGATCCCATTGGCTGCTGGGAAAGCAGGCGCTACTCTTCCTGGGGTCCACACAGAACATGTCATAATAATGAACATTAATAGACAAAAGCAGGTCAAGGACAAAACCCCATACATTTAAAAACAATGCCACACAGCCTACATATCAGTACATACACAAAAAATATCTATGTCAAATAGAGGAGAGGCGTTGAGCCACGAGGTGTTGTTTTTATCCGTTTTTTAAAACTCAGTGCCTCTTTGCTTGAAATCATGGGGGAAAAAAAAAAGGAAAAAAATCAGGTTTGTTGTTTATCTGCAAAATCTGAGCTGGAAGTGAGTTCCATGCAATCATGACTATATAATACTGCATGTTTTCTAGAATTTGTCCTGAATTTGGGGTCCTGGATTTGGGAACTGTGAAAAGACCACTGGTGTGTATAAGTTGACTGTCAACAATTTTGAATTTAACACATTAATGTTGCTTATGCAAATAAGTGATGGAGTCAGTCTTTCCTTTACTTTTAGCCAGGAGAGTCTGACATGCATAGTATTGATATGATCACTCCAATTACAGTGAAGAGGGTCGAAGTGCATCTCTTTATCACAGACAGATCCCTCCCCATCTTTACAACCATTGAATCAATAGGGTTTGACCATGAACATTTACAATCCTAGTTAACACCAAGTAATTTAGTCTCCTCAATTTGCACAACAGACACACCATTCATTACCAGATTCAGCTGAGGTCTAGAACTTAGGGAATTATTTGTACCATATGCAATGCTTCGTTTTAGAAATGTTCAGTTCATTACTGGCCACCCATTCTAAAACTGACTGCAACTCTTTGTTTATGGCTGCAGTGGTTGCTGACACATACATGGTTGAATCATAAATAAAGAGACACCAGGATTTCCGTTACGGAAAATGTGGCACCGGACATTTCACCGGCAACGTTTTCATTTACCAGACCCATATGCATTGGGTGCTTAACATGATTAGAACGTCCACCCACGGTGCTCAGAATGACACAAATCACATTTAGAATACGGTAACTCATATGAACAGAACACGCAAGTCGAGGATGTAATGATGTGCGGTCCTTCTTAAAGAATTCTGATGTACTTTGAACAGAATAACTGTCCACATGTACTTTTCCTCAGCCAACAAGCTGAGTAACGAACAGTAAAATCACTAGCCTATGTCAATCTACTATCATAGAAAAGTTTATGATACCTATTCTATTGGTCAGCCTGTTGAGAAAGAAATAGCCTATTCCAAACAGACTCTGGGACAGTTGTGAGACTAGATTCCAAATTCATACAGCCAGTAGGCCTAGGAAACATTTTTTTCAACATTAAAAAGCAATAAGTCTGATGCATTTTTCATCCAACTCGGGAACTCTGGCCTCTTTCTAGGGCCCCGACTTTCCGACCTGAAGATCACTGAAGTCATGATTTAACCTCGTATTTTTTCAGAGTTCCCAGTTGTCTTGAACGCACCACAAGATGCTGTAGCAGCAGCTCTCATGCGGTCTGACAGATTTTGCACTCAAAGGTTCTGTATCTGTACACGTGATAAATAAATAATATAAAATAATATGCCATTTAGCAGACGCTTTTATCCAAAGCGACTTACAGTCATGTGTGCATACATTCTATGTATGGGTGGTCCCGGGAAATAAGATGCATAACAAATATACTGTACACACATGCCAATTTAATTCCACTAAATTATGCAAATTAACCTACAGACCAATAAACATGACCAGTCAAATCCATTTCCATCAATGAAAAGGTTCAAAAGCAATGGGATTTGTACTTCTCCCGGACAACTTGCCGGTGGGAATTTTATTTATCAGCTTTCCTTAATAAATATATATATTTTTTTTAAATAGACAAAAGCCAGCTTTTACCTGCTAACGGAAACCCTAGTAGACACACTGGCTTTGCTTAATGCCAATAAAGTGGACTTTACCATTCTTAGGTAGTGGAATGACTTTGGCTTCCCTCCAGGTCTGAGGACAAACATGGTTAATAATAAATTAAATAAAAATTTATATATGAGAGGCAATATATTTCACTACTATTCTCAGTAGCTTTTCATCTAAGTTGTCTATACCAAGTGGTTTCTCATTATTGATGGACAACTTTTCCACTAACTTTATAGAATTCAAAATTACAATGCTTTTCTTTCATTAGTTTTTTTTATGCATGAATATGTTGTCATTTCATGCCTAAGTTTGCCAGAGAAAGTCATTAAAGTAATTGGAAACATCAGAAGGTTTTGTTATGAATAAGCCATGTGATTCAATGAATGGTGGAGTTGAATGGCTTTCTGCCCTTCATTTAATTTAAAGTATTCCAACACTTTTTTTCCCATCATACTTTGTCAATTATTTTGGTTTCATAAGACAATTTCTTTTTGTTCAGTTTAGTCACATCATTTCTCAATTTTACAGTAAGTTTGCCAATCAGATATGAACTCCTTTTGCGTCGTCCCACCTAACCATACAGCTTTTCAATTCCTCATCAATATACAGGGCCTTAACAGTTCTTGCAGTCAGTTTCTTAATAGGCACATGCTTATCAATAATTGGAAGAAAAAGAGTGCATCAAGTGCAGCATGCTCCTTATTAATCACATCAGACCCCCCCATTTAAAATATATATATATATATATTATTTTTTGAGTGTACTATATAAATATAATTATTAATCATTCAATTTCTATTGTGTGTACATGTCCATATTTCCTTAATCATAGAGGTGGATGACAATTTAATGTGCAATTTCCTATGCACAGAAGGCAGACTAGCACTTACCAGCATGACCACACACCAGTTGAGGATGCCTCTATAGTTACTGTATCCACTGGCTGAGCTGAGCAGGGACTCCTGGAGGACATGGCAGCTGGGGAGCCAGTAATAAGGAGCTGATTAGTTGAACCAACACACTGCTGTGAATCATCCAGCCAGGACCAAGATTGAGGATCACTGAATGGTGTACAGCACGTTTAAATTCACTGCATAATAGCTACATGATCTGCAAATGTAGCCTATAGACATGTGGCCTAGATTTCTCTCAAACACGTAGCTAAGCAAAGAGAACATACTGATTAAGTGAACCTGGCTGATTAGTCTTTGGCCTCATTATGAGGAACCTATAGTTAATACCAAAGGCCTTCAATGCATAACATTGAGTGACAAAAGATCAGTGACAGGCAGCTAGAATTGAAGACATCAGGGATTGAAGACGTGTCTGTGAGCTCAAAAAGCCGTGTGTTGTGCTCTACCGTGTGTTACGCTTCTGTGTCATGCTTTACCTTAGTCTTTCGCAGATTGTACTCCTCTCCAGTGGTGTCCTGACCGGCTCGTGCACCTCGTTTTCCTTCTTCACCTTCCCGTTGCTGTGGCTCGGATGGCTTGGCGTTTTTTCCCCTGCGCTGCTCTGCTTGCTGCCATTGGCTTGTTTCGAATTGCCCCCCGCCGGCGTGGGGCCGATGGTTGATCTCCTTGTCCTGCCTGTCATCATGGGGACTCTGTCGACCATTTCCGAAATTTGATTACATTCAACCTTATCTTGCAGGAATTGCACTAGACGTTTCTCCCTCAAGTCTCGGCTGGAAAGTCCAGCCCGTGTTGTCAGCAAGCTGTAGCGGAGCGGTCTGCAGTCCCTGTTGTAAACGTCAACATTCGGTTGATTCAGGAGAAGCGATAGTTTGTATGAGATTCTACGGCGGCTCGCTCTGTCGTCCTGAAGTGAACCGACGAGGACTTCGGGAGTTGAAGTTATTTATGTACTGCTAAGTGGCGCACCGTTTTAATACTTTTGGATTAAGTCATTATAAAAAAGCCCTATAAAATATGTGAAATATTATTAATAAACATGTTTTTTTGCTCAAAGTCCACTCATAGACACGAATTTGTTTAACAGACGATGAAATCGGTGAGAACATAAAACTACAAATGTTAATGCATTGAGCCCGCCTTAATATATTTACAATTGACAGTGAATGAGCCATTAAGATGCGTAGATTTTTAGAACGAGATCCCTTTTCGCCAATCAGATAACATAAAAATATAAATCCCGCCTCAAAATAATACTTCGGTTGATTTCCTGGGACAAGTGCCGATGGACAGGAACAGCTGTTTGACAAATGACAGCTCATGCTCTGAATTCGTTTTAATTGCTATTTTTCTGTCGTTAGATAAACTATTTTAAAGCTGGATTTATTTCTGCAAGTACCGATAGCACAACATATATACTGTTGATGCTCTATTCATTTGAACAGGATATGAAAAAGGGAAGGAAACACCAGCAAGGAGCCCGGGTGAATGGGAATGGAAATGCACAGCAACATGGAGGTAAACTTAATCAATCAGTACTAAATCATTACCAAATTGCAGATAATCTACCCATATAGTACATGGTGAGAATAGTTGTACAGTTGTTAATTGAATAGATGCATAGCTTCTCATGTAACTAGCTCTGTATGAGTCCTCCCTCGGGCTGGCCAGCTGCCAGACATGCTACGTGGAACAACAAAGAAACGTGACCGTGGATTGACCCAGAGCAGAGCCTGGATGGGATTGATCCATATGAACCATCATTCTTAATGGCAATACAAAATGCACATTCTAGAATTCATAATCACTCATTCTTTATCAAAACATGTCAACCTGCAAAAAGTAAGTAGTTACTGAGTAGTTACTATCAAAGTAGTTACTGTCAGTAAAGTTGCAGTTGAAGCAAGGCAAGATTGCAATAGATTGGTGGGATACTATTGCTAACTATATGCACTACATTTTACATTAGTAACAGTAATAAGTGTGAAAAGCAAGCACTTTTAACTTCCATATTGAAATTAAATAGCGTTATGTTGAAGGAGTTGACTAACAAAAAGTGATTTCAACATACTAGCATTGACAAAGAGCCGTTGCTAGCAGTGGTACTCCAGAAATACTGGGGATGGCATCCAAGAAAACCGTGACCACAGTCAAGACCGTATTGCATGACATGTATGATCTCAATTCATATTTTCTGTTGTCAAACAGAGCATGAGTCATGGAAAAAGCTGAAGCTGGTGCAGATCCACCAGGCCCTGAACTGTGACCCTGTGGACATTGAGACCCTGCGGAGGGCGGCCGTCAGCGAGGGAGGCCTTCTTACAGATGAGATCAGGAGGAAAGTCTGGCCCAAGCTGCTCAGCGTCAATGTGTACAACTTGCCTGCTAAACCAAGTGAGTGAGATATTTACATGTGAGGAATATGGATGCCCATTATTGCAGTTGGCCATTGCCCTGAGACATGGCTGTAGAAACTATCCCTATGACGCCTTAGTAATCTACCGCCATGTGAGCCAAGTTGGACATTGCATTGTGTCAGCATGCATCTAGCTGTCTATAGTCTGTTGATGTATGTTAAATGAATATAGCCTACTATTAACTTCATTAACTTCAGGTGGCTTCTATCAACATTGACTCCTCCTTCGTCCTCAAAACTGTGCAATGTAAATACCCCACAGGCAACATTCAAGGCCTTTGGCAGTAGCACTGACGAATATTGTATGTTCAACTGAAACCAATGGTTGGGAGGGGGGTGGACACCAAGCAGATGTGTTTTGATTCCAGCCAAGGATATCCGAGAGAACCACAAGGACTTCAATCAGGTGCTCCTTGATGTCAGGAGGTCCATGAAACGTTTCCCAAGAGGTAACTCACTCACTGTGCCTGTCATAGAATACAATAGAATATAATACATTATATTAGGTTAGAGGTAACTCACTCACTGTGCCTGTCATAGAATACAATAGAATATAATACATTATATTAGATTAGAGGTAACTCACTCACTGTGCCTGTCATAGAATACAATAGAATATAATACATTATATTAGATTAGAGGCAACTCACTCACTGTGCCTGTCATAGAATACAATAGAATATAATACATTATATTAGATTAGAGGTAACTCACTCACTGTGCCTGTCATAGAATACAATAGAATATAATACATTATATTAGGTTAGAGGTAACTCACACACTGTGCCTGTCATAGAATACAATAGAATATAATACATTATATTAGGTTAGAGGTAACTCACTCACTGTGCCTGTCATATAATACAATAGAATATAATACATTATATTAGGTTAGAGGCAACTTACTCACTGTGCCTGTCATAGAATACAATAGAATATAATACATTATATTAGGTTAGAGGCAACTTACTCACTGTGCCTGTCATAGAATACAATAGAATATAATACATTATATTAGGTTAGAGGTAACTCACTCACTGTGCCTGTCATAGAATACAATAGAATATAATACATTATATTAGGTTAGAGGTAACTCACTCACTGTGCCTGTCATAGAATACAATAGAATATAATACATTATATTAGGTTAGAGGCAACTCACTCGCTGCCATTGAATAAAATAGAATGGAAGTTACTCACTCACTGTATGTGCATTTGATCTGATCAGGGGTCAGCTGATACTTCATGGTCTCCTCCAGACCAATGTTAGTTAACTCAGTGCCTTACTGGGGCGCAACTCAATACTGTTGTTCAGTGGCTTCCTTAAGCATTTCCTTATTTCCTTTTCTTCATCATGACCACTGATTGAAGGAGACTTGATTAATAAAACTAAAACCAATATGATGGAAACAGATTTCAATCCAGTCCTTGTGTATACCAGAGATGGGCTGCTTGTATCAGTGTCTAGTGTTCTTGAAGTTAATTAAATGATGAAAGCAAACTGTTGACAGGCATGGAGACACTGAGGTTGAGACAAGTATCTGAAGCTCTAGTGATTGCAGTTTGCTGCCTAGACGTTGGTTGTTAATATCTGGATTGAATCAAAGCGATAGAGTTTGCGCCTACCCCTTTTTTTCTGAAGTATTGAGATACAGCCATGTTTTATTCGCCTCTCCCCAGTCGGTATTGAGATACAGCCATGTTTTCTTTTCCTCTCCCCAGTCAGTATTGAGATACAGCCATGTTTTCTTTTCCTCTCCCCAGTCAGTATTGAGATACAGCCATGTTTTCTTTTCCTCTCCCCAGTCAGTATTGAGATACAGCCATGTTTTCTTTTCCTCTCCCCAGTCAGTATTGAGATACAGCCATGTTTTCTTTTCCTCTCCCCAGTCAGTATTGAGATACAGCCATGTTTTATTTTTCTCTCCCCAGGCATGCGTGTGGACGAGAGGCAGGTACTACAGGAACAGCTGATCGACATCATCCTGGTTGTCCTACAGAAGAACCCTGCGTTACACTACTACCAGGGTTACCATGACATCGTGGTCACCTTCCTACTGGTGGTTGGAGAGCGCATGGCCATTGCCATGGTGGAGACTCTTTCCAATCACCACCTCAGGTAGATATGAGGGTTATTGCTGTTGTTACTGATCTAGGATCAGATCTGGTCCCCACCTGCCCATACTGTATATAATCTTATACATTATGAGGGTTATGGCTGTTACTGATCTAGGATCGGATCTGGCCCCCCCTGACAATAATACAGTATACTGTTATTCATTATGAGGGTTATTGCTGTTGTTACTGATCTAGGATCAGGTCCCCCCCCTGCCCATATACAGTATAATGTTATTCATTATTAAAGGTAAATCTGATCCTATATTAGGACACTTACTATGAGACTCTTTATAAATAAATAACAGCCCAGGCCTGAGTTGAAATAGTATTTGAAATCTTTCAACTACTGTGAGATTTTGCTTGAGCCTGACTGCATTGCCAGATGGGTGGGCGTGGCAATTTTCTGACTATTCCATTGGTTTCATTGCGCCAGGCAAGCTCAATCAGACGCATGAAACATTATTTTATTTTTATTTGACAAGTATTGGAAAGATTTCAAAATAATATTGCGACCCTGTTCTCGTATTATACCCCTTGTTTTAACATTTTAACACAACAAAGATGGCTTCCCTTCTCTGTGTCCATCATGGCCACATGCTCCTGCAGGGATTTCATGGATCCTACCATGGACAGCACCAAGCACATACTGAACTACCTAATGCCAATACTGGAGCAAGTTGATCCACAGCTACATGAATTCATGCTGAGGTAATTCTTAGTTTTTTTTGTGTGGATTTGTTACAGAGTTAAAGACCCAATCCAGCCTCCCTAGCACCTCATAGTATCATCTGATTTACTAAACAAAAGGCACATCTCAGTAGGTGGTTCAGGTCATGAGTTACTGCCTTGCTTTGTTGTTGTCTTAGGTATCTCTTTATGTAGTGTTGTCTCTCTTGTCGTGATGTGTGTTTTGTCCTGTATTTATATTTAATTTATTTTTTAATTGTATTTTTAATCCCACCTCCCGTCCCTGCAGAAGGCCTTTTGCCTTTTGGTAGGCCGTCATTGTTAATAAGAATTTGTTCATAACTGACTTGCCTAGTTAAATAAAGGTTAAATAAATCAATACAAATACATAAATATCCACACATCAGAGGTTGGGTGAAACCTATCTGGTGTATGTGACAGTAAAATATATATATATATACCGGTCACAAGTTTTACAACACCTACTCTTTCAAGGGTTTTTCTTTATTTTTACTATTTTCTACATTGTAGAATAATAGTGAAGATGTCAAAACTATGAAATAACACGTATGGAATCATGTAGTAACCAAAAAAGTGTTAAACATATCAAAATATATTTTATATTTGAGATTCTTCAAAGTAACCACCCTTTGCCTGGATGACAGCTTTGCACACTCAGCTGCCTGTCACTGATCTTGGTGTTGGCAAAGCTTTGCACACTCAGCTGCCTGTCACTGATCTTGGTGTTGGCAAAGCTTTGCACACTCAGCTGCCTGTCACTGATCTTGGCGTTGGCAAAGCTTTGCACACTCAGCTGCCTGTCACTGATCTTGGCGTTGGCAAAGCTTTGCACACTCAGCTGCCTGTCACTGATCTTGCCGTTGGCAAAGCTTTGCACACTCAGCTGCCTGTCACTGATCTTGCCGTTGGCAAAGCTTTGCACACTCAGCTGCCTGTCACTGATCTTGGCGTTGGCAAAACTTTGCACACTCAGCTGCCTGTCACTGATCTTGGCGTGAATCAGGCCTTCATGGTTGAATTGCTGCAAAGAAACCACTACTAAAGGACACCAATTAGAAGAAAAGACTTGTTTGGGCCAAGAAACCTTTGCATTGGACATTAGACTGGTGGAAATTTGTCCTTTGCTCTGATGAGTCCAAATTGGAGATTTTTTCCATGTCTTTTCTGAGACGCTGTGTGGGTGAACGGATAATCTCCACATGTGTATTTCCCACCGTGAAGCATGGAGGAGGAGGTGTTATAATGTGATGGTGCTTTGCTGGTGACACTGTCTGTGATTTATTTAGAATTCAAGGCACACTTAACCAGCATGGCTACCACAGCATTCTGCAGCGATACGTCATCCCATCTGGTTTGTGCTTAGTGGGACTATCATTTATTTTTCAACAGAACAATGACCCAACACACCTCCAGGCTGTGTAAGGACTATTTTACCAAGAAGGAAAGTGATGGAGTGCTCTAGCAAATGACCTGGCCTCCACGACCCCCCTTACCTATACTACATTGAGATGGTTTGGAATGAGTCGGACCGCAGAGTGAAGGAAGAGCAGCCAACAAGTGCTCAGCATATATGGGAACTCCTTCAAGACTGTTGGAAAAGCATTCCAGGTGAAGCTGGTTGAAAGAATGCCAAGAGTGTGAAAAGCTGTCATCAAGGCAAAGTGTGGCTATTTAAGAATCTCAAATATAAAATATATTTTGATTTGTTTAACACTTTTTTTGGTTACTACAGGATTCCAAATGTGATATTTCATAGTTTTGATGTCTTCACTATTATTCTACAATGTAGAAAATAGTAAAAATGAAGAAAAACCCTTGAATGAATAGGTGTTCTAAAACTTTTGACTGTATATATATTTTTATTTATTTATTTAAAAAATGTGTGTATGTGTTTACTTGTGTCCTTTAGGGAAATTGTAAATCCAGTTTTCCAGATTTTTTGAGAAAAGATCAGATAGCAGGTTTGAATGGTATATGACAAGCTAGGCAAGGCTGCAAGGAATACGCCTTCACTTTGAAGTAATTCTACCAGTTTTCCCCAACTTCAAACTTGGATTCATGAGCTAAAGTTTTGACGTTTTTTTCAGTTGCTACCAGTGGAATGTATTTTGTTTTATTATGTGTTAAAGAACAATCTGTCAGATGTTTTACCTTATTGCCTTGTGAAAATATATTTTCTGTCAGCAAAATTTGTTTTTATATTTGCAGTTGCGACCTAATGATCGGCGCCCATATTCATGAAGGCTCTCAAAGTAGAATACTGATCTAGGATCAGTTCTCCCATGTTCATGTAATTGTATTCATTATTATCCAAAAAGCAAAACCTATCCTAGATCAGCATTCATACTCTGAGATGCTTTAAGATAATACCGGCCATGCTTCCCACTCTTCTATCCTGAAGGGGGCAGTAGAGTGCACATTTTGTCTTGGAAAGGCAGGTTGTCGCAGCCAGGATATTAATTACAATCGAGTCAAACTGAGAGAGATAGAAGTAATCAATAGGATAGAGTAAAATCAATCCGTCTCTACCTGCCTTGCCATCAGTGTGTGTAGTTATTATGAGACATCAGAACAGAGGGCTAGAGAATGAGAAAAGACTGGATTTCTTATTTATTTGATGTGTTTGTATAATTGATGGTCTGACAAGCACGTGTAGCACAGTGGGATTTAATTGGGAAGACTGAGTTAAGAACGGGCCCTGGTTTCCTGTCTCCACAGCTAGCTGTCAGCCAGTCAAAGGATTCCACCGCCTTCCCCTGTGCTGTCACTGTGTTCTGTCAATGTCACGTCTTTGATTGTCAACCATCTTAAGGTTTTTTCAGCGTCAATATGATTGTTGTGCTGGCAAGTCGCAATGAGCTGTGGTTGAGGACTTCTGTTTTCGCACGCTAGACATGTTTTTCATCCAGCTCAGAGGAAATGTAAAGGCGCCAGACAAGGATCAATGTTTTGACTCAAAACCTGAAGCTGTGTTTTTTTTTTTTAATGCTAGTCAAAGTGTGCCTGTAACCCTCTTAAAACCCCAGTGTGTGGTGTACTAACACACACTACCACAGTACTTGATATTGTCCTCATCTTATTTGTGTCCTGGGTGTTGTGTTGGATTTTTATGGGGTAACCTGTATCACATAAACCTCTAGTGTTGAGTTTTTCACTCACTCACTCACTCACTCACTCACTCACTCACTCACTCACTCACTCACTCACTCACTCACTCACTCCCCACTCCCTCTTTCTCTGTTGCGTGCAGAGCTTCCCCAGGCCCTGATAGAAAATAAAGTTATTTTTGATAGTGGCCCCTTGTAAAATGTAGAGAATAGGAGGATCTGGTGATAAATATTGAATATGAGTGCATCTTGGGACACGGGCTGGCGGGAGGGAGGTTTCTAGCCTACTGTCTCTGTTCTGGTCACTGTAGCCTAGCGTAGCGTAGGGCCACGAGCAGAAGGCTGCATCCCACATTGCACCCTAGATTGCACCCTATCTCCCTATATAGTGTACTACTTTTGACCAGAGCTCTATGGGTCCTGGTCAAAAGTACGGTAGGCTAGTGCCCTACCTAGAAAATAAGTTACTATTTGAGACAGAAGCCCACAGGTTTGGTGTGCTCTGTCTGGCCCTGCTGCCACTGCTTTTAGGCTACCCAAAGAAGTATTTGATGCTAGAACAGTTCTTTAGCCTAGTTTTTATAAGTAGGCATTACTTAATTTGAACTAAATGAAAGGTTTATAGAGGCAAGACATTTGACAACGTCATGATTGTTGCTGTTGTGGTTTCCATCCTAAATGTTAAGTTGGCTATAAGGCTGCTTATGGATGTTAGACACAGGGGATTTAAATGAGCCGCACTCAACAATGAGTTCTCCTGCCAAGCCCAGAAATAACCATTTGGAAAAGGATCGTTCCACGCCAGCAGAATGTTTTTGGGGGGTATCTCCGATTTGTTCTGGCAATTTTCACATAATAAACTTCATTGAGAGGGAAGGATGTTTTGAAATGCTTTTTACATTTTGTATCACCAACCATTTCTGAGAGAAATCTGATGAAAGCAGACATTTTAAGCCTTTTTTTAGATGTGTTATGTAAGACCCTATGATCTGTGAACCGTACATGATGAACCGTACATCTTGCTGTCATTATCCTCCTTATAGTGTGCCATACAATATGGAGTATGTCTAGATTCTGAAATAAAACATATCACACATTTATTCAACATTACAAATATATCTAACCTTTTTGTGTGTGAATTCGTTCATTTTAAGACATTAAAACGTAAAAAGCATGAAGTTCCTATGTGCGAATTGCCAGAACAATCTGAGATACCAAAATATTTTTCATCTCCCGCTGGCGTGCAATCACCCCAGAGCCATTTTTGGCTCCTAAAATAGAGCTGCATTAAGAAGTGCAGTCCAAAGGGCTTCTGTAGTGAACCATGCCTAATGCCTTGCCTTTAGGACTGGGCTCTCTGTAGTCTATAATTACATCATCAGTGTGTGACCGTTCCCTCACAGAAGCTGGCATCGGTGCGTCTCAAATGGCACCCTATTTCCATGGAAACCATTTCCTATATAGTGCTACTTTTGACCAGAGCCTTTGTTTCATTTACACATTTCACTAAGTCATCCATCCCCACTTTGGAGGCAAATACAGGATAAGTGCTGGGCTGCCCCCCCCACTCCCCAGCAGGAGGAGGAGATTGGATTTTTCTGTGCATCAACCAGTGGAGGCTGCTGAGGGGAGGACAACTCATAATAATGGCTGGAACAGAACATATGTGATGGCATCAAACACATGGAAAGTAATCAATACCATTCCAGTAATTCCACTCCAGCCATTAACCACGAACCCATCATCCCCAACCTCCTGTGACATCAGCTAGTGAGACTTCCAACTGGTGTTTTTTAATTAGCCAGTGTACAAATTAGCTGTCGATGTTGCTTTTCATAATGAGAGGTTGAGCGATGTTGTTGATGTTTATTCACTCTTGTAAAGTGTATTGAGACTCTGTGACGATGCACTTTTGAATTCGCTTGACTTGTTCACATGGCCTAGGCTGGTCTGGCATTCGAAGCTGCTGCCTCCGGGAAATATCACTGCAGCATGGGTTGGAATTCAGCCCACTGCTATTTCAGCACACTCTCTCCTCCATCTTTCCTCTACCTTTGACTACACTACATGACCACACTACATGACCAAAAAAGTATGTGGACACCTGCTCCTCAAACATCTAATTCCAAAGTCATGGGCATTAATATGGAGTTGGACCCTCCTTTTGCTGCTATAACAGCCTCCACTCTTCTGGGAAGGCTTTCCACTAGATGTTGGAACATTGCTGCAGGGATGGGGTTGAGGTCAGGGCTCTGCAGCCCAGTGAAGTTCTTCCACACTGATCTCGACAAGCCATTTCTGTGTATGGACCTCGCTTTGTTAACAGGGCAATGTCATGCTGAAACAGGAAAGGGCCTTCCCCAAACTGTTGGCACAATGTTGGAAGCACATAATCATCTAGAATGTCATTGTATGCTGTAGAACTAAGAGGCTCAAACCATGAAAAACAGCCCCAGACCATTAATCCTCCTCCACCAAACTTTACAGTCGGCACTATGCATTGGGGCAGATAGTGTTCTCCTGGCATCCGCCAAACACAGATTTGTCCGTCGGACTGCCAGATGGTGAAGTATGATGCATCACTCCAGAGAATGTGTTTCCGCTCCAGAGTCCAATGGCAGCGAGCTTTACATCACTCCAGCCGACGCTTGGCATTGCGCATGGTGATCTTAGGCTTGTGTGCGGCTGCTCGGCCATGGAAACCCATTTCAGGAAGCTCCCGACGAACAGTTCTTGTGCTGACGTTGCTTCCAGAGGTAGTTTGGAACTTGGTAGTGAGTGTTGCAACCAAGGACAGACGTTTTTTACGTGCTACACGCTTCAGCACTGGGTTAGACGGTTCCACTTTACAATGACAGCCCTTACAATTGACTGGGGTAGCTCTAGCAGGGCAGAAATTTGACGAACTGACTTGTTGGAAAGGTGGCACCCTATGACGGTGCCACGTTGAAAGTTCTTCAGTAAGGCCATTCTACTGCCAATGTTTGTCTATGGAGATTGCATGACTGGGTGCTCGATTTTATACACCAGTCAGCAATGGGTGCGGCTGAAATAGCCAAATCCACTAATTTGAAGGGGTGTCCACGTATGTTTGTGTGTATGTATAGCGTACCTCTGGCCTGTCACATTATCAAAAAATGTATAACTGTATAACTGCCTCATGTGTTTTGCTGCAGGGCCGAGGTGGGCACCATCTTTGCTCTGAGCTGGCTCATCACATGGTACGGCCACGTCCTGTCTGAGTTCCGTCACGTTCTCAGGCTCTATGACTTCTTCCTGGCTTCACACCCCCTGATGGCCATCTACTTCGCTGCCGTGGTAAGAACCACCATTTTAACTGTGACCTTTGTTTTATAGTAATAGAATACTATAGAATGGATATGTTGTTGTGCATTTTTGTGAGGAATGGACATGTTTCTTCTACCTTACTCTGTACCTGCACCTGTGTGCTTCCAAGTTGTCTGCTGAACATATTTTTGGGGCCGTGTGTATTTTCTGTAAGTGACTATACCATGCACAAAATACTATCTGAGGTGAATTCGAAGATGCACTCTTATTTACACTGAGTATACAAAACATTGAGTTGCACCCCCCTTTGTCCTCTGAACAGCCTCAATTCGTCAGGGCATGGACTCTACAAAGCGTTTCACAGGGATGCTGGCCCATGTTGTGTCAAGTTGGCTAGATGTTGTTTGGATGGTGGATCATTTTTGATACACATGGGAAACTGTTGTGTGTGAAAAACCCAACAGCTTTGCAGTTCTTGACACACTCCAACCGGTGTGCCTGGCACCTACTACCATACCCTGTTCAAAGGCACGTAATTTGTCTTGCCCATTCACCCTCAATGCTTAAAAATCCTTCTTTAACCTGTCTCATCCCCTTCATCTATACTGATTTGAAGTGGATTTAACAAGTGACATCTGTAAGGGATAATCTCTTTCACATGGATACACCTGGTGAGTCTGTCATGGAAAGAGCAGGTGTTCTTAATGTTTTGTCCTGTCAGTGTATAGGACAGTGGTCACTAATGGATAAAAAATAAAATAAAAATAGTCCACACACGCTCTCATTATATGGTATTGAGGAAGTGATATCTCGCCAAACTTCAAATGTGTCTTTCTCGCTCTGCGCTTTGTAAATGGAGTTGTTTTATGGCTACATGTCAGCAGCAAAAGCAAACACGTTTTTCAAAAAGAAAAGGCAAGGATTTATCTTTTTACACACACACTCACTCATACACACTCACACTCACTCACTCACTCACTCACTCACTCACTCACTCACTCACTCACTCACTCACTCACACACTCACACACACTCTCACACACTCACACACACTCTCACACACTCTCACACACTCACACACACACACTCACTCACACACACTCACACACACACACTCACACACACACACACACACACACACACACACACACACACACACACACACACACACACACACACACACACACACACACACACACACACACACACACACACACACACACACACACACACACACACACACACACACACACACACACACACAAGCAAGCACAGGAATCCAGGGCACTTTGTTGTAGCTAGACCAGTTAATTAAACAACTGTAATGAACTCACCAGAGGTTTGGTGTGGAGGACTAGTTGTGTTTGTGCCAGATTGCTTTAAATGGCCCCTTTCTTCTCCTTCCATAAGCCTATCCCCTGCTAGATATTGGAGCTGCATGCAAACCAAAGGGGCCTGAGGCCTTTTGAAGTCGGGATACAAAGCAGTCAGGAAATGTTGTTCGTCCTGCCTCCTCATGTTACTAGGCACAGTAGTTCGTCCTGACTCCTCAGGTTACTAGGCACAGTAGTTCGTCCTGACTCCTCAGGTTACTAGGCACAGTAGTTCGTCCTACCTCCTCATGTTACTAGGCACAGTAGTTCGTCCTGACTCCTCAGGTTACTAGGCACGGTAGTTCGTCCTGCCTCCTCAGGTTACTAGGCACGGTAGTTCGTCCTGCCTCCTCAGGTTACTAGGCACAGTAGTTCGTCCTGCCTCCTCATGTTACTAGGCACAGTAGTTCGTCCTGCCTCCTCATGTTACTAGGCACAGTAGTTTGTCCTGCCTCCTCAGGTTACTAGGCACAGTAGTTCGTCCTGCCTCCTCATGTTACTAGGCACAGTAGTTTGTCCTGCCTCCTCAGGTTACTAGGCACAGTAGTTCGTCCTGACTCCTCAGGTTACTAGGCACAGTAGTTCGTCCTGCCTCCTCATGTTACTAGGCACGGTAGTTCGTCCTGCCTCCTCATGTTACTAGGCACGGTAGTTTGTCCTACCTCCTCAGGTTACTAGGCACAGTAGTTTGTCCTGACTCCTCATGTTACTAGGCACGGTAGTTTGTCCTACCTCCTGAGGTTACTAGGCACAGTAGTTTGTCCTGCCTCCTCATGTTACTAGGCACAGTAGTTCGTCCTGCCTCCTCATGTTACTAGGCACGGTAGTTTGTCCTGCCTCCTCAGGTTACTAGGCACAGTAGTTCGTCCTGCCTCCTCAGGTTACTAGGCACAGTAGTTTGTCCTGCCTCCTCAGGTTACTAGGCACAGTAGTTCGTCCTGCCTCCTCATGTTACTAGGCACAGTAGTTCGTCCTGCCTCCTCAGGTTACTAGGTACGGGGGGGGGGGGCTTAACCCTTTGACTTTGTGCCCGGCCAAAACCCAAAATCATTACTCACCGCACATCTCCCGGATCAGAACACAGTCTGGTGTATAAGTCTGATGTACATGGTAGACGTTGATCTACTATTAATGTTGATTTGAAACGTATTAATTGGGTTTTAACAGAATGTAGCTAGACGAATTGTCACCACTCTCTACTGATTGGTTGAATCGGACAGAGCATGCTAATATTCTGTCTCCTTTGTAGATCGTCCTGCACAGGGAGAAGGAGGTGAAGCAAACCGAGTGTGACATGGCCATGGTGCACCAACTCCTGTCTAAGATCCCCCAGGACCTGCCCTACGAGGAGCTCATCACCCAGGCCCACTGCCTCTTTACCCGCTACCCGCCCTCCCTGCTGGCCAAGCGTGCTGCTCTGCAGTCCCGCAATAGGTGGGTGTGTCAGGGTCTCTCTCTATAACTTACAGTACAGGGGAGGAGACTGCTTCTACCAACTAGTAGTCCAGTGTTATGACTACTGTTGTCAGGATCTATGATCTAAAGAACAGAGCAGAGGCTACATCCGGCTTAGGAATTAATGGAGATGTGGATCCTGCCAGTCACTTGGTAACGGAGGAGACATTACTTGGAACCAAATGTAGCAGTCAGATTGAGCTTGTAGACGGTGGAAAATGAACTGCAGTGTAGACCCAGCAGGGGATTCCATCCAACCTGCAGACTTGTGGATGTCTGTCTGCTGCAACCGATGGGGTTTTACTGTTCAGGCCTGGTGTGGATCCTCTAGACCCCTCAAATTCAGGTCTGGACCTCAAAGCTGACTAGTGGTGGCTGTTCCGTTGTCTGGGGGTAGAAGCTATTGGCCAGTCTGTCAGTTTTAGCCATGATGCTCCTATACTTCCGCGTCTGAGGGATGGGAGAACAGGCCGTGGCTGAGGTCCTTGATGATCTTCTTGGCCTTCCTTTGACACTTGGTGTTGTAGGTGGCCTGGAGGGCAGGCAGTGTGCTCCCAATAGTGTGTTGGGCTGAACGTACCACACTCTAGACTTACAATATTTACATATCCAACAATCATGTTTTAGTCTGAACTGGCCTGAAACATGGGGAACGTGCGGGGAGATCCCCTGTGTAGTATTCGCAGTAGATCTAACTGACTGCGAGTAGAGTAGAGCTCTCTGTGGTTTTTCCACATGTCCAGCAGGTGGTGTTGTTGAGCACAAAGTCCCCCAGCCCACACCACAGACTATTCTCCTCATGATGCTGGAGCTGATCCTCTTCCTCCTTAGTGTCTTTTGTGATGTGACTGATGTTCAGGCCTGTCTGCATCCCAGTCCTTTGTATGCTAACGTTATGTGTCAGTCTGTGAGATTGAGCCTGTAGATCCCTGCACGTTTCTCCTTTTCCCCCCACAGGTAGGTTGCTAGTCTCACTTTTATGATGGTATCAACACCAGCGGGAGCTAATGAATACCTTTAGCATGCCCGCAAGAGCAATGTTGTTCTCCCTCTATTCATGTGTCCCTGGTGGACAGAAATGTCTTCTAAACAGTGTTTTGGATCCAGTGACAGCAATGTGGTTGACTTTAGATCTGACAGGCAGCGAGAGAGAAAACCTGCCTCTTGTCAGAAAAGGTTGTGGAGAAGGATGGGAGGGTTAGTTGTCTGGGTTTGGGATGTATTCTCTTCTTTTTTCAACGTCGCACTCGTCACACCACAGAGAGAGAAGGGTGGGTGGGTGGGGGGGTGTGGGGGGCTTGTGCAGATGCCAGCTATCCAATAAATAAGCCTAGTCCCTAGGTAATTATGGGGCTGTCTTATTTAGCATGAAAACCCCCATCTCCATCAGGGGGGGGGGGGAGTGGGGGAGTGGGTAATTTGGGAAGGCTGCGTTGTGTGGTACATGCCCCAATATTGTTCTTGGGGCGGAGATTAAATTAGTAGCTTTCACCGCACTCCAACCCCTGGTTTCTGGCTCTATTTGTCTGACTGACTTTACAATGGGCCGCAATGGGGAGGATGTGGCTGCAATGGGGAGGCTGTGGTTGCAATGGGGAGGCTGTGGTTGCAATGGGGAGGCTGTGGTTGCAATGGGGAGGATGTGGTTAGAATGGGGTGGATGTGGTTAGAATGGGGTGGATGTGGTTAGAATGGGCTGCAACGGGGAGGATGTGGTTAGAATAGGCTGCAATGGGGAGGATGTGGTTTCAATGGTGAGGATGTGGTTAGAATGGGCTGCAATGGGAGGATGTGGTTAGAATGGGCTGCAATGGGGTGGATGTGGTTAGAATAGGCTGCAATAGAATAGGCTACAATGGGGAGGATGTGGTTAGAATAGGTTGCAATGGGGTGGATGTGGTTAGAATGGGCTGCAATGGGGTGGATGTGGTTAGAATGGGCTGCAATGGGGAGGATGTGGTTTCAATGGGGAGGATGTGGTTAGAATGGGCTGCAATGGGGAGGATGTGGTTTCAATGGGGAGGATGTGGTTAGAATGGGCTACAATGGGGAGGATGTGGTTAGAATAGGCTGCAATGGGAGGATGTGGTTAGAATGGGCTGCAATGGGGAGGATGTGGTTTCAATGGGGAGGATGTGGTTAGAATGGGCTGCAATGGGGAGGATGTGGTTAGAATGGGGAGGATGTGGTTAGAATGGGCTGCGATGGGGAGGATGTGGTTGCAATGGTCTACAATGGGGAGGATGTGGTTAGAATGGGCTGCAATGGGGAGGATGTGGTTAGAATGGGGAGGATGTGGTTGCAATGGGCTGCAATGGGGAGGATGTGGTTAGAATGGGGAGGATGTGGTTAGAATGGTCTGCGATGGGGAGGATGTGGTTAGAATAGGCTGCAATGGGAGGATGTGGTTAGAATGGGGAGGATGTGGTTAGAATGGGCTACAATGGGGAGGATGTGGTTAGAATAGGCTGCAATGGGAGGATGTGGTTAGAATAGGCTGCAATTGGGAGGATGTGGTTAGAATGGGCTGCAATGGGGAGGATGTGGTTAGAATAGGCTGCAATGGGGTGGATATGGTTAGAATGGGGAGGATGTGGTTAGAATAGGCTGCAATGGGGTGGATATGGTTAGAATGGGGAGGATGTGGTTAGAATAGGCTGCAATGGGGAGGATGTGGTTAGAATGGGGAGGATGTGGTTAGAATGGTCTGCAAGGGGGGAGGATGTGGTTGCAATGGGCTGCAATGGGGAGGATGTGGTTGCAAGGGGGATGATGTGGTTAGAATGGGCTGCGATGGGGAGGATGTGATTAGATTGGGCTGCTATGGGGAGGATGTGGTTAGAATGGGCTGCAATGGGGAGGATATATTTAGAATGGGCTACAATGGGGAGGATGAGGTTAGAATGGGCTGCGATGGGGAGGATGTGGTTAGAATGGTCTGCAAGGGGGGAGGATGTGGTTAGAATGGTCTGCAAGGGGGGAGGATGTGGTTAGAATGTGATGAAATTGGGAGGATGTGGTTAGAATGGGCTGCAATGGGGAGGATGTGGTTAGAATGGGCTGCAATGGGGAGGATGTGGTTAGAATGGTCTGCGATGGGGAGGATGTGGTTGCAATGGGCTGCAATGGGGAGGATGTGGTTAGAATGGGCTGCAATGGGGAGGATGTGGTTAGAATGGGCTGCAATGGGGAGGATGTGGTTGCAAGGGGGATGATGTGGTTAGAATGGGCTGCGATGGGGAGGATGTGGTTAGAATGGGCTGCAATGGGGAGGATATATTTAGAATGGGCTACAATGGGGAGGATGATGTTAGAATGGGCTGCGATGGGGAGGATGTGGTTAGAATGGTCTGCAAGGGGGGAGGATGTGGTTAGAATGGTCTGCAAGGGGGGAGGATGTGGTTAGAATGTGATGAAATTGGGAGGATGTGGTTAGAATGGGCTGCAATGGGGAGGATGTGGTTAGAATAGGCTGCGATGGGGAGGATGTGATTAGATTGGGCTGCTATGGGGAGGATGTGGTTAGAATGGGCTGCAATGGGGAGGATGTGGTTAGAATAGGCTGCGATGGGGAGGATGTGGTTAGAATGGGCTGCGATGGGGAGGATGTGGTTAGAATGGGCTGCGATGGGGAGGATGTGATTAGATTGGGCTGCTATGGGGATGATGTGGTTAGAATGGGCTGCGATGGGGAGGATGTGATTAGATTGGGCTGCTATGGGGAGGATGTGGTTAGAATGGGCTGCAATGGGGAGGATGTGGTGATGTAGAGTTCTTCCTCAATAGCTTTTTTCAGGCCTCTTCAGTGACAATTTTCTGATGATTAAGAAACATTGTGATTTATCACAATCAAATCAACAGAATTTAGCCTACCACTTCTTTCCTGCAGAAGCTGCCAGCTGTACCCCACCCAGTGCATCAGCTCCTCCAGCAGCAGTTGGTTGGTTGGCTGTTTGGTTGAGGGGCCTCCCCTCACGGCCTTCTGGATTTACTGTGAGAAGCGGCTGGCCCAGCAGGACTGTGATGTAGCCGGCTTGGCCTCCACTGAGGCTGCACTGGGGGACAGTGATATCACCTCCGGCACATCTCTGAGCCAGGCGGTGGGGGGTTGAGGAGGGGATGGAGTGGGGGCTGGCACGGCAGTGGTTCCTGCGCAGCGACAGCGAGCATGCTGGGAAGCACAGAGGCGTTGGAAACGGATTAGCCAGTTAGACCTTGTGCACAATCACCTCTGACAGAGCTCCCTCCAACGAAAAGCGAACAATTACCGCTGCATTCATTTTTCCTTCCTCTCTCTCATACTCAGTCTAAAAATGTGGGTTTCATACGCAAAGGCAACGTATGATTGTAAACAAGTCTGTGTGTTAACATCTTGAAGGTCATGACGTTGTGTGATATGATGCTGATTTTTTTTGTGTGTTTGGTTATGAGTGTTTACCATACCAATTCACAGGTGACCGTGACATCTACATACCCCCTACCTCCCTCCTTCACTTTCCCTCTCCGTAGTCCGTATCCTTCCACCAGCGCTGCAGTCATCCCTCGGTCCGTATCCTTCCACCAGCGCTGCAGTCATCCCTCGGTCCGTATCCTTCCACCAGCGCTGCAGTCATCCCTCGGTCCGTATCCTTCCACCAGCGCTACAGTCATGCCTCGGTCCGTATCCTTCCACCAGCGCTACAGTCATTCCTCTCCGGGTGTAAATGACATTGCTGACAAGAGGCCTTGAGTGACAGCCGGATACAAATGTCTGCCTGACAGGCAATGTAGTGACACTGCCAGTGCCACGCTCTCTGGATGGCTGGTTTCTGGTTGCTTCCTTCCTGTAGTAAGGTCAGGCAGTCAGTCAGTCAGCAGGCAACAGGTAACATCGGGTAGAGAGAGGAGGCGACATCTGGAAGACAGGGTCACAATCATTAATTCAAACAATGTTTTGCAAAGGAAAATGAGCATTACTTATTGGACATTTCAGGTAGAATTCTCCCTGTTTCAGTCCGTTTCCTTCCGTTTTAGTGTCTAATGAATTTGACCTAGCAGAGCTCGGAAGACTGAGAGTGGGCTGTGTGGGTCTCCTATTCGAGACTTGGCATTAGCTCTGTTAAGGAAGGTCATGTCTGTGTTTGTTTAACTTTGACCCAATGTAGAGTAACATATGACCTCGTGTCCCCTCCCCTTGCTCAGTAGTAGAGTGGTGAATGACATGACGTGTGAGGTCAAGTGTTAGAACTAGTGACCCACTTATTCTGTGTATAGGGGGGAGGGCAAAGGAAAGCGGTAGAGAGGGACTCAAAAGTAAAGAGGGAGAGCGCGAGCAGGGGGGTTGTGTTGCGTCACACTGCACGGCTGAGAGAGCAGCTCCCGGTGGCACCACGACAAACAGAACAGGGCCTGTCGGTGACGACTCAACCACACTGAACATCCTCTGCTTCTTCTGGGTCACGAGGACAGCTGCATGCCGACTCACCCGTCTGACCTCTCTTGTGTCCCTACTTTACTTCGGCCTAGGGAATAGGGTGCCATTTGGGACGCATCGCTGGTGTAGTAATGCTAAACATGAATTAAAACATGAATACACAACTATTGCGGCACAGGAACACTGGCTACAGTGTGCCACGGTCACAGAGAATGACAGATGGGCACAGGATGGAAGGCTCACAAGGCCAATAGCCAAATTCATTTTGAAATGGCCCTCTATCCCTGAAATGACAACATACTTCATTTCTAAGTTAAGACACCAGCAAAGCCACCTCTACCTGACAAAATATTTCCCCCAACTCCCTCAAGGTTTAGAATGAGCTGCTTTGATCACAGTCATCAGCTCACTATCCTGTCAGCTGTATTCAAAGACTCAGTGTCACGGTCATTGACGAGGTCCTAGTCCCTTTCAACAGGAGGAGAAATGAGAGGAGAGAACATGGGCTAAGCCAGCCACTGACTGCACAGTACACCGTCACTGTCACTGTCATACAGAGAGTGTATTCCAAATGACACCCTATTCCCTATTTAGTGCACTACTTTTGACCAGGGCACATAGAGCTCTGGTCAATAGTGGTGCACTATATAGGGAATAGGGTGTCATTTGGAACGCCGTAGGAGAGGAGTAAGTGATATGAGTCACTGGTGTACCACTACAGTATGTACACTACAGGAGGTTCATCAGAACAACCTGGCCCTCTGGGGTGTTAAGCTGTTTAAAGTGAAAGTTTAAAAGTTAATTGCTCTGCTGTTACCTGTCAGCTATTTTCATCCTGGGAGCAGTAGCAAATTATACTAATGAGAGAGAGAGAGAGATTGGAGAAAGGGACACTCTAAAAGCCCTCTTTAAAAGAGGAGAGTGAAAGACTTAGACATTGAGCCCCTCAGCCCAGGCATGAACGCTCAGGGTACCATTTTCCCAAAGGCGCTTTTCTGCCATTAACCGCCCTGTTTTTTGTGTGTTTTTTTGCCAGGTTCATAATCAGGAAAAAAGGCATTTGCATTTGGTATTGCAGTGCCATGTTTACTATTACTTCCAGAGGGATGATAATGAAATGGAAGTGAATATTTTATGATTTTTTAATGATGTTTTTCTCCGAACTGTTGAGGAAAATGTGTGTTGCTGTGGTCTTACCCATCAGCACTAGCTGGTGCTTCTGGTGTTGTGTTGCTAATGTAATTGAGAAAAAGCTGTAGCCATATGAAGTGTCTTTGTTAAGGCCATAGGGCACTGTTCCCCCCCCCCCCTTCCCTTCCTCCTTCTTTTCCCTCCCTCCCTCCCTCCCTCCCTCCCTCCCTCCCTCCCTCCCTCCCTCCCTCCCTTCCTCCCTCCCTCCCTCCCTCCCTCCCTCCCTCCCTCCCTCCCTCCCTCCCTTCCTCCCTTCTTTTCCCCCTCCCTCCCTCCCTTCTTTCCTCCCTCCCTCCCTCCCCTCTTCCCTCCCTCCCTCCCTCCCTCCCTCCCTCCCCTCCCTCCCTCCCTCCCTCCCTCCCTCCCTCCCTCCCTTCTTTCCCTCCCTCCCTCCCTCCCTTCTTTTCCCCCTCCCTCCCCTCTTCCCTCCCTCCCTCCCTCCCCTCTTCCCTCCCTCCCTCCCTCCCCCCCTCTTCCCTCCCTCTCTCCCTCCCTCCCTCTCTCCCTCCCTCCCTCCCTCCCTCCCTCTCTCCCTCCCTCCCATATGGTGTTTACTTTTTTTCATCTGTGTCTTTCCCTTTGGTCTTTCTTATTGACGTATATATTTGTCTACCGTTTCAGCATTCTTGTAAGCCATAACTAACTCGTAAGCCATAACTAACTCGTAAGCCATAACTAACTCGTAAGCCATAACTAACTCGTAAGCCATAACTAACTCGTAAGCCATAACTAACTCGGCAGAGATGAATAACTGTTATGAGAAAGTGTTTCAGACAGTATCTACTTCTGTCTGTTTCCAGCATCACCATCAACTGTTTCAAGGCTTTCCAGGCGGCCACTCAGCAGCAGCGGCCAGACTCGGTCCTACGTCGGCAGCTCCTCCAAGGCCGGGCCCGAGGCCTCGGAGGCCCAGACTCCCAGCTGGTCCTGTCCAGGGACACGCAGCCCAACCAGGCTGCCAACCAGCTCGTCAAGATGGCCGTGTGGGGCATCTCGGCCACCTTGGGGGCGGCTGCTCTGGCTGTGGCCCAGACCGCCCTGGACTGGGCTCCTGACTTCTTCATGCAGCTCTTCTGATGGATGTCCTGCAGCCTGCTGTTAAGGAGCAGGGGGGAGAACGGGGAAACTCTAAACTCCTCCGCTTAATGAGTAGGGGGAATGTTAAGCTAGGGAAAGGAGGGAGGGAGGAGCTAGTGCCGAACAGGTTGTGTCACTCACACATATGTAGACCACCAGCTGAGGAGAGCGGGCGAGGGGGGCGGAGGGGGGGTTGGCACCTCAAAAAACCTTGTGTGCCAAAATGAGTTCCATTTCAAACAAAGGGGAGAAAAAAAGCATTTATTTATTCAGTAGTGTTTTTATTTATGTATTTTACTTGTGCTAATATTGGGGAATGAAAGGTAGCCAGTAGATGAGTTTTTGTAATGATAAGCATTTTTGAGTGCCAGCCTGTGTGCCGTCAGCAAGTATGTCTGGAGAGGAAAACGCACCGGTAGCTAATTCACAGCAGCAGGCACACAAATTATTAAAAATACGTTTTTTTCCCCCTGCTGAATGCCTTGGGTTGTGAGCGACGGGAGCAGTTCATTAGGGGGTTATTTAGAGAGGTTGACTCTACAGAGAGAGAGACAGAGAACTACATTTCAGCTTTAAAATGCCACTTTAAAGTAACTGGGTTCACTTAGTCCATGGTGAATGAGGATGTATGCAGTACATATAACACTCAAACCCTACCCGGAGTTGGATACTGCACTTTAAAAGGGAGGCTGCATCCCAAATGGCTCCCTATTCCCTTTTCTAGTGCACTACTTTTGACCAGGGCTGGGCTCTGGTAAAACGTAGTTGTATGTATGTATGTATGTATGTATGTATGTATGTATGTATGTATGTATGTATGTATGTATGTATGTATGTATGTATGTATGTATGTATGTATGTATGTATGTATGTATGTATGTATGTATGTATGTATGTATGTATGTATGTATGTATGTATGTATGTATGTATGTACACATATATTTGTGTGTGTGTGTGTGTGTGTGTGTGTGTGTGTGTGTGTGTGTGTGTGTGTGTGTGTGTGTGTGTGTGTGTGTGTGTGTGTGTGTGTGTGTGTGTGTGTGTGTGTGTGTGTGTGTGTGTGTGTGAGTATATATATATATATATATATATATATATATATATATATAATATATGTGTGCGCGTGCGTGTGTGTGTGTGTGTATGTATATATATATCTATGTGTGTATATCTATATGTATATATATACACATACATATATATATACACATACATACATATATATGTGTGTGTGTGATATATATATATATATATATGTATATTTATATATATATATGTGTGTGTGTGTATGTATATATATATGTGTGTGTGTGAATAGGATGCTGTCTGTGTGCACCCCCTGAAGTGAATGCTGTCTGTGTGCACCCCCTGAATTGAATGCTGTCTGTGTGCACCCCCTGAATAGGATGCTGTCTGTGTGCACCCCCTGAATAGGATGCTGTCTGTGTGCACCCCCTGAATAGGATGCTGTCTGTGTGTACCCCCTGAATAGGATGCTGTCTGTGTGCACCCCCTGAATAGGATGCTGTCTGTGTGCACCCCCTGAATTGAATGCTGTCTGTGTGCTCCCCTGAATAGGATGCTGTCTGTGTGCACCCCCTGAATTGTTTTAATTTGTCTTTGGTGATCTGTGTACCATGGATGTGGCAACCAATGGACAGCTGTTGCTTTTCAATCATTACGACATTAATGACTGCCAGGAAGTTAACATGTTTGGTTCTGTAAAAACGTATGTTTGTGTGCCAAGACAAGCTAGAAATACACAGGCCGTATTTTGTATTTAATGTGAGTTTAATTTCAGCCCCTGGCTTTTGGCTTTGGCCCAATCACTGGTGTATCACTGGAATCCATTCAACTAATGAAACTAACAAAGCAAAGTCCGGCCTCATTTTTTAAATTGCTCAAATTTGACAACATGTTTGACATGTATGACACTTGTATATTTTAAATTGTCATAGGTTGTTTTTAGAGGGATGTTTCTGGACTTTGGCAATGAGGCCCTTTTATCTATTTAACCAGAGTCATACTAGACACAGAGACATAGAACATGGTGTCCACCAGGTCATCTGATGCTGAGGAAGTAGATCTTGAAAAATCTTGGAAGTATCCTTAGTTTTGTATAGTATAGTTTTGAAATGATTATCAAGTCATTTCTTATGATTTATTCATTGATTTGTTAATGATTCTTTTGCTAGATTTTAAGATTTGTTTTTTGCATCCTTTACAAGGAATGTAACATTATAAATATTTACTTAAAATGAACTTGGCACAGATAGAAGTTCAACAAAACCTCTGATTCCGGTTACTGGCCTTTCTGGAAGATTATCTAGTTTGATGGGAGACACTAGACAGTTAGTTTATTGGCTCAGTCTCTCTCCCGCTCTCTCTCGGTCTCTCTGTGTGTGTGTGTGCGTGTGTGTGTCTAACGGCGGTCTAGTTGGCGCCGCTCTTCTAAATCCTGTCCAGTTGAAACAGGTTAGCGTGAATACTGGTCTTTTGGTTTACCCTGTCTGTCTTGATCCTGGAGTTTTCCACTGAACTCATGTTTACCCCCAGAGACTGTGGGGCAATTGTCTGATTAACTTTTCCAAACTTGGTACACTAGACTATACTTCACAGAGAAAGCCCATTCTGAATGGGTATCTGGCAGTAGCCATGGTACAGGTATGCTTCTCAAACGGTGCCCTATTCCTACTCAAAAGTAGTGTACTATCTAGGGAATAATAAGGGTGCCGGTTGGGAAACGCTCACAGAGGCGAGTGTTCAAGTCTTGCCACCAATCGAAAGGTGTAAGGCTTTTTATTGCTTGTAAGCAAGAACAGTGTCGGTCCGTTCATGTGCCGGTACACTGTGTGCTCACACAAAAGTGTTATGTTGAAATAGATTACCCCAATGTATGATCTTTTCTTTGGTTTGAATTTGATGCACAGTGCACACGCGTGAAATGGTTTACATTCATTAGCGGTATAGTAGGATGCAGTTTAAAGGTGACATTTCTACATATTACAGAGTCTTTGCACATGCTGTTATGACTATGGCAATATTGATCGTGTTCTTTCATTCAGGTCTGGTGTTATTATATTCTGTTATTCTGTCTGTTATTATATTCTGTTATTCTGTCTGTTATTATATTCTTGGTTAGAGAACAATGTTTGTCTTTCGGTAGGGAAAACCACATCAATAAAGACATGGGGGAAAAAACATTCTAGTTTTCATTGCTTTGTCTCGTGTATTGTTGTCTCTACCTTCTTGCCCTTTGTGCTGTTGTCTGTGCCCAATAATGTTTGTACCATATTTTGTGCTGCAGCCATGTTGTTTTGCTACCATGCTGTGTTGTCATGTGTTGCTACCATGCTGTGTTGTCATGTGTTGCTGCCATGCTGTGTTGTCATGTGTTGCTGCCATGCTGTGTTGTCATGTGTTGCTGCCATGCTGTGTTGTCATGTGTTTCTACCATGCTGTGTTGTCATGTGTTTCTACCATGCTGTGTTGTCATGTGTTGCTACCATGCTGTGTTGTCATGTGTTGCTACCATGCTGTGTTGTCATGTGTTGCTACCATGCTCTGTTGTCATGTGTTGCTGCCATGCTGTGTTGTCATGTGTTGCTGCCATGCTGTGTTGTCTTAGGTCTCTCTTAAAGTAGTGTTGTGGTGTCTCTATTGTCGTGATGTGGTGTTTTGTCCTATATATATTTTTTCTGTAGCTTTGACTCATGGGGGTGGTCTAGATCGCTATCTGGAATGAACCACACAATCTACACTACCGTGAGTCCACAGAGTTCAGGAGGACCGTGAGTCCACAGAGACCAGGAGGATCGTGAGTCCACAGAGACCAGGAGGATCGTGAGTCCACAGAGACCAGGAGGATCGTGAGTCCACAGAGACCCGGAGGACACAGACATCACCAGTCCATCTACCTTGGTAGCCCAGAGGACACAGACATCACCAACCTTGGTACCAGACAGAGCGCCAAGGAAATAACAATGTTTTTATAATGTATATGTTATATGAGATACAGCACTAAAAGCGTTTTTCTTGTTTGCTTATGGCAGAATACAGCTCATTCAATGCTATCTTAGTGCCGCTCTCTGACTGTGGTGGTATGTAGTAAACAGCTACAACGAATATAGATGAAAACTCTCTCAGTAGGTAATGTGGTCTGCAGCTTATCATGAGAAACTCTACCTCAGGCAAGCAATAGCTCGAGACTTTCTTAGATATTGTGCACCAGCTGTTGTTTACAAAAATACATAGACCTCCGCCCCTTGTCTTACCAGACACCACTGTTCTATCCTGCCGCTACATCGTATAACCTGCCAGCTGTATGTTGGTATTGTCGTTGTTCAGCCACGACTCCGTGATGCATAAGATGTTCCAGTTTTTAATGTCCTGTTGGCAGTTTAGTCTTCCCAATAACTCGCCCATTTATTGTCCAAAGATTGCATGTTTGCTAGCAGAATTGAGAGAAGTGGGGGTTTATTCGATTGCCTCCGACTTCTCAGCAGGAAGCCCGCTCTCCGGCCCCTCTTTCTCCGCCTCCTCTTCACGCAGATCATGGGGCTTGGGGCCTGTTCCCGAGGGAGCCATATATCCTCTGCCTCGGGCTCGTTAGAGTCGTGAAAGAAGAAAAAGGATTCTGCTAGTCCGTGGTGAGTAATGGCAGTTCTGATGTCTAGAAGTTATATTTGGTCATAAGATATGGTAGCGGCAACATTATCTTCAAAAAGAGTTCAAAAATAAGTTCCAAACAACGCAGATAAACACACAAACAAAAAAACAATCGCTTGGTTGCACGTAAAACGTCTGCCCTCTGCTCCGGCGCCATGGTACACTGGTCACTGTTGGACCGCAGGTGCCTCAGCGGGTGCAGATCACAACATGGTTGCCCATGTTTTATTTCATATACATTACAGAGATACTGGACCCATTGGGCACTAGTGGAATCATTCAGTGGAAGCGGTAGGGGGGGCGAGTCAGGGAGAGCGGTGGTGGGGGCGAGTCAGGGAGAGCGGTGGTGTGGGCGAGTCAGGGAGAGCGGTGGTGGGGGCGAGTCAGGGAGAGCGGTAGGGGGCGAGTCAGGGAGAGCGGTGGTGGGAGTCAGGGAGAGCGGTGGTGGGGGCGAGTCAGGGAGAGCGGTGGTGGGGGCGAGTCAGGAGAGCGGTGGTGGGGGCGAGTCAGGGAGAGCGGTGGTGGGGGCGAGTCAGGAGAGCGGTGGTGGGGGCGAGTCAGGGAGAGCGGTGGTGGGGGCGAGTCAGGGAGAGCGGTGGTGGGGGCGAGTCAGGGAGAGCGGTGGTGGGGGCGAGTCAGGGAGAGCGGTGGTGGGGGCGAGTCAGGGAGAGCGGTGGTGGGGGCGAGTCAGGGGAGCGGTGGTGGGGGCGAGTCAGGGAGAGCGGTGGTGGGGGCGAGTCAGGGAGAGCGGTGGTGGGGGCGAGTCAGGGAGAGCGGTAGGGGGCGAGTCAGGGAGAGCGGTGGTGGGGGCGAGTCAGGGAGAGCGGTGGTGGGGGCGAGTCAGGGAGAGCGGTGGTGGGGGCGAGTCAGGGAGAGCGGTGGTGGGGGCGAGTCAGGGAGAGCGGTGGTGGGGGCGAGTCAGGGAGAGCGGTAGGGGGCGAGTCAGGGAGAGCGGTGGTGGGGGCAGTCAGGAGAGCGGTGGTGGGGGCGAGTCAGGGAGAGCGGTGGTGGGGGGGGCGGTAGTCAGGGAGAGCGGTGGTGGGGGCGAGTCAGGGAGAGCGGTGGGGGGCGAGTCAGGGAGAGCGGTGGTGGGGGCGAGTCAGGGAGAGCGGTGGTGGGGGCGAGTCAGGGAGAGCGGTGGTGGGGGCGAGTCAGGGAGAGCGGTGGTGGGGGGCGAGTCAGGGAGAGCGGTAGGGGGCGAGTCAGGGAGAGCGGTGGTGGGGGCGAGTCAGGGAGAGCGGTGGTGGGGGCGAGTCAGGGAGAGCGGTGGTGGGGGCGAGTCAGGGAGAGCGGTGGTGGGGGCGAGTCAGGGAGAGCGGTGGTGGGGGCGAGTCAGGGAGAGCGGTGGTGGGGGCGAGTCAGGGAGAGCGGTGGTGGGGGCGAGTCAGGGAGAGCGGTAGGGGGGGCGAGTCAGGGAGAGCGGTAGCCCGACCACTGTTTTTGCATCCCAAATGGCACCCTATTCCCTTTACAGTTCATTCTTGACCAGGGCCATGGTCAAAAGTAGTGCACTATAGAGGGAATAGGGAGCCATTTGGGATTAGCCGGAGTCTCTGTTGCTGCATCCTGACTCCCAGGGACAGGAGGAAATGGAAACTACAGGAGGAGGAGCAGTCATGGAGGAAAAATATTCCATACTTTCTGTTGATGTCATGTTTTATGCATAGTGCCATGATTTAAAGTGTGCTTTTTGTGTTCCCTCAAATCGGTTTTTAGATGAGAAACTCTGCTGTATTAATCAATATCTCCATGTCCAGAATGCAATGTTACTTTTTGTCACGTAGTGAATGTGGACACAACTGTCAAACGTCTAATTCCAAAATCATGGGCATTAATATGGAGGTAGTCCCCTCTTTGCTGCTATAACAGCCTCCGTCCACTCTTCTGGGAAGGTTTTCCACTAGATGTTAGAACACTGCTACGGGGACTTGCTTCCATTCAGCCACGATCATAGTCCTGGCTTGCAGTCGGCGTTTCAATTCATCCCAAAGGTGTTCGCTGGGGTTGGTCAGGGCTCTGTGCAGGAATGTGAAGTTCTTCCACACCGATCTCCATTTCTGTATGGACCTCGCTTTGTGCAAGGGGGCATTGTCATGCTCCAACAAAATGTACAGTTGGCATTACTCATTCAGGCAGGTAGCATTCTCCTGGCATCCACCAAACCCAGATTCATCCGTCGGACTGCCAGATGGTGAAGCGTGATTCATCACGCCAGAGAACACGTTTCCACTGTTCCAGAGGCCAATGGCGGCGAGCTTTGCACCACTCCAGTTGACGCTTGGCATTGCGCATGGTGAACTTAGGCTATAGGATATATATATATATCTATATCTATATCTTAGAATGTTCAGAGCTGCAGCTTATGTATAAAGTGTCTCAGAGTAGAAGTACTGATCTAGGATCAGTCCCTCCTGTTCATGTAATCTTATTCATTGTGATTTAAAAGGAAAAACTCATCCTAAATCAGCACTTCTACTCTAAAAGGCTTGATACGGGCATGGCCCCAGTACAGTTTAAGAATTGGATGATATTAAAGCAGATAAAGGATATAGCTCACAATTACACCTTTCTCCTTGCTCTCTCCTCATCTGTTTGCCAGTTCAACCATTACACTGTAACCACTCCAAGACAGACTTGATGGATGATTCCACTACACACAGATCCTAAGGACCTAAACACAGTTTAAAATCCCAGAGATCCTCATATTCCTCCCAGGGTTCCAAAGGAGATGTGGAGAGAGAAGTTGAGTGAGTGTGAGACACACAGAGAGATGGTAAAGGTCACTCACGAAGAGAGGGCATCGCTTGTCCTTAGAGCCACCGGCCCTTCTGTCCCGTTTCCCCCTTCATTCCCTTCTCAGCCCCCCCCCCTCCCTCCCCCCCAGTCACAAAATGATAAAGGCAAAGAGATTAATATTCATATGTCCGAGCTACACCCCACCCCTCCCCCATAGCCTCCCCCCGGTGGACCATCTTGCCACGGCAGCAACCCAGGACGGGGGTTAATTGATGGGCCTGAGAATCCCTCCGTCAAGGCTGGCTGTCGGTCAGCCAGTGTTTAAAGTATTAATAAGGAAAAATGACTGGGCCAGTGTTTCCTTGTGCAGGTAGGAAATGAGCTGCTCTTAATTAGGCCCCAGAGATCTTTAACCTGTGTAATGAGCTTCTTCTCTTCCCGGTCTTCTCTGTGTGTGCTGACTGGCTGACTGTCACAGGGCCAGAGCCAGTCCCTCACTACACCACCAGAGTGGACCATGGATGGATGACACAGGGCCAGAGACAGTCCCTCACTACACCACCAGAGTGGACCATGGATGGATGACACAGGGCCAGAGACAGTCCCTCACTACACCACCAGAGTGGACCATGGATGGATGACACAGGGCCAGAGACAGTCCCTCACTACACCACCAGAGTGGACCATGGATGGATGACACAGGGCCAGAGATAGTCCCTCACTACACCACCAGAGTGGACCATGGATGGATGACACAGGGCCAGAGACAGTCCCTCACTACACCACCAGAGTGGACCATGGATGGATGACACAGGGCCAGAGTGGACCATGGATGGTCCCTCACTACACCACCAGAGTGGACCATGGATGGATGACACAGGGCCAGAGACAGTCCCTCACTACACCACCAGAGTGGACCATGGATGGATGACACAGGGCCAGAGACAGTCCCTCACTACACCACCAGAGTGGACCATGGATGGATGACACAGGGCCAGAGACAGTCCCTCACTACACCACCAGAGTGGACCATGGATGGATGACACAGGGCCAGAGACAGTCCCTCACTACACCACCAGAGTGGACCATGGATGGATGACACAGGGCCAGAGACAGTCCCTCACTACACCACCAGAGTGGACCATGGATGGATGACACAGGGCCAGAGACAGTCCCTCACTACACCACCAGAGTGGACCATGGATGGATGACACAGGGCCAGAGACAGTCCCTCACTACACCACCAGAGTGGACCATGGATGGATGACACAGGGCCAGAGACAGTCCCTCACTACACCACCAGAGTGGACCATGGACCACAGTTTCTCAGTAATGGTAATGATGATAACTGGGAAAATGAACCGGTGAAAAACCCGACTGAAAACAAGTAATCCGTTTGATTTTGATTTTGAGGTTAAAAACACTGCACTGAAATGCTTATGTACTGTTTATGAATGTGTTATGTATGGTTTAGGAAGGCAGTATGAATGTGTTATGTATGGTTTAGGAAGGCAGTATGAATGTGTTATGTGTGGTTTAGGAAGGCAGTATGAATGTGTTATGTATGGTTTAGGAAGGCAGTATGAATGGTTTAGGAAGGCAGTATGAATGTGTTATGTATGGTTTAGGAAGGCAGTATGAATGTGTTATGTATGGTTTAGGAAGGCAGTATGAATGTGTTATGTATGGTTTAGGAAGGCAGTATGAATGGTTTAGGAAGGCAGTATGAATGTGTTATGTATGGTTTAGGAAGGCAGTATGAATGTGTTATGTATGGTTTAGGAAGGCAGTATGAATGTGTTATGTATGGTTTAGGAAGGCAGTATGAATGGTTTAGGAAGGCAGTATGAATGTGTTATGTATGGTTTAGGAAGGCAGTATGAATGTGTTATGTATGGTTTAGGAAGGCAGTATGAATGGTTTAGGAAGGCAGTATGAATGTGTTATGTATGGTTTAGGAAGGCAGTATGAATGTGTTATGTATGGTTTAGGAAGGCAGTATGTATGGTTTAGGAAGGCAGTATGAATGTGTTATGTATGGTTTAGGAAGGCAGTATGAATGGTTTAGGAAGGCAGTATGAATGTGTTATGTATGGTTTAGGAAGGCAGTATGTATGGTTTAGGAAGGCAGTATGAATGGTTTAGGAAGGCAGTATGAATGTGTTATGTATGGTTTAGGAAGGCAGTATGTATGGTTTAGGAAGGCAGTATGAATGGTTTAGGAAGGCAGTTTGTATATGTTATGTATGGTTTAGGAAGGCAGTTTGTATGTGTTATGCATGGTTTAGGAAGGCAGTATGAATGTGTTATGTATGGTTTAGGAAGGCAGTATGAATGGTTTAGGAAGGCAGTATGAATGTGTTATGTATGGTTTAGGAAGGCAGTATGTATGGTTTAGGAAGGCAGAATGAATGTGTTATGTATGGTTTAGGAAGGCAGTATGAATGTGTTGTGAATGTATTATGTATGGTTTAGGGAGGCATTATGTATGGTTTAGGAAGGCAGTATGTATGTGTTATGTATGGTTTAGGAAGGCAGTATGGATGTGTTGTGAATGTATTATGTATGGTTTAGGGAGGCATTATGTATGGTTTAGGAAGGCAGTTTGTATGTGTTATGTATGGTTTAGGAAGGCAGTTTGTATGTGTTATGTATGGTTTAGGAAGGCAGTTTGTATGTGTTATGTATGGTTTAGGAAGGCAGTTTGTATGTGTTATGTATGGTTTAGGAAGGCAGTATGTATGTGTTATGTATGGTTTAGGAAGACAGTATGTATGTGTTATGTATGGTTTAGGAAGACAGTATGTATGTGTTATTTATGGTTTAGGAAGGCAGTATGTATGTGTTATGATTGTGTTAAGTATGCTTTAGGAAGGCAGTGTGAATATGTTATGTATGGTTTAGGAAGGCAGTATGTATGTGTTATGTATGGTTTAGGAAGGCAGTGTGAATGTGTTATGCATGGTTTAGGAAGGCAGTATGTATGTGTTATGTATGGTTTAGGAAGGCAGTATGTATGTGTTATGTATGGTTTAGGAAGGCAGTTTGTATGTGTTATGTATGGTTTAGGAAGGCAGTTTGTATGTGTTATGTATGGTTTAGGAAGGCAGTATGTATGTGTTATGTATGGTTTAGGAAGGCAGTTTGTATGTGTTATGTATGGTTTAGGAAGGCAGTTTGTATGTGTTATGTATGGTTTAGGAAGGCAGTATGTATGTGTTATGTATGGTTTAGGAAGGCAGTTTGTATGTGTTATGTATGGTTTAGGAAGGCAGTTTGTATGTGTTATGTATGGTTTAGGAAGGCAGTTTGTATGTGTTATGTATGGTTTAGGAAGGCAGTTTGTATGTGTTATGTATGGTTTAGGAAGGCAGTTTGTATGTGTTATGATTGTGTTAAGTATGCTTTAGGAAGCACAGGGAATATGTATGTTGTTATGTATGGTTTAGGAAGGCAATTTGTATGTGTTATGTATGGTTTAGGAAGGCAGTTTGTATGTGTTATGTATGGTTTAGGAAGGCAGTTTGTATGTGTTATGATTGTGTTAAGTATGCTTTAGGAAGGCAGTATGTATGTGTTATGTATGGTTTAGGAAGGCAGTATGTATGTGTTATGAATGTGTTATAGAGTCTTTATGTAGTACGGAACCCTTCAAGTTGTGGTAACACTTGTTCTTATATTGTGAGAACAGGTCTATTTTTAATGTGAGCAACATGATCAATGCGACATGCCATGCATTGTGTTGTCAGTGTTGGGTAGATGTGGCACAGCACAGGGAATGATGCATTGTGTTGTCAGTGTTGGGTAGATGTGGCACAGCACAGGGAATGATGCATTGTGTTGTCAGTGTTGGGTAGATGTGGCACAGCACAGGGAATGATGCATTGTGTTGTCAGTGTTGGGTAGATGTGGCACAGCACAGGGAATGATGCATTGTGTTGTCAGTGTTGGGTAGATGTGGCACAGCACAGGGAATGATGCATTGTGTTGCCAGTGTTGGGTAGATGTGGCACAGCACAGGGAATGATGCATTGTGTTGCCAGTGTTGGGTAGATGTGGCACAGCACAGGGAATGATGCATTGTGTTGCCAGTGTTGGGTAGATGTGGCACAGCACAGGGAATGATGCATTGGGTTGTCAGTGTTGGGTAGATGTGGCACAGCACAGGGAATGATGCATTGGGTTGTCAGTGTTGGGTAGATGTGGCACAGCACAGGGAATGATGCATTGGGTTGTCAGTGTTGGGTAGATGTGGCACAGCACAGGGAATGATGCATTGTGTTGTCAGTGTTGGGTAGATGTGGCACAGCACAGGGAATGATGCATTGGGTTGTCAGTGTTGGGTAGATGTGGCACAGCACAGGGAATGGTGCATTGGGTTGTCAGTGTTGGGTAGATGTGGCACAGCACAGGGAATGATGCATTGGGTTGTCAGTGTTGGGTAGATGTGGCACAGCACAGGGAATGATGCATTGGGTTGTCAGTGTTGGGTAGATGTGGCACAGCACAGGGAATGATGCATTGTGTTGTCAGTGTTGGGTAGATGTGGCACAGCACAGGGAATGATGCATTGGGTTGTCAGTGTTGGGTAGATGTGGCACAGCACAGGGAATGATGCATTGTGTTGTCAGTGTTGGGTAGATGTGGCACAGCACAGGGAATGATGCATTGTGTTGTCAGTGTTGGGTAGATGTGGCACAGCACAGGGAATGATGCATTGTGTTGTCAGTGTTGGGTAGATGTGGCACAGCACAGGGAATGATGCATTGTGTTGTCAGTGTTGGGTAGATGTGGCACAGCACAGGGAATGATGCATTGTGTTGTCAGTGTTGGGTAGATGTGGCACAGCACAGGGAATGATGCATTGTGTTGTCAGTGTTGGGTAGATGTGGCACAGCACAGGGAATGATGCATTGTGTTGTCAGTGTTGGGTAGATGTGGCACAGCACAGGGAATGATGCATTGTGTTGTCAGTGTTGGGTAGATGTGGCACAGCACAGGGAATGATGCATTGTGTTGTCAGTGTTGGGTAGATGTGGCACAGCACAGGGAATGATGCATTGTGTTGTCAGTGTTGGGTAGATGTGGCACAGCACAGGGAATGATGCATTGTGTTGTCAGTGTTGGGTAGATGTGGCACAGCACAGGGAATGATGCATTGTGTTGTCAGTGTTGGGTAGATGTGGCACAGCACAGGGAATGATGCATTGTGTTGTCAGTGTTGGGCACAGCACAGGGAATGATGCATTGTGTTGTCAGATGTGGCACAGCACAGGGAATGATGCATTGTGTTGTCAGTGTTGGGTAGATGTGGCACAGCACAGGGAATGATGCATTGTGTTGTCAGTGTTGGGTAGATGTGGCACAGCACAGGGAATGATGCAGTGTTGTCAGTGTTGGTTAGATGTGGCACAGCACAAGGAATGATGCATTGTGTTGTCAGTGTTGGGTAGATGTGGCACAGCACAGGGAATGATGCATTGTGTTGTCAGTGTTGGGTAGATGTGGCACATCACAGGGAATGATGCATTGTGTTGTCAGTGTTGGGTAGATGTGGCACGGCACAGGGAATGATGCATTGTGTTGTCAGTGTTGGGTAGATGTGGCACGGCACAGGGAATGATGCATTGTGTTGTCAGTAGATGTGGAGGGAATGATGCATTGTGTTGTCAGTGTTGAGAGAGAGAGCACAGGGAATGATGCATTGTGATGAGAGAGAGAGAGAGAGAGAGAGAGAGAGAGAGAGAGAGAGAGAGAGAGAGAGAGAGGGAGAGAGACATGCATGCGTTAGGCACATGTTTAACGTCATTATAAATTTCTTTAAAAGTGCAACCAACCACACACTCCCAAATGGCACCCTGTTCCCTATATATAGTGCATAACTATGAGTCCCTGGGCAAAAGTAACACACTGCATAGGTAATAGTGGGACGTTATGAAGACGAGTTGTCGTCATGGGGATCCTAATGAATCTAATCAAAAACCTTAGACACCTCGTGCCATTTTACACGTGTCCCATATCTCGCTGCATGCATTTATGTATGAGTGGAAATGAAACAGAAGGTCATAAACCACTACACACAGAACATGCTCTCTCCCTGACATGGAACACAGAACATGCTCTCTCCCTGACATGGAACACAGAACATGCTCTCTCCCTGACATGGAACACAGAAGATGCTCTCTCCCTGACATGGGACACAGAACATGCTCTCTCCCTGACATGGGACACAGAACATGCTCTCTCCCTGACATGGGACACAGAACATGCTCTCTCCCTGACATGGGACACAGAACATGCTCTCTCCCTGACATGGGACACAGAACATGCTCTCTCCCTGACATGGAACACAGAACATGCTCTCTCCCTGACATGGAACACAGAACATGCTCTCTCCCTGACATGGGACACAGAACATGCTCTCTCCCTGACATGGGACACAGAACATGCTCTCTCCCTGACATGGAACACAGAACATGCTCTCTCCCTGACATGGGACACAGAACATGCTCTCTCCCTGACATGGGACACAGAACATGCTCTCTCCCTGACATGGGACACAGAACATGCTCTCTCCCTGACATGGGACACAGAACATGCTCTCTCCCTGACATGGGACACAGAACATGCTCTCTCCCTGACTCTCTCCCTGACATGGGACACAGAACATGCTCTCTCCCTGACATGGAACACAGAACATGCTCTCTCCCTGACATGGGACACAGAACATGCTCTCTCCCTGACATGGAACACAGAACATGCTCTCTCTCTGACATGGAACACAGAACATGCTCTCTCCCTGACATGGGACACAGAACATGCTCTCTCCCTGACATGGAACACAGAACATGATCTCTCCCTGACATGATCTCTCCCTGGAACACAGAACATGCACAGTCATTTTGCATGTTCTGCTTGAAGTGTGAGAAAGAGCGAGACTGACCACTGCAGAATTTAGGCTGATTCCATGTTCCCTCCCTCCTCCCCCTCTCCATCCCTCCTCCCCCCTCTCCATCCCTCCCCCTCCATGCATTCTTCTCCCCCTCTCCATCCCTCCTCCTCCCCCTCTCCATCCCTCCTCCCCCCTCTCCATCCCTCCCCCTCTCCATCTCTCCACCTCCCCCTCTCCATCCCTCCCCCTCCATGCATTCTTCTCCCCCTCTCCATCCCTCCTTCTATATAATGTATATTGTATATATATTGTATATAATGTAGTCAGGAGTTTAGTAACAATGAAGGTCTGTTCCTTAGTTCATTCATTTGTACAATCTCCAGGTGGCAGGAACAGACTATCTCCAGACTGTCTAGAATGATGATTTATACTGACTGACCTTGACTTCAGGCTGGAGAAACTATAGGGCCTCTATGAAGAGAGAACGTTAAGAAAACGCTGACCTCATTTTCAGTTTAGAACCTGTAGAAAAATGTGTATGTGTTAGTACTCTCTTGAATTAAACGCTGTTACCTGGCTTTTAAGACTGGTCTTGATCTTCTTCATGCATAATTAATAAACTTACAACTCATTAATGAAATAGAAAGAGTGCGAATTTGGTTTTGGCTACAAAACATATAGGAATTTAGAATTCCACTAACAAGATGATATTCCCAGCTTTCAATAACCAGAGAGAGAGAGAGTCGTAGGAACCAGAGGGAGAGAGAGAGGGGGAAGAAAACTGATAATATGCACACACACACATCAAATCCATTATCGAGACATCACTGATAATAGAATTACTCTTCCCCACTTCTCCAACGCCAAGCCCCGGGCAAAGTGGCCCTAATTGATTAATAATCAGTCCTCATCGTTATTGCTCCTAGCAAAATATTTCCCCTTCACTACTCCTCCAGCTACTGCGTACAGAGGAGAGAAAGACCACACACTCCTCCAGCTACTCCGTACAGAGAAGAGACCACACACTCCTCCAGCTACTCCATACAGAGGAGAGAGAGAGAGACCACACACACCCTCCAACTACTCCATACAGAGGAAAGAGAGAGAGACCACACACACTCCTCCAGCTACTCCATACAGCGGAGAGAGAGAGAGACCACACACACTCCTCCAGCTACTCCATACAGAGGAGAGAGAGAGAGACCACACACACTCCTCCAGCTACTCCATACAGAGGAGAGAGAGAGAGACCACACACACTCCTCCAGCTACTCCATACAGAGGAGAGAGAGAGAGACCACACACACTCCTCCAGCTACTCCATACAGAGGAGAGAGAGAGACCACACACACTCCTCCAACTACTCCATACAGAGGAGAGACCACACACTCCTCCAACTACTCCATACAGAGGAGAGCGAGAGAGACCACACACACTCCTCCAGCTACTCCATACAGAGAGAGACCACACACTCCTCCAGCTACTCCATACAGAGAGAGACCACACACTCCTCCAGCTACTCCACACAGAGGAAAGAGAGAGAGAGAGACCACACACACTCCTCCAGCTACTCCATACAGAGGAGAGAGAGACCACACACACTCCTCCAGCTACTCCATACAGAGGAGAGAGACCACACGAACACTCAGCCCAGCAGCGACACTACTTCCAGTTCATTGGCATTCAGGCCAGGCCTGGGTGGGCCTAAGGCCGACCGTAGGCAGGCCAGACAGGCAGGCCACAGAAGCCAGCCAGCAGGCTCAGTAGCAGAGTGTCTTTGCCAGGCCAGTGCTGCTCTAACCAGGGTCGATCCAGCAACATGACCGTGGGGGTGATAGGGGTGAGGCCCAACATGTGTGACCATCTGGCCCATGTCTGATTGGAGGATCAGGGGTTCTCTGGGTGGAGGGGGTGGGGGTTCTTGGGTACTTCAGGCTAGGTGAGCTGTGTGTTTGATGGCGTGTGCGTTTGATGGTGTGTGAGTGTAAGCATGCGTGCATAATTAAGTATGATAGAGTCAATCCAGCAAGGATTCCACTTCACTTTACTGTTGTAGCCAAAGTGGATAGGACTCTTTTCATGTTTCAGAAACATTCAACATGTATGTACATTCCCTTACAATATGTATCTGCATGATTTTACATGTAGAAAACATGTGTTTTTGGAACACTTCATGTGATCACATATTCACACGTGTGGTTTTGTTATTTTAACCTTTTATTTAACTTGGCAAGTCAGTTAAGAATGTTTCTTTTATTTACATCGATGGCCTACACCGGCCGATCCCATGTTGCTTTACACATGTTGCTTTACATGTCACATGTTATCACATTAACTTCACATAAAAACACGTGTTTTGTGGAACACTTCACATGTGATCAGGTGAAATGCATGTTTTCCAGAAGGGTTATACTGTAAGACTTTACGTGCACCTTTAGTACAATTTAAGTCGGAAGTTTACATACATTTAGGCTGGAGTCATTAAAACTTGTTTTTCAACCACTCCACAAATTTCTTGTTAACAAACTATAGTTTTGGCAAGTCGGTTCAGACATCTACTTTGTGCATGACACAAGTCATTTTTACAACAATTGTTTACGGACAGATTGTTTCACTTTGAGGTGTACCTGTGGATGTATTTTAAGGCCTACCTTCAAACTTCCTCTTTGCTTGACATGGGAAAATCAAAAGAAATCAGCCAAGACCTCAGAAAACAAATTGTAGACCTCCATGAGTCTGGTTTAATTTCTTAACACCAGAAGGTACCACGTTTATCTGTACAAACAATAGTATGCAAGTATAAACACCATGGGACCATGCAGCCGTCATACCGATGAACGTACTTTGGTGCAAAAAGTGCAAATCAATCCCAGAACAACAGGAAAGGACCCTGTGAAGATGCTGGAAGAAACAGATACAAAAGTAACTATATCCACAGTAAAACGAGTCCTACAGTGGGACAAAAAAAGTATTTAGTCAGCCACCAATTGTGCAAGTTCTCTGAGAGGCCTGTAATTTTCATCATAGGTACATTTAAACTGACAGACAAAATGAGGAAAAAAATCCAGAAAATCACATTGTAGGATTTTTAATGAATTTATTTCCAAATTATGGTGGAAAATAAGTATTTGCCTAAGCGAGTCATCTGTCCATTTGACGTAGTGATTATACTTGTTCCCGGTCTGTGGGCGCGATGCCAGGATGCCCTAGCCTCTCTTCCTGGTGTGTTCTCTCTGTGGCGGGTATGAGAGGAGATTGGCATATGGTCGAGCTGCTCCCTGAGATTGTTAATCAGCACAGTTCCATTAGATTCACCTCTAATAGGTCCGTTCTGGTGAGTTTACAATGTGTTATGCATCACTCACACACACATACACACATGTGGACCTCTGCTTTTTCATGTAGGCCAGCCTGGCCAGGTCCAGCTGTAGTCCATTCATCACACCTTTCCTCTGGGCGGACCTCCTGAGTGGAGCCTTGGCCTCGGCTGCTGGGAAGGCAGCTAGTGCTAGGATGAGCCAAGTATTCTTGGCATGGGGAAGCAGGCTCCAGGGAAGCAGGCTTGGAAACAGTACAGAGAGAAACATGTTGTGAGCCAAGCAGGTTTTGTATCAAGTTATGATGTTATGACTTTCTCCATTGATTACATTACATTATATACTGTACAGGACCAGTCAAAAGTTTGGACGCCTACTCATTCAAGGATTTTCTTTATTTTTACTATTTTCTACATTGTAGAGTAATAGTGAAGACATCAAACCTGCGAAATAACACACGGAATCATGTAGTAACCACAAAAGTGTTATAAATATCAAAATATGTTTTATATTCTTCAAAGTAGCCATCCTTTGCCTTGATGACAGCTTTGCACACTCTTGGCATTCTCTCAACCAGCTTCACCTGAAATGCTTTTCCAACAGTCTTTTATTTTGTATTATTATATATATTTTTGTTATATCCCAATCATACAATATACTTGCAGTGATGCTGCTCAACAACTACACCACACCGGTCATCCAACAGACTCCCATTCAGAGCGACACACAGAAGCATCGAAGGGTCAACGCCCCGCTCAAGGGCACGTCGACGGATCTCCCAAAAAAACAGCGACGCAAACCCTCCAAGATCCTCCCCACAGTTCCCCATAGCTGTCCCTCAACCATCTGAGACCCTACCAACATAGCTGTCCCTCAACCATCTGAGACCCTACCATTCCCCACCCCCAAGCCCCCCCCCATGCACCAACAACCTAGCAAATGAACTCATAAGAAAAAAGAAAACAACAAAGCAAAAAAAAGCCAGGTCATCTGATACAGCACTCCTTATTAGTCAAATAGCCCTTACACAGCCTGGAGGTGTGTTTGGTCATTGTCCTGTTGAAAAACAAATGATAGTGCCACTAAGCGTGAACCAGATGGGATGGCATATCGCTGCAGAATGTTGTTGTAGCCATGCTGGTTAAGTGTGCTTTGAATTCTAAATAAATGACATACAGTGTCACCATCAAAGCACCATCACACCTCCTCCTCCATGCTTCACGGTGGGAACCACTCATGCGGCGATCATACTGCTCTGTGTCTCACAAAGACACGGCGGGTGAAACCAAAAATCTCAAATATCGACTCATCAGACCTAAGGACAGATTTCCATCGGTCTAATGTCTATTGCTCGTGTTTCTTAGCCCACACAAGTTTCTTCTTCTTATTGGTGTCCTTTCGTTGTGGTTTCTTTGCATCAATTCGACCATAAAGGCCCGATTCATGTCATATCTGAACAGTTGTCTTTTACTTGAACTCTGTGAAGCATTTATTTGGGCTGCAATTTCTGAGGCTGGTAACTCTAATGAACTTATCCTCTGTAGCAGAGGTAACTCTGGGTCTTCCTTTCCTGTGGCAGTCCTCATTACAGCCAGTTTCATCGTAGCGCTTGATGGTTTTTGCGACCTGCACTTAAAGAAACTTTCAAAATTCTGGGAATTTTCCAGATTGACTGACCTTCATGTCTTAAAGTAATGATGGACTGTCGTTTTTCTTTGCTTATTTGATCTGGTGTTGCCATAATATGGACTTGGTCTTTTACCAAATAGGCTATCTTCTGTATAACCCCCTACCTTGTCACAGCACAACTGATTGGCTCAAATGCATTAAGAAGGAAATAAATTCCACAAAATAACTTCTAACAAGGCACACCAGTTAATTGAAATGCATTCCAGGTGACTGTCTCATGAAGCTGGTTGAAAGAAAGCCAAGAATGTGCAAAGCTGTTATCAAGGTGGCTACTTTGAAGAATATAAAATATATTTTGATATTTATAACACTTTTTTGGTTACTACATGATTCCATATGTGTTATTTCATTGTTTTGATATCTTCACTATTATTATACAATGTAGAAAATAGTAAAAATAAAGAAAAACCCTTGACTGAGTAGGTGTGTCCAAACTTTTGACTGGTACTGTACATCAAGGGCTAAAATATGATGTTCAAAAGTCGCAGAGCTCTTCAGTAAGGCCATTCTACTGTGAATGTTTGTCTATGGAGATTGCATGGCCGTGTGCTCGGATTTTATACACTTGTCAGCAACGTTGTGGCTGAAATAGCCAAATCCACTCATTTGAAGGGGTGTCCACATACTTGTGTGTGTTTATATATAGAGTCTATGATCTCCAAAGGTACTTGTAGGGTGTTCATTTTAAGGCATTTTATTTTTTACTCTGTATGTTGTCCCCCCCCCCCACCCTCAGATTTCAGGCTCCCTTCACAGAGTAACTTAAACAGATATCATTAAGAAGGCTCATTGGGCCTGTTATTATTATATGTATACTTATGTATATATTTATAGGGAATAGGGTGCCATTTGGGATACAAGCCATGTCAGAATATAACAAATTACTCACCGCCACATTTCTGCAGATCTTAGGATCTGGGGTTTGTTTTTCAAGAAAGTAGCCTATAAAAGATTGGTCTGATATGATAGTTAAACATTTTATGTCGGGCATCTAAAATAATTGTAATGATCAAATAGATTGTATCGAATAACATTTACAGACTTTGTTTCAAAGAGTTAGAAGTCACTCACAAATCAAACAAACTTCTGGATCAAACACGAACACAAATTGAAAATGCGACCCTGTGACCTGTGACCAGATAAGCACTACAGTTTAGCACCGACGTGGTCATCGACTCTCACACCAATTGAAAACCACAACAAATAGAAATGTAATACCACTCCTTTCCAATATCAATATCCCATCTTCCACTTTTTAATCAACATCGATTCCAGCTTATTAGCCATGCATGTAAGGAATAATTCCTTAGGAGTTACAAAAGTATAGCATTAAACCCTTCTGATCAGCAACAATGAGGATCGAGGACCACACTGGTATACAACGAGCCATAACATGTCATCTGTGTGTGTGTTTGTGTTTGTGTGCCTGCGTGTATGCGTGTCCTTCTGGTTTCTCTCTGTGGCATATCTTCCTCCCTGAAAACACAGCGGTGTGTAAAATACAAAAAAAAGTGGAACTGGCTAACGTAGCAGGGTGACTGTAGTGGAAGTGCTCCCCTGTGAGGGGGACCTTTGATAAATCTGGCCCTTTCAGAGTACTGCTGTTTCCGTAATGACATACCACAGACTGGCTCAGTCAGACACCTGCCTGGCTGCTGTTTTAAACATGGAGCAGCTCTGCTCTCCCACCAGACACTTAATGACACCCACGGGTAGGCTAACCCCTAAGAGGAGAGGAGAGGTCTGCCTGTTACTGATGTTAGGCTCTTCTCTCACACATATACAGCACATAAGAACTTGCACACTGACATAGCCAGGCAGATCTCTCAAGAGTGATTTCGAAATTGGACATCTATCCATGTCCTGAGGATGTCAGGAAATGCCTGAAAAACAAGCCACTAGGGGCAACATCACTCATTCATATATCTTTATATACATATTCTTTATCCCTTCACACTTGTGTGTATAAGGTAGTAGTTTTGGAATTGTTAGGTTAGATTACTCGTTGGTTATTACTGCATTGTCGGAACTAGAACCACAAGCATTTCGCTACACTCGTATTAACATCTGCTAACCATGTGTATGTGACAAATAAAACTTGATTTGATTTGAGCGCTATTACCATCAAGTAGTCTTGGGTTTTGTTGAGGCCAGAGGTGGTGGAGGGGTGTAATCCCATGACAATGGATCATAAGGTTGTGTGTCTGATCCCAGTGGTGGACATTTTGTTTTTATTTTTACGTTTGAACCTTATCCAAAACCTGAACCATTCAGAATGAGTCCCTATCCAAAACCTGAACCATTCAGAATGAGTCCCTAAACATAATGTTTTTAACCCTATCCAAAACCTGAACCATTCAGAATGAGTCCCTAAACATAATGTTTTTAACCCTATCCAAAACCTGAACCATTCAGAATGAGTCCCTATCCAAAACCTGAACCATTCAGAATGAGTCCCTATCCAAAACCTGAACCATTCAGAATGAGTCCCTATCCAAAACCTGAACCATTCAGAATGAGTCCCTATCCAAAACCTGAACCATTCAGAATGAGTCCCTATCCAAAACCTGAACCATTCAGAATGAGTCCCTAAACATAATGTTTTTAACCCTATCCAAAACGAGTCCCTAAACATAATGTTTTTAACCTTATCCAAAACCTGAACCATTCAGAATGAGTCCCTAAACATAATGTTTTTAACCCTATCCAAAACCTGAACCATTCAGAATGAGTCCCTAAACATAATGTTTTTAACCCTATCCAAAACCTGAACCTTAAAATGTGTCGTTTGGAACAACATTGAAATTTGACCATTCGAGAAATGTGGATAAACATCACATTTTGCAGTGAGACTGTGAGAGCTTGTTGGACATAGCCACACACACACACATACTTTATCTCCTGGGGTTGGAGGTAAAGCAATGTTTTGATTTCACTCACCCAGCACAGCAACCTTCCACGATACCAGCTTAGCACAGGTTCTGGCACAACGCCATGTCTTCCGGCTTCACACACAGGTATGGACACGTACATATATATATACATATATATATACATATACATATATATATACATATACATATATATACACATATACATATATATACAGCTCTGGAAAAAATGAAGAGACCACTGCAAAGGTATCAGTTTCTCTGGTTGTACTATTTATAGGTCTGTGTTTGAGTAAAATGTAAATTGTTGATTTTATTCTAGTATAGCTAGTGGGTGCGAGACACTGTGGCTTGTAGGCCTCTCTAGGTTGCGCACCCGCTGTGAAATTTGGAGAGGGATCGCTGATGATCTGGGGGTGCTTCAGCAAGTCTGGAATCGGGCAGATTTGTCTTTGTGAAGGACACATGAATCAAGCCACGTACAAGGTTGTCCTGGAAGAAAAGAAAGAAAACTTGCTTCCTTCTGCTCTGACAACATTCCCCAACTCTGAGGATTGGTTTTTCCAGCAGGACAATGCTCCATGCCACACAGCCAGGTCAATCAAGGTGTGGATGGAGGACCACCAGATCAAGACCCTGTCATAGCCAGCCCAATCTCCAGACCTGAACCCCATTGAAAATCTCCAGATCAAGCCCCTGTCATGACCAGCCCAATCTCCAGACCTGAACCCCATTGAAAACCTCTGGAATGTGATCAAGAGGAAGATGGATGGTCACAAGCCATCAAACAAAGCATAGCTGCTTGTATGTTTGCACCAGGAGAGGCATAAAGTCACCCAACATCAATGTGAAAGACTGGTGGAGAGCATGCCAAGATGCATGAAAGCTGTGATTGAAAATCAGGGTTATTGCACCAAATATTGATTTCTGAACTCTTCCTAAGTTAAAAAAATATTTTAAAACTTATTTTCTTATTATTATTTGAGGTCTGACAACACTGCATCTTTTTGTTATTTTGACCAGTTGTCATTTTCTGCAAATAAATGTGTAATTTGGGAGAAATGTTGTCACTAGTTTATAGAATAAAACAAAAAATTTCATTTTACCAAGAAACTGAACATTCATCCCAAAGGTGTTCAATGGGGTTGAGGTCAGGGCTCTGTGCAGGCATGTCAAGTTCTTCCACACCGATCTTGACAAACCATTTCTGTATGGACCTCGCTTTGTACATGGGAGCATTGTCATGGAACTCGGTAGTGAGTGTTGCAACCGAGGACAGATCATTTTTTTGTGCTACGCGGTTCAGCACTCGGCGGTCCCGTTCTGTGAGCTTGTGTGGCTTACCAATTGTGGCTGAGCCCTTGTTGCTCTTAGATGTTTCCACTTCATAATAATAACACTTACAGTTGAACGGGGCAGCTCTAACAGGGCAGAAATTTGACCAACTGCCTTGTTGTGAAGGTGGCATCCTACAACGGTACCACGTTGAAAGTCACTGAGCTCTTCAGTAAGGCCATTCTACTGCCAATGTTTGTCCATGGAGATTGCATGGCTGTGTGCTCGATTTTATAAACCAGTCAGCAACGTGTGTGGCTGCAATAGCCAAATCCACTAGTTTGAAGAGGTGTCCAGATACTTTTGTATATGTAGTGTGTCTGTGTCGTCTGTGTATGTATATATATATATATATATATATATATATATATATATATATATATATATATATATATATATATATATATATATATATATATATATATATATAATGGGGGTCCTGAATTCAGATAATTTTCTCAAAGCCCTCTAACCAAAACCTAGGATGACCTTTTACACAATACTTCACTTAATTTATCTTAGCAGGCAAAACTAGTTCAGATAACATCATATTGACATCATATCAACCAGTTTGGTCCACGTGATCATTCTATTCTCAACATTGACTAGATGTTGTGTTTGTGAGATGATTATATTATTATATATTAATATATTAATAGATAATCTCTGATTATGTACCTGTATGTCAGGTTCTATTATGGAATTCAAACCTATATGTCAACTGTTGCAGAAGTCTTCTCCTCAGGATTCCCAAAAAAGGAGACATGCAAAGAAAGGTCAGAGCAGTGGAAAGAACGATGCTCCAACATCGTGATGCATACAGCTAGCTTACCATATGCGTCAGAGGCAGAGCTGCGGAGCAAGGAGCCCAAAGCAGGGGAATCGGTGGCCAACCGCAACGTGTGTGTGTGCGTGCATGAGTCTGTGGGTATTTGTGTGTGTGTGTGTGTGTGTGTGTGTGTGTGTGTGTGTGTCCATGGAGTGACAGCAGCAGAGACAGAGAGACCAGGATCAAGCGGAACTCTCAGAGACTTACTGATAGTGACAGACGGATGGAGGGAGGAATGGGCTGGGGGGGCAGAGGAACAGGCAATCTGAAGTCAGTAACTCCCAGAGGTGAACAATCCGTCTGCAGCAGGAATACTGATGGTTTCCCTGTTCCCAGATCAGAACTAAAATAACAGCGGTTTTCTGAAGATCACTGTGTAGGGCTGCATCTGAAATGGCACCCTATCCTCTAGTGCACTACTTCTGACTAGGGTCCATAGGAATCTGGTAAAACGTAGTGCACTCTATATGGAGCATTGAGTGATTTTTAATAAGGGGTGTAGCGTAGTTACTTGGGACGGCAGGGTAGCCTAGTGGTTAGAGTGTTGGGCTAATAACCGAAAAGGTTGCAAGTTCAAATCCCTGAGCTGACAAGGTACAAATCTGTCGTTCTGCCCCTGAACAAGGCAGTTAACCCACTGTTCATAGGCCGTCATTGAAAATAAGAATTTGTTCTTAACTGACTTTCCTAGTTAAATAAAGGTAAAATAAATATCAGAATTATCCAAATAATAATTCACAGCATGTGTGACATTCCAGACTAACTATGCAGATGTAGAGGTATCAAGAAAGCATGGACGCAAAAGTCGACCTCCGTCCAGTCACTGTTACTAGCACTCTATCCTGCACCCTACTGACTGTTGCCCTATGTACATAGTCATTGAACATGGGTCACTTTAATAATGTTTATGTACAGTTTTATCGTCTTCATATGTATATACGGTATTCTAGTCAAGGCTCATCCTATATAACTACTGCTGTACACACCTTTTCTATTCTTATATACTGCCAATACTGTCTACACACCATCATATACATATATATTTATATTCTGGACTCTGATGTGGTTCGTTCTGAGGAGATTTGTGTGTATTGTTAGGTATTACTGCACCGTTGAAGCTAGAAACACAAGCATTTAGCAAGGTATTACTGCACTGTGGAAGCTAGAAACACAAGCATTTAGCTAGGTATTACTGCACCGTTGAAGCTAGAAACACAAGCATTTAGCTAGGTATTACTGCACTGTTGAAGCTAGAAACACAAGCATTTAGCTAGGTATTACTGCACTGTGGAAGCTAGAAACACAAGCATTTAGCTAGGTATTACTGCACTGTTGAAGCTAGAAACACAAGCATTTAGCTAGGTTTACTGCACCGTTGAGCTAGAAACACAAGCATTTAGCTAGGTATTACTGCACCGTTGAAGCTAGAAACACAAGCATTTAGCTAGGTATTACTGCACTGTTGGAGGGAGAAACACAAGCATTTAGCTAGGTATTACTGCACCGTTGAAGCTAGAAACACAAGCATTTAGCTAGGTATTACTGCACTGTTGAAGCTAGAAACACAAGCATTTAGCTAGGTATTACTGCACTGTTGAAGCTAGAAACACAAGCATTTAGCTAGGTATTACTGCACCGTTGAAGCTAGAAACACAAGCATTTCCCTGCACCTGTGACAACATCTGTAAAATATGTGTACGCGACCAATAACATAGATCATGTAGCTGACTGTTTATTTCATTTAACTTTTGATTGATCTGTCAGAACTGGTGGAGTTTCTTATGAGAGGTAATTATGGGATGCTTTTTAATTTAACATCAGTAAAAATAGACATGACAATTTCGACACATATTCACCAGACACTCCTACTTGCTCATTCAACAAAAATCAATAATGGCTACATTAGACAGCGTACCAAAGGTTTCATTACATTATAATGATATGGCACATGAGAAGTCACCTTCATGGTAACCAGTGTGTGTTCAGCCTGAGGCCAGTCAATAAGCTAAGCGACACTGCAACAAAAGGACGGTAAGAACAAACCCCACCATGCGATCATCTCCATCACCTCAACCCTCTGAACCTGCCCTGCATGCCGGAGGGTTCGACAGGGTACAATCCAATCTGACTCAGATTACATCCCCCTACATTTATGTATGAAGCTTTGACTGATAAGAGACTGAAACATGTCCTTTTGAGACTGACATTGTCTTAATATGGACATTATACAGATATATCTGCAATAAGGAGATTTGTGATTGGTTACTCGTGAAAGGGATGGGGATCATAACACGTACTGTAACAAAACATGTTTCACGTCATTTAGCAGACACTCTTATCCAGAGAAATTTACACGAGCTACTAGGGTTAAGTGCCTTGCTCAAGGGCACATCAAATGAGCCTTGTCAGCTTGAGTATTCAAACCAGCAACCTTTCAGTTACTGGCCCAGCACTCTGACCACTAGGCTACCTGCAGCTGCTATAACACTATACCCTCTTAAAAAAAGGGTTCCAAAAGGGTTATTCGGCTGTCCCCATAGAACCTTTTGAAGAACCCTTTTTGGTTCCAGGTACAACCCTTCTGGGAAAGGGTTTTACATTCAGGTTCCACCTGGAACCAAAAAGGGTTCTACCATGAACCAAAAAGGATTCTACCATGAACCAAAAAGGATTCTTCGAAAGGTTCTATGAGGACAGCCGAAGAACCCTTTTAGGTTCTAGATAGAACACTGGCTACATAGAATTCCACCAATCCAATAAAACAGCTCATTGCTGCTCTCTCTAGGAAGAGGGTGGAGGAACAAGCCAAGATCATTACTACTAATGCCCTTCATAAGTCAAACATAGAGCTTTAGAGCTTTAGACCACCACTCTCGTATAAAATTTAAGTTTTGGAAGTGGTAGACTGTAGAGAGGACTGGAATTGCATGTTTTAATCATGACAGCTTAGCTATAATGCAGAGTACTATAAATTCCATCACAGCTCAATAAGGTTTGAAGGAAGTGTTGACAATCTGGGCACGTGGTGTTGAGATGATGGAATGTTCCTGAAGAGAGAGATTCAACTGGATGTGTTTCTGAAGCCCACTCTGTTTGTTCTATTCTCCAGACATTTGGAACTACAGTAAGAATCACACATCTTTGTGAATGGTAAAATGTCAATACAGTCGATACACATCAATACCATCGCTAAACATCAATACAGTCGATAGACATCCATAAAGTCGTTAAATATAAATCCAGACGTTAAACATCATACAGTCGTTCAACATCAACACAGTCCTTAAACATCAACACAGTCAATAAAAATCAACACAGTCATTAAACATCAATACAGTCATTCAACATCAACACAGTCGTTTAATATCAACACAGTCCTTAAACATCAACACAGTCAATAAACATCAACACAGTCATTAAACATCAATACAGTCGATAAACATCAGCAGTCGTTCAACATCAACACAGTCGTTCAACATCAACACAGCCGTTCAACATCAACACAGTCGTTCAACATCAACACAGTCGTTCAACATCACATTCGATAAACATCAACACAGTCGATAAACGTCAACACAGTCGTTAAACATCAACACAGTCGTTAAACGTCAACACAGTCCTTAAACATCAACACAGTCAATAAAGATCAACACAGTCATTAAACATCAATACAGTCGATAAACATCAATACAGTCAATAAACATCAACATAGTCGTTCAACATCAACACAGTCGTTCAACGTCAACACAGCCGTTCAACATCAACACAGCCTTTCAACATCAACACAGTCGATAAACATCAACACAGTTGATAAACATCAACACAGTCGTTCAACATCAGCAGTCGTTCAACATCAACACAGCCGTTCAAACATCAACACAGTCGTTCAACATCAACACAGTCGTTCAACATCACATTCGATAAACATCAATACAGTCGTGCAAAATCAGAACAGTTCGTAAACATCAATGCAGTCATTCAACACCAACACAGTCGTTAAACGTCAACACAGTCATTAAACATCAACACATTCGATAAACATCACATTCGTTCAACGTCAACACAGTTGATAAACATCAATACAGTCGTTAAACATCAACACAGTCATTAAACATCAACCCAGTGGATAAACATCAATACAGTCGATAAACATCAATACAGCCGTTCAACATCAACACAGCCGTTCAACATCAACACAGTCGATAAACATCAATACAGCCGTTCAACATCAACACAGCCGTTCAACATCAACACAGTCGATAAACATCAACACAGTCGCTAATCATCAACAGTCGTTATGACGTGTGCACGTGCGTACTTGTTTATGCTCTTGCATAAAGGGAGTGAGGTAGCAGAGAGATGCTCACTACTCTGACCAGACCTCACTAATGGTGTCCCTCAGGGCTTAGTTATAGGCCCTCTTCTCTCTATACACCCAGTCACTCGGCTCCATGATATCCTAGCATGGTGTCTCCTAACATTGCTATGTGGATGACACTCAACTACTTTTCTCCTTCCCCCCTTCTGACACCCAGGTGGCGACATGCATCTTTTCGTGTCTGGCAGATATTTTACCTTGGATGTCGTCCCACCACCTCAACCTCCACCTCTACAAAACGGAGCTGCTCTTCTTTCTGTCTAAGGCCTGTCCGCTCCAAGACCTCTCCATTACGGTTGACAACTCCTAATCCAGGCCCTTGTTATCTTCTGTCTGCAGTACTGCAACTCTCTGTTGGATGGGCTCCCCGCTTTTGCCATCAAACCCCTGCTACTTATCCAGAACACTGCATCCTGCCTGGTGTTTCACTTTCCCAAATTCTCCCATATCACACCGCTCATCCACACACTCCACTGGCTTCCAGTTGAAGCTCACATCCACTACGAGATCATGATGCTTGCCAACGGAGCAGCAAGAGGAACTGCCCCTCTCTACCTTCAGGCTCTGCTCAAACCCTACACCCCAAACCGAGTAGTAGTCAGCCCATTCCAAGCTCTTCTCTTTCCTGACACTCCAGTAATGGAACCAGCTTCCCCTGAAGCTAGGACAACAAATGAGCCATTTGTGAACTAACAATGGCACTTGACTCTTTTCCTGACTTTACTGATATTTACTATGACCGTGATGTGTGGTTGTCCCTCCTAGCTATCTAAAGATGAATGAACTAACTAACTGTTAGTCCCTCAAATGTAAATGTAGTGTGACTGAAGGTGAATGAGGTAATGGATGTCTTATACAGCCACTGTGCCTTAGGAAATGACTAGAGGGGCAACATTAGGCCGCGTCCCAGAAATGGCACCCTATTCCCTATATAGTGCACTACTTTTGACCAGACCGCTATGAATCTTGGTGTAAATGTAGTGTACTATCTATAGGGAATAGGGTGCCATTTCTGGCACCCTGATCAAGGATCAGCACCTTGATCGTCAAGGCCTATGAAGTCACATTGCGCCACATTCAATCTCACACTCTGGGCCAGTAATAGAGAATGTCCTATCAGGGCAGCGTTAAATTACATATCTTTAAAAAAAAACATTTATTACGATACCATATGTCATCGGACAGGAATTAATCCAACATCCATTTCCTGGGACTGATTTTCCCGATACTTACAACGTTTTATCGGATTTTAACCTTTTAATATAAATATCATACATAATAATGGTATAGAGACAATGCAGTAATTTGTATTAATCACTTCCCTAAGGGCATCTAACCAGGCTAACGTATAAAGCTATAACATCGTCCATGGTTCAGGACTTTAATAGGCCTGGACATCACATGTCTCTTAGTGGCTTAAAGAGACAGCAGGAATGACACCGGATCCTCTTTATGGCCTATATCACATCACAACTCTTGTGTATCTGTCGCACTACATGACAGTGAACGGGTCAGATCTATTAGAGGGTGTCCACCTCCACTGGGCAGAGTAGAGCTGCCTCAGCTCCTTATAAGGTCATGTAGAGAGACAGTGTGGCACCATGTGTCATGTTAAATCTCTAAAGTTTTTTCACCCAGAACCCAGATAGGAGGTGATAGCCATTTGACGAGAGAGAGAGAGAGAGAGAGAGAGAGAGAGAGAGAGAGAGAGAGAGAGAGAGAGAGAGAGAGAGAGAGAGAGAGAGAGAGAGAGAGAGAGAGAGAGAGAGAGAGAGAGAGAGAGAGAGAGAGAGAGAGAGAGAGAGAGAGAGAGAGAGAGAGAGAGAGAGAGAGAGAGAGAGAGAGAGACAGATGGAGTATACTGTGCATATGACTGTGCGTCATACCATTTTGGTAACACTTTACTTGACACCTAGCGTCATAACACATTATAACATGGTCATAACCGATTCATAGTATGTCTTAACAACAGCTGACATAACTTGTCGTGACACATATTGTGTTATTTTATGGCTTGTTATGGCACTTGCACAAGAGTGTCAAAACCCACATTCAAAGAAGTTTCCTTTTGTTTCGTCACATGACACTGTCATGAAGCATTATGACCATCCTGTCTCACTTTACTTGGACTAAGAAAAGACACTTTATGAAGCATTATGACCATCCTGTGTCACTTTACTTGGACTAAGAAAATACACTTTATGAAGCATTATGACCATCCTGTCTCACTTTACTTGGACTAAGAAAAGACACTTTATGAAGCATTATGACCATCCTGTGTCACTTTACTTGAACTAAGAAAATACACTTTATGGCACTTGTCAGGAATCATTATGACCATCCTAATCATATCAGCCAGATAAACCTATCATGTACATGCCCTTATATCAGTCATCAGTCACAAAGAGGGTGTCTTGTCCTGCTCCTGAAATCTGCTCCTGTATTCATCCCAGTCATCAGCAACAGAGCATTGAGGTAGGTACATCTCTGGCATCAATGTGTACGCAACTACAATTATCATTTAATATGGTCAATTTCAGAAAACGTTATATAACATACAAATACTATTGACAAGTAGGTTATGGTGTAATGGAATATTTTGCCTTGTGTGGTATGTTTTGACACTCTTATGTATCATAACCAGCCATAAATTAATGCAATATATATTGCGTCATGCCAGTGTTATGGCCATATTATGGCAGGTTATAGTGCTGTTATGACATATTATGACATGGTTATGACCATTTATGACATGGTTATGACCATTTATGACATGGTTATGACCATTTATGACATGGTTATGACCATTTATGACATGGTTATGACCATTTATGACATGGTTATGACCATTTATGACATGGTTATGACCATTTATGACATGGTTATGACCATTTATGACATGGTTATGTTTTTTTTCATATGTGCCAGTACCATGCAATGAATAGAGAAATAATCATTAATGATGTAAAAACTGATATTGTTCTTATTTTACATTTGACTGACTACCGATATGGATCCTAACATGTGGAAAGGGAGACATAGCCATGGTAGTAGAGGTATTATAGTATGGCCAGGTATTTTATTTATTTAAGAAAATACTGTCATTGACAAACGGATGTCAGGTTATCAATGACAGGCCAGGTCAGAGCCAGGTTAACTATCAGGCCAGGTCAGCTATCAGGCCAGGTCAGAACCAGGTCAGCTATCAGACCAGGTCAGAACCAGGTCAGCTATCAGGCCAGGTCACAGCCAGGTCAACTATCAGGCCAGGTCAGCTATCAGGGCCAGGTCAGCTATCAGAGCCAGGTCAGAACCAGGTCTGCTATCAGGCCAGGTCAGAACTAGGTCAGCTATCAGAGCCAGATCAGCTATCAGGCCAGGTCAGAACCAGGTCAGCTATCAGGCCAGGTCAGAACCAGGTCAGCTATCAGGCCAGGTCAACTATCAGGCCAGGTCAGAACCAGGTCAGCTATCAGGGCCAGGTCAGCTATCAGAGCCAGGTCAGCTATCAGGCCAGGTCAGCTATCAGGCCAGGTCAGCTATCAGAGCCAGGTCAGCTATCAGAGCCAGGTCAGCTATCAGAGCCAGGTCAGGTCAACTATCAGGCCAGGTCAGAACTAGGTCAGCTATCAGGCCAGGTCAAGTATCAGGCCAGGTCAGAGCCAGGTCAAGTATCAGGCCAGGTCAACTATCAGGCCAGGTCCGCTATCAGAGCCAGGTCAACTATCAAGCCAGGTCAGCTATCAGGCCAGGTCAGAGCCAGGTCAGCTATCAAGCCAGGTCAGAGCCAGGACAGCTATCAGGCCAGGTCAACTATCAGGCCAGGTCTGCTATCAGAGCCAGGTCAACTATCAGGCCAGGTCAGCTATCAGGCCAGGTCAGAGCCAGGTCAGCTATCAAGCCAGGTCAGAGCCAGGACAGCTATCAGGCCAGGTCAACTATCAGGCCAGGTCAGAGCCAGATCAGCTATCAGGCCAGGTCAGAGCCAGGTCAACTATCAGGCCAGGTCAGAGCCAGCTGCTGCTGGTGTAGCACAGGACTGTACTGTACTCAGTCTAACTGACAGATACAGGCTTACTGACACAGATGGGCCCAGAAGATCAAAGAGTGACAGATGAAAGAGGGAGAGAGAGAAAGAGGGAGCGAGAGAGAGAGAGAGAGAGGGCAAAGGAGAGAGGGAGAGAGAGACAGTGAGCAAGAAAGAGGGTGAGAGGGAGCGGGGGGGAGGGAGATAGAGAGAGAGAAGGAGAGCGGGTGGGAGAGAGGGAGCAAGAGAGAGAGAGGGAAGGGAGAGAAAGAGGGGGGGAGCGAGATAGATAGGGAGGGAGAGGGAGAAAGAGAGAGAGAAACAGAGAGAGTGGTAGAGAGAGAGAGGGATGGGGGTAGAGAGACTGAGAGCAAGATAGATCCATGGTGGAGAATGTTTCACTTCATCAGTATGAGATGCCTCACCACCACCACCACCACCTGTCCAGCACCATTACCCCATGGCACAGCGGAGACGAGAGGCACAGCAATAGACAGCCCACTCATTCATACTGTGGGCCCTAATACAGAAACCACACTGATCCAGCTTACTAACTAACTCAACCAGCCTGGGTTTTAACGGCACTGCCATTCTTTAGGCCCCGATACAGATAAACCATATGGGCCTAATGATCCAGCTTGCTAACTTATTGTTTTGTACAGTTCTTCCTCTACCTCACACCACGAGGTGCTGCCGGAGGCTGGGAGATGCGGCGTTAAATAATAACACAATCCATCCCACCTTAAAGACGCTCCAGAGGCAAAGGAGCTCATTTGCTAGAAATTACACAAATTAGCCAGAGGTGAGTTTTAATGTGTTTTTCCATTCCTCTTCTCCATCTCCATTCACTTTAGCTGCTGCAGCCGTGATGGAGCTAAGGAATGCAGGAAGACAGCGATGATGGACCTAAGGAAGGCAGGAAGACAGCGATGATGGAGCTAAGGAAGGCAGGAAGACAGCGATGATGGAGCTAAGGAAGGCAGGAAGACAGCGATGATGGAGCTAAGGAAGGCAGGAAGACAGCGATGATGGAGCTAAGGAATGCAGGAAGACAGCGATGATGGAGCTAAGGAAGGCAGGAAGACAGCGATGATGGAGCTAAGGAAGGCAGGAAGACAGCGATGATGGAGCTAAGGAATGCAGGAAGACAGCGATGATGGAGCTAAGGAATGCAGGAAGACAGCGATGATGGAGCTAAGGAAGGCAGGAAGACAGCGATGATGGAGCTAAGGAATGCAGGAAGACAGCGATGATGGAGCTAAGGAAGGCAGGAAGACAGCGATGATGGAGCTAAGGAATGCAGGAAGACAGCGATGATGGAGCTAAGGAAGGCAGGAAGACAGCAGTGATGGAGCTAAGGAAGGCAGGAAGACAGCGATGATGGAGCTAAGGAAGGCAGGAAGACAGCAGTGATGGAGCTAAGGAAGGCAGGAAGACAGAAGTGATGGAGCTAAGGAAGGCTGTAGTGATGGAGCTAAGGAAGGCATAAAGGTAGCAGTAATGGAGCTAAGGAAGGCAGCAGTGATGGAGCTCAGGAAGGCTGTAGTGATGTAGCTAACGAAGGCTGTAGTGATGGAGCTAAGAAAGGCAGGAAGGCAGCAGTGATGGAGCTAAGGAAGGCTGTAGTGATGGAGCTAAGGAAGGCAGGAAGGTAGCAGTAATGGAGCTAAGGAAGGCAGCAGTGATGGAGCTCAGGAAGGCTGTAGTGATGTAGCTAAGGAAGGCTGTAGTGATGTAGCTAAGGAAGGCTGTAGTGATGGAGCTCAGGAAGGCTGTAGTGATGGAGCTCAGGAAGGCTGTAGTGATGGAGCTCAGGAAGGCTGTAGTGATGTAGCTAAGGAAGGCTGTAGTGATGGAGCTAAGGAAGACTGGAAGGTAGCAGTGATGGAGCTAAGGAAGGCATGAAGGTAGCAGTGATGGAGCTAAGGAAGGCAGGAAGGTAGCAGTGATGAAGCTAAGGAAGGCTGTAGTGATGGAGCTAAGGAAGGCAAGTAGGCAGCAGTGATGGAGCTAAGGAAGGCAGGAAGTAGCAGTGATGTAGCTAAGGAAGGCAGGAAGGCAGCAGTGATGGAGCTAAGGAAGGCAGGAAGTAGCAGTGATGTAGCTAAGGAAGGCAGGAAGGCAGCAGTGATGGAGCTAAGGAAGGTAAGAAGGCAGTGATGGAGCAAAGGAAGGCAGGAAGGTTGCAGTGATGGAGCAAAGGAAGGCAGGAAGGCAGCAGTGATGGAGCTAAGGAAGGCAGGAAGGCAGCAGTGATGGAGCTAAGGAAGGCAGAAAGGCAGCAGTGATGGAGCTAAGGAAGGCAGCAGTGATGGAGCTAAGGAAGGCAGGAAGGCAGCATTGATGGCGCTAAGGAAGGCAGCAGTGATGGAGCTAAGGAAGACAGGAAGGTAGCAGTGATGGAGCTAAGGAAGGCAGGAAGGCAGCAGTGATGGAGCTAAGGAAGGCAGGAAGGAAGCAGTGATGGAGTTAAGGAAGGCAGCAGTAATGGAGCTAAAGATGGCAGCAGTGATGGAGCTAAGGAAAGCAGGAAGGCAGCAGTGATGGACCTAAGGAAGGCAGGAAGGCAGCAGGGATGGAGCGAAGGAAGGCAGGAAGAGAAGTGATGGAGCTAAGGAAGGCAGCATTGATGGAGCTATGGAAGACAGGAAGGTAGCAGTGTTAAAGCTAAAGAAGGCAGGAAGGCAGCAGTGATGGAGCTAAGAAAGGCAGGAAGGCAGCAGTGATGGAGCTAAGGAAGGCAGCAGTGTTGGAGCTAAGGAAGGCAGCAGTGATGGAGCTAAGGAAGGCAGCAGTGATGGAGCTAAGGAAGGCAGCAGTGATGGAGCTAAGGAAGGCAGCAGTGTTGGAGCTAAGGAAGGCAGGAAGGCAGCAGTGATGGAGCTAAGGAAGGCAGGAAGGCAGCAGTGATGGAGCTAAGGAAGGCAGGAAGGCAGCAGTGATGGAGCTAAGGGAGGCAGGAAGGCATTCTTAGAGCACATTAAGGTTGGTGTCGATGTTAAATGCTGGCTTGGCCGCTATGCTATGGGGGTATTGGAAGTTTAGTGAGCCAGACAGAATGAGACACACACACAAACATGTACACACACACACAGTGTTTTCCAGCGTTGTGTAGCCAGAGCCAGCCAGGCTGCAGGCAGTCCCGGCTGCAGTACAGTACAGCACTAGGTATCTATCTGCCTGGTGAGATTGGTAATGAGTGTTAAGCAGTGCTACACTGTGTTTGCCTACAGCTATGAGAGCTAATGGCATCTGGAGAAACGATAGATAGTGATAGATATCTCTCTGTACTCCGTATGAGAGCCTGCTCATATAATCCTTGTGAACCTCTCTGTTTGCCTTTAGCCTTTATGAGTTGCAGGTGCGTCTGCATTTTTCTACCTGCAGAGAGAGAGAGAGAGAGAGAGAGAGAGAGAGAGAGAGAGAGTGGTGGGAAGGTCTAATGTAATGGACCATTTTAATAGTTTATTTCCAAAACGCTATATCCACCCATTTTTCAACATTGTGTTTTTTCATCAGAAATGATTCCTTATGGGTACGTTCATGTGTCTGTAAAATATGTGTGTTTTAATTCATAGATTTTACATGTGTATGAAAATGTTTTTTTTGCTAAATGCTATATATCTTTTGTTAACTGGAAAGATATATTCATATCCTGTATATTTGACTGTGATTTGTGAGTGTCTCACCTAGCGATCTTAAGATGAAGGTACTTACTGTAAGTCACTCTGGATAAGAGCATCTGATAAATGACTAAAATGTGAAATATAAGTGTTTTACATAACAATCTCATATTACTGTATTGAAAAAAGTTTAAACATTTTTTTAAAGTATTGATGTCATTAATGTAAAATCATTTGTAAAGTTCTTCATTAAAAAAAGTAGTTATTTTTCATATTTGACTGTGTAGAATTTAGCAGTGCTACTTAATTCTCTGAGAGTGTGGCAGATATTTAACGTGATTTTTTGTTTCTCTGAAATGAAACCATCAAATGATCGATTTTATACAAATACATGTCTTTCATTGAACAACCCCATACCATAATTAGTTAGTGAAAACAAAACAATCTCTTTCCCAACAATAAAAGCTAATCTACCAACATTTCTGAAAATGGATACAGTGCATTTGGAAAGTATTCAGACCCCTTGACTTTTTCCATAGTTTGTTAGGGTACAGCCTTATTCTAAAATTGATTAATTATTTTTCTTCGCTCATCAAAAGGCACACACCTGTCTATATAAGGTCCCACAGTTGACAGTGCATGTCAGAGCAAAAACTAAGCTATGAGGGTGAAAGAATTGTCAGTAGAGCTCAGTGACAGAATTGTGTCGAGGCACAGATCTGGGGAAGGTTACTAAAAAATGTCTCCAGCACTGAAGGTCCCCAAGCACAAAGTGGCCTCCATCATTCTTAAATGGAAGAAGTTTGGAACCACCAAGACTCTTCCTAGAGCTGGCTGCCCGGCCTAACTGAGCAATCGGGGGCGAGGGGCCTTGGTCAGGGAGGTGACCAAGAACTTGATGGTCACTCTGACAGAGCTCCAGAGTTCATCTGTGGAGATGGGAGAACCTTCCTGAAGGACAACCATCTCTGCAGAACTCCACCAGTAAGGCCTCAATGGTAGAGTGGCCAGACGGAAGCCACTCCTCAGGAAAAGGTTCTCTGGCCTGATGAAAACAGGGTTGAACTCTTTGGCATGAATGCCAAGCACCACTTCTGGAAGAAACCTGGCACCATCCCTATGGTAAAGCATGGTGGTGGCAGCATCATGCTCTAGGGATGTTTTTCAGCGGTAGGGATTGGGAGACTAGTCAGGATCGAGGGAAATATGAACGGAGCAAAGTACAGAGAGACCCATGACTAAATCCTGCTCCAGAGCTCATGACCTCAGACTGGGGCAAAGGTTTACCTTCCAACAGGACAATGACCCTAAGCACACAGCCAAGTCTCTAAATGTCCTTGAGTGGCCCAGCCAGAGCCCAGACTTGAACCCGATCAAACATCTCTGGAGAGACCTGACAATAGCTGTGCAGCGACACTCCCCACACAACCTGATAGAGCTTGAGAGGAGCTGCAGAGAAGAATAGGAGAAACTCTCCAAATACATGTGTGCCAAGTTTGTAGCGTCATACCCAAGAAGACTCGATGCTGTAATCGCTGCCAAATGTGCTTCAACAAAGTACTGAGTAAAGGGTCTGAATATTTATATAAATGATATATTTCCGTTTCTAAAAAACAGTTTTTGCTTTGTCATTATCCAGTATTATGTGTAGATTGATGAGGGGGAAAAAAACAATTTAATTTAGAATAAGGCCGGAAAAGCAACAAAATGTGGAAAGGTCAAGTGGTCTGAATACTTTTCGAATGCACAGTATATTGCATTTTGCAATGGAGCTCTTAATTTATAATGTACATTGACATTCTACTACTGTCACACCCTGATCTGTTTCTCCTGTTCCTGTGATTGTCTCCACCCCCTCCAGGTGTCGCTTATTTTCCCCAGTGTATTTATCCCTGTGTTTCCTGTCTCTCTGTGCCAATTCGTCTTGTATGTTTAGTCAAGTCAACCAGCGTGTTTTTCCCCGTACTCCTTTTCTATTCTCTTTTTGATAGTCCTCCCGGTTCTGACCCCTGCCTGCCTGATCATCCTGCCTGCCCTGACCTTGACTCTGCCTGCCCTTCGGTACCTATTGGACTCTGATCTGGTTTTGACCTTTTTGCCTGTCCACGACCATTCTCTTGCCCCTATGAATTAATAAACATTGTAAGACTCCAACCATCTGCCTCCTGGGTCTGCATCTGGGTTTCTCCTTGCGCCTTGATAACTACAAATATCTGTGTTTTTATCATTACCCTTATCTGACCTATGATTTCTACAATAAAATAAAAATATAGGATATGGGAGGGAATATCCCTATACATGTACGTATGTAGAAACACGGCATATTTTGGGGCTGGTATGTGGATAACACATGGGATTGTAGTTCGAAGCTGGATCATCTCCACATGAAAAAATCTAGCAGAAACGTTGTTGACAACTCCACTTGTGAAACTGTCATTTCTTTTAATAATTTATGGTTTCTTTGTGCTTGTAACATACAGTATCTAGTGGCTTACGGCATCATGAAACATAATGAGAAATCATAAAACATGGAAATGAATGTCTAATCCTACTCTGTGGTTGGCTGAGTAGGGAGGTGTGTGTGTGTGTGTGTGTGTGTGTGTGTGTGTGTGTGTGTGTGTGTGTGTGTGTGTGTGTGTGTGTGTGTGTGTGTGTGTGTGTGTGTGTGTGTGTGTGTGTGTGTGTGTGTGTGTGTGTGTGTGTGTGTGTGTGTGTGTGTGTGTGTGTGTGTGTGTGTGTGTTCATCGACATAAATTCTGGGAGAGTCCATGACAAATGTGGCGAAGGCTCTTTGGAACCAGGCTGTGTCAGATGACACGAGATCGAATGGTCAGGAGACCCTCATGGCTGTTTCCACTACATTCACCATAAAGAAAAATGACCTCTGCACCAATGGCCATTGATTTTTTCTCATTACATTTTCGTTGGAAAATTATTAGGAGTTCCAGTGGACCTTAAAAAGATTTTCTAGATTGAATTACTACTGTCATATACAGTATATATATTGTCATTTAGCAGATGCTCTTGTCCCAAGCAACTAGGGTTAAGAGCCTTGCCCAAGGACACATCAACAGATGTTTCACCCAGGAAGATATTCAGCTTGGATATTTGAACCAGCACACTCGGTTACTGGCCAAACTCTCTTAACAGCTAGGTTACCTGCATTTCTAGTTATTGTGTACACGTTTTCCATGGCTACTTTCCCATTGTGAATCTAATCGGATAGAAATGGACTTGGCTCCTGGTTTTAAGCGAAAAGACCATTGTGAGTGTTTGTGCAATACATCCTTAAAAACCTCTGAAGCCTCTGTGTTGGTGTCTATTCTCTTCATTTTGGACAATATTGTGTGATCAGATGCATACATTGCTGTGTTTTTAATCGACTGCTCTAGAAAATAAAAGGTGATGATGTGTTTTCATCACCCCGAGGTGAGAAGGGGCAGGTGTGAAACAGGTTCTCTCTCTTCAGGCTGTCCACCATACTGCTGCAGATAATATTTGAAAAATAAGCAGATATAACTGAGGCCAAGGCCTCCTGATATTGCTCAGTGTGTAGTTCATTATTTTCTAAATCGATTCGCCCCCATTTTGCCTCTAGCACTGGCGTATTGGGGATTCAGCAGGACTGAGGCTGAGACAAACAGATCTAGTGTACTGCAAACAAGAACAAAGATGGTTGAGCATATGTGCTCATACTGGGTCATGTACTCATACTGGGTCATATGTGGCTCATGCTGGGTTATATGTGGCTCATGCTGGGTTAAATACAGTTTCTGTGACATCATGGTTCAGCGACAGAGATATGAGTAACTCCTTCAGGTCATCAATGATTACGTATCAATATTTGAAACATGATTTTGACAGACAACAAGCTGAATATTCATTATAGCTGTTTACTGTTTGCCTGACGACTTATCCTGAAAATCCCGCTGCTCTATGTTCGCTCCATACATTCAGTCTGAAACTGCCATCCTAGAAGTAGTTTGTGCTGATGTAAAGGTAAGGGGCGTTGTACAGAACAAATTAATCAGCGATTGGATAGTATCTAACCAATCAGAGTATCAAAGCCAATAATGTGATTCATGATTTGTGTAGGCCGGCTCTGGCCCAACCCATCGTTTTTCTGGGACTAATCAGAACGGTCAGAATGTGTTTGGATACTAGAAGAGGTCGTTAGACGAAAGCAAATCCAGACACATGGTGGAGAAGAAATGCTAGTGGGCGTGGCGTTTGGCCGGAGCGCTGTGGAAGGGTAGTCAGGCTAGTCTTCTGTAGGCTATGAGTGCCAAAGTTGTTCACATTTTAGTTTTTGCCTTAGCACCACACATCTTAGCATTTTTACACATTTCGCTACACCCGCAATAACATCTGATAAATATGTGTATGTGACCAATAAAATGTGATTTTATTTTATTTCAATCATCAAAGCTGAATGAAGACTTGATCATTTTAAGAAGCTGTGTAGTCAAAAACCAAAATGTGCATAGTTTTTTCTATAAGATGGCGTCGGAGAAGAAAGCAGACATTTTATGTGCCCCCAACAGATAGTTTTTTCCCCTCAAAACCATAAGTGAATTGATTGCCCACCATCTATCTTCTGAACTCGTGCTACTAGGTGACCTAAACTGGGACATGCTTAACACCCCGGCCATCCTACAATCTAAGCTTGATGCCCTCAATATCACACAAGTTATCAATGAACCTACCAGGTACAACCACAAATCAGTAAACATGGGCACCCTCATAGATGTCATCCTAACTAACTCACCCTCCAAATACACCTCTGCTGTTTTCAATCAAGATCTCAGCGATCACTGCCTCATTGCCTGCATCCGTAATGGGTCTGTGACCAAACGACCACCCCTCATCACTGTCAAACGCTCCCTGAAACACTTCTGCGAGCAGGCCTTTCTATTCGACCTGGCCGGGGTATCCTGGAATGCCATTGACCTCATCTCATCAGTAGATGATGCCTGGCTATTCTTTAAAAGTGCCTTCCTCACCATCTTAAATAAGCATGCCCCTCTCAAAAAAGTTAGAATTAGGAATAGATACAGTCCTTGGTTCACTCCGGACCTAACTGCCCTTGACCAGCACAAAAACATCCTGTGGCGTTCTGCATTAGCATCGAATAGCCCCCGTGATATGCAACTTTTCAGGGAAGTTAGGAACAAATATACACAGGCAGTTAGATAAGCCAAGGCAAGCTTTTTCAAACAGAAATTTGCATCCTGTAGTACTAACTCAAAAAAATCCCGGGACACTGTAAAGTCCATGGAGAATAAGAGCACCTCCTCCCAGCTGCCCACTGCTTTGAGGCTAGGAAACACTGTCACCACCGATAAATCCACTATAATTGAGAATTTCAATTATAACGACACCATTCTGTATACTTCTGGCCCCTCATTGAACACTGAGTTAACTAACCTCCAGACGAGCTTCAATGGCATACAACTCTCCTTCCGTGTCCTCCAACTGCTCTTAAACGCAAGTAAAACTAAATGCATGCTACTCAATCGATCACTGCCCGCACCTGCTCGCCCGTCCAGCATCACTACTCTAGACGGCTCTGAGTTAGAATACCTGGGTGTCTGGTTAGACTGTAAACTCTCCTTCCAGACTCACATTAAGCATCTCCAATCAAAAATTAAATTTAGAATCGGCTTCCTATATCGCAACAAAGCATCCTTCACTCATGCTACCAAACATACCCTCGTAAAACTGACCATCCTACCGATCCTCGACTTCGGTGATGTCATCTATAAAATAGCCTCCAACACTCTACTCAACAAACTGGATGCAGTCTATCATAGTGCCATCCATTTTGTCACCAAAGCCCCATACACTACCCACCATTGCGACCTGTACACTCTCGTTGGCTGGCCCTCGCTTCATACTCGTCGCCACTGGCTACAGGTTATCTACCAGTCTCTGCTAGGTAAAGCCCCGACTTATCTCAGCTCACTGGTCACCATAGCAGCACCCACTCGCAGCACACGCTCCAGCGGGTATATCTCTCTGGTCACCCCCAAAGCCAATTCCTCCTTTGGTCATCTTTCCTTCCAGTTCTCTGCTGCCCATGACTGGAACAAATTGCAAAAATCTCTGAAGCTGGAGACTCACATCTCCCTCACCAGCTGTCAGAGCAGCTTACAGTACATATCACTGCACCTGTACATAGCCCATCTGTACCTCATCCCCATACTGGTATTTATTTATTTATTTTGCTCCTTTGCACCCCAGTATCTCTACCTGCATATTCATCTTCTGCCGATCTACCATTCCAGTGTTTAATTGCTATATTGTAATTACTTCGCCACCATGGCCTATTTATTTCCTTAACTTACCTCATTTGCACTCACTGTATATAGACTTTTTGTTTTCTTTCTTCTATTGTATTATTGACTGTATGTTCTGTTTATTCCATGTGTAACTCTGTGTTGTTGTATGTGTCGAATTGCTACGCTTTATCTTGGTCAGGTCGCAGTTGCAAATGAGAACTTGTTCTCAACTAGCCTACCTGGTTACATAAAGGTGAAATAAATAAATGTAAAAAAAAATAAAAGGGCTCGTAAGTAAGCATTTCCCGATAAGGTCTACACCTGTTATATTTCCCGATAAGGTCTACACCTGTTGTATTTCCCGATAAGGTCTACACCTGTTGTATTTCCCGATAAGGTCTACACCTGTTATATTTCCCGATAAGGTCTACACCTGTTGTATTTGTCGCATCTGACTAATAACATTTGATTTGATTTGATTTTGGGTCCCCAGGACCAAGATTGAGAACCAATGACTACAGGGATGCTGCTGTTTCCTTTCCAACTACTGAGTCAACTAACTAGTGAGTCCTTTAATGCAAACAAAAACCTAAAATATTTGAACATGTATTTCAATAATACATTCAGCAGAACAAGCACGGTTGGATTGATATTCCCCCTGTACTCTGTTTCTCTGAACGTGAAGAAAAAGTCAATTAATTGTTGTTGAGCATTGCATTTAATTTGATATTGGTAAATCTATTCAGCATTTTCTCCGATTTAACACGGTCTCTGCATGTTCCCAGGATGATTCCCCTGCATACCAGTAACCGTACTGTAGTTACAACTGCCCTGCAATAAAATGATAATCTGAAGCTCACACCCACCCACATTTCCATGGAGATCTCCCCCACTGCTAGTGATATCACTTACACCACACGCACCTGAATCTACACTTATGCCTTAACACAACATACCCACCGGCCTCAAAAACAATCGTTAGAAACTATTTATTATCAGATGAAATACGTCCTCTATGTCTGTTGTCTTTCAAGTCGAAGCTCCCCGTCCCCATTCTCCCTTCTTTCTTTAACATTTCACAAGTCTCTGGAAAAAAAGTCCTCACCAACACCTCATTGAGATGGAGATTTACTAAACCCAACAAACCAGATTATCAATGCTCCCGCTCGTCTTTAAGAAGCGATGTGGTTTTAATTTGTACAAATCATGATGTGATTTTTCTTTCTTTCCATCCCTTTAAGAAATAGCAGGGTTTTGCGAATTAATTAGCTGGCATTTATATAAAAATAGGTTTTGTGTGACATCTGGTGTGGTTGTAAGTGTTAATGAGTTCTATTCAGTACGATATGCATCTGTTGACTGGGGCTGTCTGATATGACAGCCCTGTGATGATCTCAGACGTAGCCAGGGTGGAAGGGAGGAGAGAGGGAGGAGAAAGGGATGGGTGGTAATGGATGGTGAGAGTTCACTCGTTCTTTTGGGCAAATAGCATGTTGTCAGAATGAGGGCCTTTGACTCCCAAAATATCACTGTACGAAGAGAGGATGAGCTAAATGATTCTCCAAGGACATAAATTGAATAATCATTTCAACAGATTGCTAGACAGGCTGTAGGCCTCTGCTCTGTGATGTGGTGTGTTTTGTTAAGTTCCTCTTCTACAAAATGCCAAGCAGCTTCAGGAATGTGATGGGAGCCTGCATACTGTCTGTTTCATTAACACACAATACAAACATGTTACATATGTAAATCAATTAGCTTAAACCGGAAAAAAATACATGTGTACTTTTTTTATTTATTGACTGTTGTTGTCTATTTTACACGGGCTCAGTTCATGGTTACGGTGTCCATATTAGAAGAGCCAAAGTCCTGCCGAGATTGAGGCTGTCTTAATATGGACACCATACACGGTGTTGTTCCTACTGTTTATTCCTGGATGAGTCAAACTAGCAGATCTGTGTTAGAAGTCTTTATTAGCTATTAAACATTTGGATGCTATACTGGCCGTGTCATAATCGCTGGTCATCATTAACACAAACCTACTCAGTGCATTGTGTATGACTGAGAGGATTCTGCAGTGTAAGTATGATGAGTAAACTGTACTGGAGTAAGATTTAGTAGAATACAGAATACAGTACATTTAGCACCCGATCAGAGGAGTGTAAATGCTTTTTTTTAGGCTGGATCATGTTGTTGAATTGAATTGTAGTGTTGTATGTTTTAATTATGTAATGCATTGATTGTTGCTGCCTTCTCGGCCAGGTCTCCCTTGAAAAAGAGACTCCGGGTGTCATTGGGCTTTTCCTGGTTAAATAAAGGTTAAATAAAATAAATAAATCATAAATACAGCCCTTCTGGTCTATTTATGGTACTGTTGTTAAAGACTGTTCAGTGTACCACACAGTTTACCGTGATTCAGGGGAAGAGCAGCTGAACTGCTGCTATACAGTCGTCCGTATTATAAGTTGCTAAACAAACAGGCATTTTAGCCAGTAATCCCTGTAATTCAGGTGGTATTGCGTTGCTTGGCTATGCCATTGTCCCTTCTATGCTCAACATCCTGGCATTACTCATCTCTACAGCAGAGCACGGCTGGGAGTTCTCTTTCGTTTTCTCTTTGTTCGCATCCCAAATGGAACCCTATTCCCTATGTAGTGCACTACTTTTAACCATTACATAGGTAATAGGATGCTATTTTGGACACACATTTGTAGGGGGGGTGGTTTATTGGGATAAAAATGTATTTTTTTTTTTTTTACTGTAGAATGTTATATAGCCTAGCTGAGAAAATAATGTTAAATGAGCTTAGTGTAGGTGACAATGTTGTTAGGCAGAGGGACAATTTCCTTGTTTGAGATTAAATTTATTAGAGGATATATCTATTTACATTTACCCATTTCCACATATCTTATGTGAATGATACAGTATATCTTTATCAAATCAAGCTTTATTTATACAGCACATTTCAGACATGGAGTGCAACAGGAATAAAACTTGGTTCATGTACACATTTATTTGTTGTGTTTAATTAGCCTAGTTACTGACTGACTAGGCGTATTGTTATTCATGTTTTTGTTATGGTGGAGAGGAAGTAAGATCACATGCTACCAGCATGCTACCAGACCACCACAGGACCCTAGAGGTATTACTCAATGCTTGTGAATTGGATATTGAATTGCCCATTTTAGATCAATAATACCAACAAAATGGTTGGATTGTTCAGAAATGTGTGCTGTAAATGTTAACAGGGCTTTAGTGATGAAAGGTACATAATAAATGTGTCATCTCTCTATCAGGCCACTGCGTTCTGTGAAAAGGGCCTGGATGGTGACACATCTGCTTCAAGCTGCCTGCCTGAATACTGGGGCCTTCAATGGTACCTTCCCTTTGATTACAGCAAGAGTCTCCTTATCTCTGTCTCATAGCCATTTAACACGTAGTGCATGTAACAACTCACATTCATAGAAACTGCTATGAACACAACACCTGACTCATATTCACTTTTCTCTGGCTATGTTTAGACTCGCAGCAACATTCTGATATTTTAGACCAATCACATTGGTTTTTCAGAGCTGATCTGATTGGTCAAAAGACCAACTAGGGGAAAAAAAGATCAGACTTGGGCTGCTTGTCCAAATGCAACCTATATGTCCTATTCTTCAGTCTTGTCTGGGATATATATTTTAGTTGGCTGTGTGATATCTTATATACCTGAATACAAAAGTACAGTATTCACCCTGGATATGATACTTTCATTGATTAATTACAAAAAAAAATCACAAGTGTTGTCATGATGGAAAAAGTCTTCATGTTGTCAGATGTTTAAGTTACCAGAGTAGTTATTAAAAATAAGAACTAAGAAATAAGAACAGACTAATAAAGTTTTGTGTTGTAACCTACAAAACAATGAACATGAGTAGGTTCTACCAAACGTTATTGCATTTGGTGGTCATCCCCCACATTTCACCATTTTAAAGCCTTGATAGTTGCATCCATCCACCCTGTTGTCAACTGTCTGCTGATAGCTGACAACAGGGTGGCAGGTGTTTTGATGAGCTGCTCTAGAGTTCCATGACTCAGCAGACTCACCTGGGAATAGAAGGATGGACACGTCCGTTTTTATAAAAGTCTGAGAGATTTAGGGAGGAGAGTGCCTGAGTGTCAGTGAGCACAGTAAATCCAATCCAACCAGTGGCCCTGGATAATTAAGCAATAAGTCCCAAGGGGGTGTGGTATATATCCAGGCACTATGTGTGGTGTCTTGCGTAAGAACAGCCCTCAGCCGTGGTATATTGGCCGTATACCACAAACCCGAGGTACCGTATGTCATGCCCTGGCCTTAGTATTCTGTGTTTTCTTTATTATTGTGGTTAGGCCAGGGTGTGACATGGGTGATTATGTGTTTGTCTTGTCTAGGGTTTTTGTAGATTGATGGGGTTGTGTTCAGTGTAGTATTCTAGGTAAGTCTATGGTTGCCTGGAGTGGTTCTCAATCAGAGGCAGGTGGTTATCGTTGTCTCTGATTGGGAACCATATTTAGGCAGCCATATTCTTTGGGTATTTTGTGGGTGTGTTCCTGTCTCTGTGTTTTGCACCAGTTAGGACTGTTTTGGGTTGCCCACGGTTTCTTATTTTGTATAGTGTTCACGGTTTCATCTTTCATTAAAGATGTTTATAAATAACCACGCTGCATTTTGGTACGCCTCTCCTTCCCAGGAAGAAAACCGTAACACGGTATTGCTATAATAAATTGGTTACCAACATAATTAGAGCACTACAAATAAGTGTTTTGTCATACTCGTGGTATATGGTCTGATATACCACGGGTGTCAGCCAATCGGTGTTCAGTGCTCGAACCACCCAGTTTATAATGTGCTATATGTCATCACACAGACCGCCATAGTGAAGGAGGTTTACATAGTGTACTTCTCTGTGCCCTGAAGAGATCTCAGGTAGTTTGTCTGAGAGCTCTGGAGGACATTTGAATATTATGTCTCTGTAGCACCTGTAGAGAGACGGATAAAGGTACTAAATGATCTTGAAAGAGAAAGCAAGAGTTAACATTTACATTGTTGATGGAGGACTATAAGGGTCCAATTAGACAAATGGATGTGTAATAGACGCAGCAACTGAATGGTTTTCAGTGTTGTGCTGTCCGACAGAAACGTTGCAAAGACTATCCATCAACCAATTAAAACATGTAAAACAGTGTTTATCCCCCTACCAAACAGCCTTGGTGGACATCCATTTCATGCATTTTGGTTTGGAGGTAGCCTTACTCTGAGGTTCAAGTTGTATCTTCACCCCTGACCACCAATTGGCCCAGGACCTCCTGCAAAACCCTCTAATCCCAGTATCTCTGACAGGGAGTTACTCCAGGAGTAGACAGGTTTATGGTGCACAGGGCTTCTCCACTCCTCATATGAGTGGAGCATTAGCTATACATACTTTTGTGAAAAAGGCATGACTTACTGACACGGAGTGCTCTATGTTCCTTTATGGAAGCAGGGCTCCACCTGAATGCCTGCCTTGGATTATCGTTGTATTTATCTCCACCAAGTGCCTGGAAATCACATGACAAACCTGCATAGATTAACAAAAGAAAATGGTATCTGTATTTAGTCAATTGAAGTCATGACAGCCATAGCTTCTTTACACAATGAGTGTACAGGTTTCAACTAATTGTGCTCTACATTGAGCAAAAAACTTGAACGATTTTAATTAATCCCCTGGGACAGAAATCACCCATGTCTGTATTAATGAATGAGCTTCCCAAGTTATAAGCTTAGCTACGATTCTGCATGATATAGAATAACATGTGTGGCTCTATTTCTATCTGACCTTGTGAATAAACTCCAAGAACAAGATCATGTTCCTGGTGGCTGGGAGGTTCCCAACTTCTTGACATCTGTCTGGGTGTTAGGGATGTTAACCTGTTATCTTATCTTTGAAATATGCCGCAAACTCATCACATTTAGATGTGCACAAACGTTCTCATAGGTTTTGCGGGGATAGGATTTATCAGGCCATCAATGGCCATCAATGGCCGAGATGAGCACTCTCAACTTATTCTGATTATTAGTGATTAAGTTAGAAAAATGAGCCCGTCTGGCTTGTTACACAGTACCAGTTAAACGTTTGGACACACTTACTCATTCAAGGGTTTTTCTTTATTTAAAAAATATATTTTCTATGTTGTAGAATAATAGTGAAGACATCAAAACTAGTAGTGAAGACATCAAAACTAACACACATGGAATCATGTAGTAACCAAAAGAAAAAGAGTTTTACAAATCAAAATATATTTTTTATTTGAGATTCTTCAAAGTAGCCACCCTTTGCCTTGATGTCAACATGAATATTAAAACTGCACAACACAATGATTGTATCATAGTTCTCAAGGACAATAGACAATAGCTCAGATCAATCAGTAAAGAAAGTGAGGCAGTGCTTTACTGCTCTATACAGGGTTATAGCCAACACTGGTGGCTGACATTTACACAGTATATAGCATGATGCTCAAAATTCCCAAAGTCGTTTGAAAGACTAAGAGCGGCACTACAGTCTGAAGACAGCCATATTTCATTGAGGAACATGCAATCAACTGCACTCAGTAATGAGGTCATTAACGAGAGAGGTTTCACCACTGATTGCACTAACATTTAAAAGCCATGTTCAATGAGTGTGGGCCGCTCGTGATAACCAATGCAATAACAATCAAATGATTGTGACAAACCACATTTTCTGACAGTCTCCAATCTATCAGAATGGTAGGAGATGACAGTTTGTATAAACTCACTAGACGGCGGAGTTAAAGGAACATAAATTAGGTTACTCACAATAACTATAGTGCCATTTCTACAGGAGCTGATATGCTTTCCAAGTCCTCTGTTGCTTATTCTGACAGGGAGAACTGGAGCACTACCAGACCCTGTCTGTCAGTCTCTAAAACAGTTTGCGATGTTGCTGGAAATAATCCTGGAACCCCTGCGGTTAGGGTGAATCCCGTCTCTTTTAAAAAAGTGCTGGTTGCTCCCACAGCAAATCAAAGTTGTCACAAAAAGAGACATTCCTGTCGTTGCAAAGTTTCTTCAAGTACTCATTTGGGGCAAAGAGTCGGCTGAAACATTCAGAACCACTTCAGTAGAACGGGAGGGGGGCCAGAGATATTTATTCTCTTCTCTGTGCTAGCGAGGGTCTCCCTCAGTTCCTCAGATCGCCTAAAACGAAGGTCGTTAAAACCTACATGAATGATGATGGTGTCAATATTGGAGTAGTTGGCCAGAAACGTGGGCAACAGGGAGTTGATGTCATGGACACGGGCTCCTGGGAGACAGTGAACCTTCATCAGTCCACAGATCGTAGGCAAGCCAACATCTCTTACCATTGAGCTGCCCACAACGATGGTGGTTGTGATGAAATCCGATAGGGAAGTGACCAGCTGAAGCATGGTGGCCGTGGGGAAGGGTGCTACTGGGCTGCCGTGCTGACTCCCGGGGCTGGTAGGTCCGTCTCAATAGGGGTGAAGAGGTTTGATAGCTGGATCGGATCTTCTCGGATATATGTAATGAATGACAATATATATTACAATTGCTGCATCTTTCATGGTTCTCTCCCTCTCTCTCTCTTCCCCTCTCTTCCCTCTCACCCTCTCTCCCCCCTTCGCTTCCTTATCTCTCCACACTCCTCCTCCTCTCCAGAGTCTGGGTTCACCCTGTATCTGTAGTGAGAGCAGCATCCTCAGCCTCTCCAGAGTCTGGTTTCACCCTGTATCTGTAGTGGGAGCAGCATCCTCAGCCTCTCCAGAGTCTGGTTTCACCCTGTATCTGTAGTGGGAGCAGCATCCTCAGCCTCTCCAGAGTCTGGTTTCACCTTGTATCTGTAGTGGGAGCAGCGTCCTCAGCCTCTCCAGAGTCTGGTTTCACCTTGTATCTTTAGTGGGAGCAGCGTCCTCAGCCTCTCCAGAGTCTGGTTTCACCTTGTATCTGTAGTGGGAGCAGCGTCCTCAGCCTCTCCAGAGTCTGGTTTCACCTTGTATCTGTAGTGGGAGCAGCGTCCACAGCCTCTCCAGAGTCTGGTTTCACCTTGTATCTTTAGTGGGAGCAGCGTCCTCAGCCTCTCCAGAGTCTGGTTTCACCCTGTATCTGTAGTGGGAGCAGCATCCTCAGCCTCTCCAGAGTCTGGTTTCACCCTGTATCTGTAGTGGGAGCAGCATCCTCAGCCTCTCCAGAGACTGGTTTCACCCTGTATCTGTAGTGGGAGCAGCATCCTCAGCCTCTCCAGAGTCTGGTTTCACCTTGTATCTGTAGTGGGAGCAGCGTCCACAGCCTCTCCAGAGTCTGGTTTCACCTTGTATCTGTAGTGGGAGCAGCGTCCTCAGCCTCTCCAGAGTCTGGTTTCACCTTGTATCTGTAGTGGGGGCAGCGTCCTCAGCCTCTCCAGAGTCTGGTTTCACCTTGTATCTGTAGTGGGAGCAGTCTGGTTTCACCTCAGCCTCTCCAGAGTCTGGTTTCACCTTGTATCTGTAGTGGGGGCAGCGTCCTCAGCCTCTCCAGAGTCTGGTTTCACCTTGTATCTGTAGTGGGAGCAGCATCCTCAGCCTTTTCAGTTAGGGGAGGCGGGGGGCACCAGGTTTTGGAGCTGTTGAGCTCCCCTTACAAAGACTGACTGAGTACCCAGGCTAGAACAATAAGTACCCAGGCTAGAACAATAAGCACCCCGGCTTTCAGCATGATCGGATTCAGCTATAGTAGCATACCGACATGTTCAGCCAAATCAGTACAATACAGAAAGAGAGAGAAACAGAGGGAGAGAAGGAGAGAGAGAGAGGGATGGGGGAGAGAGAGAAACAGAGGGAGAGAAGGAGAGAGAGAGGGATGGGGGAGAGAGAGAGAAACAGAGGGCGGGAGGGAGGGAGGGAGGGATGGAGGGAGGGAGGGAGGGGGATGGGGGATAGAGAGAGAAACAGAGGGAGAGAAGGAGAGCGAGAGAGAGAGGGATGGGGGAGAGAGAGAGTGAGAGAAAGAGAGAATGAGCGAACGAGAGAAAAATGCCTGCACTCTGGCAAATTATTATTTTGCTTTAGCAGATGCTCTTGTTAAAGGTGACTCAATGAGGTAAATATCTTCTGAGTCCAGTCAGGCGGTATCTGTTTGACCTACAACTACTCATCCACAGCAACTGTGCAATTATAGAACCAGCAATACAGTACACAGAGCAAAAACTGGGTGTCATCAAAATCTGGTCATTATTGTCTCTCACCCCAAACATTGTCATAAATACTGTGTATAATGTACAAACATTAATGGAGTGATCATGGATGGGAACACACATGATTTGACATAGCAAAGAACATAGCATTCATTCTGCTTAGCCAAAGCAAACACACACGCACACAAAGAATACTACCTTCAGTATTCACAAAAGCTCCACACACAGGTTTGATTAATCTTCTTTGCTCTCAGGTTGTTGTTTTTGTATCTCTGGTCCTCGGGTGAATCTCTCTGTTTGTGTATTTATCCCCTCGGTCACAGTGTGCAGACGTATCCTGCTGTTACCAGTCTGTGGCCTAGATAGCAATTAGCAGTGTGTTTCGCCTCCCTGATCCTATATGCACACACACACACACACACACACACACACACACACACACACACACACACACACACACACACACACACACACACACACACACACACACACACACACACACACACACACACACACACACACACACACACACACACACACACACACACACACACACACACACACACACACACAGCACTTTTCCTCGCTGGGAAATCAGGCCCTCTTCATGAGAATCTCCCAGCTCTGTGTGTCACCATAGAGATCAAATACTCACATGTCAGAAATGCTGCATATACTCTTATTTATGTCATTATCAGATGACTGCTCACTTCACTCAGCATGACAACAATGATAGATCAGCATGACAACAATGAGAGATCAACATGACAACAATAAGAGATCAGAATGACAACAATGAGAGATCAACATGAAAACAATGATAGATCAACATAACAACAATGAGAGATCAACATGACAACAATGAGAGATCAACATGACAACAATGAGAGATCAACATGAAAACAATGAGAGATCAACATGACAACAATGAGAGATCAACATGACAACAATGAGAGATCAACATGACAACAATGAGAGATCAACATGACAACAATGAGAGATCAACATGAAAACAAACATGTGATATTTTGCAAGCCCTGTCACATCTGACGAGCATCAGAGCTGGTGTTGTAGGATTCGATCTTGGTCCTATAATGAATTTGTTAAAAACGGTTCAACTATTGTCTTTCTCTCTCTTTGAGTCAACTGATCACCACATTTTATGCGCTGAAGTGCTAGCTAGCTGTAGCTTATGCTTTCAGTACTAGATTCATTCTCTGGTTATTTGATTGGGTGGACAACATTTCAGTTCACGCTACAAGAGCTTTGATAGGTTGGAGGACGTCCTCTGGAAGTTATAATAATTACTGTGTAAGTCTATGGAATGAGATCCATGAGCCTCCTAGGTTTTGTATTTAAGTCAATGTACCCAGAGGAGGATGGAAACTAGTTGTTGTCCGGCTACACCATGGTGCTAACCTAGAGAGTGCTGTTGAGGCTACTGTATACCTCAATTGCAAAACAGTGTGTTTTAATTAATTATTCGGTGACGTGAATATCATTTGTATAGATTCATCTAAAAAATATAACCTTTTTAATGTATCACCTGTTTGATGGTTCGTTGAAAGACGAGCGTGATTTCTTATTATAAGTGTCCAGATTAGTGTCCCACTCGTTGAATGCGGCAGCTCTAGCCTTTAGCTCGGTGCAGATGTTGCCTATAATCCATGGTTTCTGGTTGGGATATGTACATACAGCCACTGTTGGGATGATGTACTTATTAGTGATGTTGGTGACCAATGTGGTAAACTCCTCAATGCCATTGGAGGAGTCCCTGAACATATTCCAGTCTGTGCTAGCGGAACAGTCTCTAGCTTAGCATCTGCTTCATTGGACCACATTGGACCACTGGTACTTCCTCTTTGAGTTTTTCCTTGTAAACAATAATCAGGAGGATAGAGTTATGGTCAGATTTGCCAAATGGAGGGTGAGGGAGAGCTTTGTATGTGTCTCTGTCTGTGGAGGAAAGGTCATCTAGAGTTTTTCTGCCGATAGTTGTACAGGTGACATGATGGTGGAAATGAGGTAAAACAGATGTAAGTTTTCCTGCATTAAATTCACCGGCCACTAGGAGCGGCACCTCTGGGTGAGAGCATTTTATTGTTTAGTTATGGCTCTATACAGTTTGTTGAGTGAGGTTTTAGTCCCAGCATCATTTTGTTGTGGTAAAGAGACAGCTACGAAAAATATAGATGAAAAATCTTGGTAAATAGTATGGTTTACAGTTTATCATGAGGTATTCTAACTCAGGCAAGCAGAACCTCGAGACTTCCTTAATATTAGAGATTGTGCACTAGCTGTTTATAACAAAGAAACACACACACCCTCCCTTGAGCTTCCCCGGCGCCACTGTTTTGTTCTGCCAATTTATAGAAAAAACAGCTAGATTTATATTTATCACGTTCTTGTTCAGCCACAACACAGAGAAACATAGGATATTTCAGTTCTTCAGATTACGTTGATAGGATTGCATCGAACGGAGCTCATCCAGTTTATTCTCCAGTGATTGCACGTTGTCCAATAGAACAGAGGGTAGAGGCAGTTTATCCACTCTCCATCGTAGTCTCGTCAGGTATCCCACACGCCGGCCTCTATTGCACTGTCTCCTCCTTCTTCGAGTGTCAGGGATTTGGGCCCTGGTACAGAATAATCAATGTATTTCGCCTCTGACTCATTGAAGTACAAGTCCTCGTCCAAATCGAGGTTAGTGATAGATGTTCTGATGTCCAGAAGCTCACATTATGTATAAAAAAAATTGCACAATTGGTCAGGAGTCTGTAAAACAGCCTACTATTCCCTCCAGCTCCATTCTGGTAGGATAATATGAGATGTGTGAGGAGGAGAGAGAAGAAGAAAGCAGATGAGAGGGGAAAAAATAAGAGAAGATGGTGAGCAGAAGACGTGAGAATGAAGGGGTGGAAACTTTAGCCAGTTTGACTAAACAAATCCTTAAAACGCTACTGATACTCTTTACACCCTCCCTCAACTCATTTTGGGGGTTGAGGATCGAAGAGAGCGAGAGAGAGGGAGAGAGAGCGAGAGAGAGAAAGAGGGAGAGAGAGAGAGAGAGAGAGAGAGAGAGAGAGAGAGAGAGAGAGAGAGAGAGAGAGAGAGAGAGAGAGAGAGAGAGAGAGAAAGAGAGAGAGAGAGAGAGAGAGAGAGAGAGAGAGAGAGAGAGAGAGAGAGAGAGAGAGAGAGAGAGAGAAAGAGAGAGAGAAAGAGAGAGAGAGAGAGAGAGAGAGAGAGAGAGAGAGAGAGAGAGAGAGAGAGAGAGAGAGAAAAAGACTGTGGAAGTTTCTAAAGCTAAACTAAAGTTTCCACCAATAAAGCTAAACTAAAGTTACCACCAATAAAGCTAAACTAAAGTTACCACCAATAAAACTAAACTAAAGTTTCCACCAATAAAGCTAAACTAAAGTTTCCACCAATAAAACTAAACTAAAGTTTCCACCAATAAAACTAAACTAAAGTTACCACCAATAAAACTAAACTAAAGTTACCACCAATAAAACTAAACTAAAGTTACCACCAATAAAACTAAACTAAAGTTACCACTACCAATTCTAAACTAATTAACTGTGTCTTTAACTCGCCTAGCAATGGCGCGTCTGCCCCCTCTCTGTGGAGGGCAAAGGAAACATGCAGATATAGCTCATCTGTGTTCTATATACACTCTGCATACTGCATAATATCATAACTGCATCCTCTAGCTGCCTGCCTGGCTACCTGAAGTACCGGCCAACAGAGGGGACTGTCCAGATGGATGGATGCAGGTGCTGTCTGGTGGGGGTTTGGAGTTTGAATGATGGGTGCTGGTGGTGTTGTGTGAGTGAGTGGAGTGGGGGTTGGAGTGTGTGTGTGTGAGGTACGGTGGGTAGTCTGTGGTTCACGTGACCCCTTCCTCTCCTCCAAAAGTTGTACTTCTTCAAAAATACTCTTTAATCAGCATTTCAGAGCTTAGTCATGGTTTCCTGGCTCTGCCGCGCAACCTCGTTTATCCTCTGCATTTCAGCTTGCATATAAACGCGATGCAGGGAGAGTGTGTGTGTGTACGTGCATGTGAGAGAGGCTATCAGCTTCCAGCAGCACCACTGAGGTGCTCACTACTACTCACTTCTCTGTCCCCAGCACTCAGCTAGCTAGCTAGCAGGCCTAGTACACAAGCTACATTTCTCTGTCCCCAGCACTCAGCTAGCTAGCTAGCAGGCCTAGTACACAAGCTACATTTCTCTGTCCCCAGCACTCAGCTAGCTAGCTAGCAGGCCTAGTACACAAGCTACATTTCTCTGTCCCAAGCACTCAGTTAGGAAGTCCAGGATCCAGTTGCAGAGGGAGGTGTTTAGTCCCAGGGTCATTAGCTTAGTGATGAGCTTGGAGGGCACTATGGTGTTGAACGCTGAGCTGTAGTCATTGAATAGCATTCTCACATAAAAGGGCAGTGTGGAGTGCAATAGAGATTGCATCATCTGTGGATCTGTTGGTACGGTATGCAAATTAGAGTGGGTCTAGGGTTTCTGGGATAATGGTGTTGATGTGAGCCTTGACCAGCCTTTCAAAGCATTTCATGGCTACAGATGTGAGTGCTACGGGTCGGAAGTCATTTAGGCAGGTTACCTTAGTGTTCTTGGGCATAGGGGCTCTGGTGGTCTGCTTGAAACATTTTGGTATTACAGACTCAGACAGGGAGAGGTTGAAAATGTCAGTGAAAACACTTGCCAGTTGGTCAGCGCATGCTTTGAGTACACATACTGGTAATCCTTCTGGCCCTGTGACCTTAGGAATGATGACCTGTTTAAAGGTTTTACTCACATCGGCTGCCGGAATGCATGTTTCAGTGTTACTTGCCTCGAAGCGAGCATAGAAGTTATGTAGATCGTCTGGTAGGCTCATGTCACTGGGCAGCTCTCAGATGTGCTTCTCTTTGTAGTCTGTCATAGTTTGCAAGCCCTGCCACATCACATCGGTTTTAGTCCTTTATTGACACTTTGCCTGTTTGATGGTTCGTCGAAGGGCATAGCAGGATTTCTTATAAGCTTCCGGGTTAGAGTCCCAAACCTTGAAAGTGGGGTCTCAACCCTATAGCTCAGTGCGAATGTTGTCTGTAATCCATGGCTTCTGGTTCAGGTATGCACATTTGCGTTACCTTGAAAGATAGAAAGACATTGTAGAAAGGTTTTTGTTGGTTTAAACTAACGTTGAGGAGGTCGACTGTTTGAGGAATATTAATATACAGTCACTGTGGGGACGACATCCTCGATGCACTTATTGATAAAGCCAGTGACTGATGTGGTGTACTCCTCAATGCCATCGGAAGAATCCCGGAACATGTTCCAGTCTGTGATAGCAAAGCAGTCCTGTAGTTTAGCATCTGCTTCATCTGACCACTTTTTTATAGACCGAGTCACTGGTGCTTCCTGCTTAAATTTTCGCTTGTAAGCAGGAATCAGGAGGATATATTGTGTTCAGATTTGCCAAATGGAGGGCAGGGGAGATCTTTGTACACATCCCTGTGTGTAGTAAAGGTGCTCTTGAATAGTTTCCCCTATGGTTGCACATTTATCATGCTGATAGAAATGAGGTAAAACTGATTTAAGTTTCCCTGCATTAAAGTCCCAGCCACTAGGAGCGCCGCTTCTGGATGTACATTCTCCTGTTTGCTTATGGCCACATACAGCTCATTGAGGGCGTTTTTAGTGCCAGCATCAGTCTGTAGTGATTTGTAGACAGCTACGAAAAATACAGTTGAAAACTCTCTAGGTAGATAGTGTGGTCTACATCTTATCATGAGATACTCTACCTCAGGTGAGCAAAGCCTCGAGACTTCCTTATATATCGTGCACCATCTGTTATTTACAAAAATATTTACAAAGGTATATGCACAGGCCCCCACCCTGTATCTTACCAGAGGCTGCTGTTCTATCCGGCCGATAGAGTGCATAACCCGCTCTCTGTATGTTCTTAATGTCGTCGTTCAGCCACGACTCGGTGAAACAGAAGATATTGCAGTTCTTAATGTCCCATTGGTAGGATATACGTGCTTTCAGTTCGTCCCATTTATTTAACAGTGATTGAAAATGAGAGCAGGATGGAAGACAGAGGCAGATTAGCCACTCGTCGCCTGATCCTCACAAGACACCCCAATCTTTTTCCGCAAAATCTCAGTTTCTTTCTCCAGCGAATGACGCAGATCTGGGCCTGGTCGGGTGTCTGTAGTATATCCCTCCCCTCCGACTCATTGAAGAAAAACTCTTTGTCTAATCTGAGGTGGGTAATTGCAGTTCTGATGTCCAGAATCTCTTTTCGGTCATAAGAGACGGCAGCAACATTATGTACAAAACAAGTTACGAACAAGGTGAAAATACAAACAAAATAGCATGGTTGGTTAAGAGCCGATAAGACGGCAGCCATCCCCTCCGGTGCCATTATGGAAAGTGGAGCTCCCTCAATAAACATTCCCACGCTGGCACATTGGTAGTAGTCAGTGACAAAATATGAATACTAAGCTGGGTTGGGCTTGGTTAAAACCCTGGATAGGAGACTAAAGGCATAGCTGTAGATAAATCAACTGTCTGGTAGTAGGTGCTGCCCAGTCTTAACCATGGAGACTCATACCTGAAAATACAAATATTGTATTTTGTTTAACGTGAAACCTACAAGGAAAGCATTTATTTTGTAGAGATTCAATTGTCAGAAAATTCACTTTTCTTATAATATTATAGATGACTCATAGAATTCATATATCTTGTCATACCATATCTGTGCAGGAAATGATACACAATCATGCAATCAATGATGTATGTTATGTAAGGAATATAAGGCATGTAACTTAACACATATACAAATACACTACTGACATATAAGGAAACACATACAAAATAAGATCACTTATTAGATTTTTGTACAAATAATCTTCTTCTGCCATACAAGATTCTTATTTGTGTTTCATGATTTATTTCGATATCAGGATTTTGCCCGGTAAGGACCGGTGTTGATTTGGCCCAAACATAAAGGTCTATGATTTACAAGTTTTGACAGTACGGTACTGAAAATTACAGTAGGGTACAGTACAGATACAAAACAGTAGAGTACAGTACAGTACAGTACAGATACAATACAATAGAGTACAGTACAGTACAGATACAATACAATAAAGTACAGTACAGATAAAATACAATAGAGCACAGTAGAGTTTAGTACAGTATAATGTACTGCATTGTACCCTACCTTACTCTAATGTGCTAAACTGAACTGCACTGTACTCTACTGAATTGAACTCAAGAGCGATTTCTCTCTGAAGCAGAATGCACAAGGTCATTTCCGATTGAGGCAACATATGCAGCTTTTACCGTGAATGAATGTGTCTCCACTAACACGGGACCATTGTGCTGTAAGACCAAACTACAGCCAGTAACTAAGTCAGTTAAACAATTCATATCACAGTGATAGCTAGAAAAATATTTTCTTCTGTAAACGTATGAATGTTATTGTAGTTGAAGTGGTCTGTTGGTTTATTCTGTAGGTTGGACAACTTTGAACGTCATGGCTGGCAGTTTGAAAGCTTTTGAAAAAGCTAACATAAGTGCATATGTGACAGATGGAGCAATAATATATATTTCTACCATATATTAAATGGATAAATAAGTATTATTGAGATATAATGCTTACTTCATTGAGAAATGTGGCCATAGAATCAAGTATTTCAACGTCTGTAAATAACATATTTTCAACTTTCATTTAGAACCATGAATGAACCTGATTTTAATAACTTGAAAATACATATTTTCAACGTCTGGAAAATTCTAATTTTAGACATCTTTTCACCTCTCATTCAGAACCTAAAATGAAAAAATGGAAAATACACATTTTAGACGTCTTCGAACCTAAAAGGAACCTAACTTTAATATTGGGAAAAGACCTCTAAATACATATTTTCAACATAATTTTTCTTACTGGGCTCTTTCTGACTGAAACACAAGCAACCTTTAGACAAATAGAAACAGACTAATACTGAAACCCACTTCTAATATTCCAATGTCACTCTAGGAGGTCAGCTAAACTCAGTTTTTTAAGGGGGTGACAATCTAGATGTGTACAACATCCTCGTCCAGCTTCACCTCCATTCAACGAAAGGACATCAACAATCCCTAGATGATCACAAAGATACATTTTAGTGCTGCTGCCATTCATTAAGTGGTACTGATTGTTAAAATTGATTTAATAATCAAATCATCCTGGCTGACATTGATCAACCCATGTTAATGGGAGTCACCTATCCATGTAATTAGCTGTGATACATATTGTGTCAGAAAGATGCATTTGTGTGTGTGCGTGTGTGTGTGCGTGTACTATATTAGTGCACCAACATCCAGACATCCCTCCATCTCTTAAAGGCCAAGGCTCCATCTGTAACAACAAATATGGCCTTTAGGAAGATGGATAGCGGCAGCCAGGTTTGTTGTGTCTCTAGAACATCGGACTTGGACTGTCTGCGACTCAATTACAGCCATCAACTGCAGTAAAATGATTCACAGAAGGGGAGAGTGGGGTAGGTTGAGGTACCTTAGTAAACATAACATTTATAACTTGACCGAATATTTAGGAAGAGTCCATCCTTTCTGTGAAGGAAGAAACCACATGGAAAAAGTAGTAAGCAAAAAAAATAAGATTTTCATCAAGTCTAATTAATTTATTGTGTTAAAGGTTTCATGATGCTTGTATCTAAACCAAAATAGATCATTTTAAGATTTTTCTATACTTCAGTCTCTTTAAGCTTCAATATGAGGTCCTAAACCTAACATGAAAACTCATCCTTGCAGCTGTGTGGGCTAATATAGTCAAAATGTTTGCCTTGGGGTAAGTTGAGCCAGTGGCCATGGGGTAAGTTGAGCCAATGGCCATGGGGTAAGTTGAGCCAATGGCCATGGGGTAAGTTGAGCCATTGGCCATGGGGTAAGTTGAGCCAGTGGCCATGGGGTAAGTTGAGCCAATGGCCATGGGGTATGTTGAGCCAATGGCCATGTGGTAAGTTGAGCCTATGGCCATGGGGTAAGTTGAGCCAATGGCCATGGGGTAAGTTGAGCCAATGGCCATGGGGTAAGTTGAGCCAATGGCCATGGGGTATGTTGAGCCAATGGCCATGGGGTAAGTTGAGCCAATGGCCATGGGGTAAGTTGAGCCAATGGCCATGGGGGTTGAGCCTATGGCCATGGGGTGAGTTGAGCCAATGGCCAGTTGAGCCAATGGCCATGGGGTAAGTTGAGCCAATGGCCATGGGGTAAGTTGAGCCAATGGCCATGGGGTAAGTTGAGCCAATGGCCATGGGGTAAGTTGAGCCAATGGCCATGGGGTAAGTTGAGCCAATAGTTAAAGCAAATGTAAGTATTTTGTTCCAGGCATAATGCAAGGTCTTATCGCTGGGAAATGAGGTAACAACAGGGTCTGGCATATGTTAAAATTGTTATGTATGTAGCTTGTTTCCACATTCAGCGATCTCCCCATTCTTACAGTATTCAGTAGAGGTCAGCATTAAAGACACTATATGTGCACTAGAGGCGCTCTTGTCCAATGGGAACACATGGGGTCAACCTTCACTAGGTAGAACACTGAGGGATAAATGCATTAATGGTAATTTGTCATCAACAAAAGATTTACGGGGGGGATTTGATTGTTGACATTGGTGTAGTAGAATAATCTTAGAACCTAGATCCCGTGTACCAGAACCTATTCAAGTCCAACCCCGGCGAACTCCATTTAGGACCTGTCATTGTCACAAATCCAAGCAATATTTCCACAATTGAATGAATCCTATCTGGGAATGTCAACATGTGTCAATTATAGTGTTTTTCCAATAGGATGTAGCTGGAAGAAGGGAACATGCAGCTCTGGATACCCCATTAGACTGAGGGTGGGACACACCATTATTGATGCTGAAACTGACAGTCGTTCTCCTCATCAATTTGGCTCGGCAACATTTACTGATCATTATTGGATTTGTGGTGATAAAGCTTATCTCTACCTACCCACAAATTGGACAGGGTGCTGTATTTTTGGTAAACTAAACATCTCCCTTGTGGTAATGCATAAAACTAATTCCTCTATTCCAAGCAGGTTAAGACTAATTAAGAGGGACATCTCGCAATACAATAATGTACCTAGTGACTCTCGACGATCCTCGAAATTGGAAAAGTTCTGGCGTGGTTTAATCCCCTGGTATTGGGCATCGGAGAATGTACATGAGTTGGATAGGCTAGGATATCATTTGGAATCCCTGGTAAATTTGACCACTGCAGGGTTTTCTATGATAAGACCAGAATTACAAGCCACTCAACTCATGGCAACACAAAATAGGGTGGCACTTGACATGTTGCTAGCACGTGAAGGAGGGGTGTGTCAAATTATAGGAGATCACTGTTGTACATTTATACCCCAGGGAGATGACAGTTTGACTATTGTAGTGGAACATTTGAAAGAGCTTAGGGGTGTTCTAAAGGGAACACCAGCCTGACATCAACTGGAATCCGTTAGGATGGGTTCAGTCAGTGTTTGGTGCTTGGGCTGCGACCATTTTCCACTGGTTCATCTATGGTCTAATATTACTGATTGCTCTGTTGCTAATTATCATTTGTGTGAAGAAATTCGTTTAATAAAGTGGTTGATGTTGTTCTTACTATGCCCTTGCTTGCAAATGAAGTAGGTGAAGATGAGGAATCTGAGATTGATGGACAACAATCAGGTGAACACAGTGAAATATTCTCACTGGACAGTGTAGATAGAGAGGGTTCACTGTATATGAATGATTTCCCTGACCTATTCCCTATTCCTGACTATATCTCTGATAGTGGGGAACCCAATTCTAAGCATGAGGACTTAGAGGGATGACTGTCCTATAGGACAGACACTCTTCATCCTCCTCTTCCACCCACTCTTTCTCCCCCTATTCCTCCTCCTCCCCCTCCTCCTCCTCCATCTCCCCCTCGTCCTCCTCCTCCCCTCTTTCTCCACCTCCTCGTCCTCCTCCTCCCCTCTTTCTCCACCTCCTCTATCTCCACCTCCTCCTCCTCCCCCTCCCTCTCTTTCTCCCATTCCTCATCCTCTCTACCTCCCCCTCTTTAACCCCCTCCTCACGCTCCTCCCCTCCTCCCCACTCTTCCTCCTACTCCACTCCTCCTCGCCCTCTATCTCCCCCTCCTCTTCTTCTCCTCCTCCCCATTCTCAAGAGAGAGAAGGGGAGAGAGAGAGAGAGAGAGAGAGAGAGAGAGAGAGAGAGAGTAGAGAGAGAGAGAGAGAGAGGTAGAGAGAGAGAGAGAGAGAGAGAGAGAGAGAGAGAGAGAGAGAGAGAGAGAGGTAGAGAGAGAGAGAGAGAGAGAGAGAGAGAGAGAGAGAGAGAGAGAGAGAGAGAGAGAGAGAGAGAGAGAGAGAGAGAGAGAGAGAGAGAGTGTAACGGCGTTCGTCTGTTGAAAGAAGAGAGTCGGACCGAAATGCAGCGTGTTGGTTACTCATGACTTTAATGAAAGAGCGCGGTACGTGAAATAACTGAAACTAAATACAAAAACAACAGAACGGAACGTGAAACTAATTACAGCCTATCTGGTGACTACAACACAGAGACAGGTACAAACACCCACGAAATACAAAGCGAAACTATGGCTCCCTAAATACGGTTCCCAATCAGAGACAACGAGGATCACCTGACTCTGATTGAGAATCGCCTCAGGCAGCCAAGCCTATACAACACCCCTAATTAACCGCGATCCCAAATACTACAAACCCCAGTCACACCCTGGCCTACCCAAACATATAACAAAAACACAAAATACAATGACCAAGGCATGACAGAGAGATTTGATTTTATATTTATTACATTTCTACTATTGACTGTTACCATTTTATTGTTATTATTTTTGTATTTAATTTTGTATTATTATTTACTACCATTTTATATTATTATTTGCTATCGTTTATAATTTTGTTACAATCTATATTGTATACATTGTTGCTTTGGCAATATTGACACAATGTTTTTCATGCCAATAAAGCAGCTTGAATTTGAATTTGAGAGAGAGAGAGAGAGGTAGAGGGAGAGGTATAGAGAGAGAGAGAGAGAGAGAGAGAGAGAGAGAGAGAGAGAGAGAGAGAGAGAGAGAGAGAGAGAGAGAGAGAGAGAGAGAGAGAGAGAGAGAGAGAGAGAGAGAGAGAGAGAGAGAGAGATAGAGAGAGAGGTGAGAAAGAGGGCGAGACTGAAAAAGTCTTGAACTTAGTGTTCTGTAGAAGTGACATTCAGTGCTGTAGCCAGAGATGTGAAGGATAAAGTTATTCTGTAAAAGGTGTACAGTAAATATGCAATAAAACCCTTCAAACATCTTTATAAGCACTAGCAGCCTCAGTGGTCTGGTGCATCGCCATGGGGGAGTGAAGTTAGTGAGAGATCGAGCCAGTGAGACGAGACGGTGCCGCCACAGGTGCAGTAAGGGAGGGGTGAGAGAGGAGATAGGGAGGGAGGGAAGGAGGGGGGAGGAATAGAAGTGGGGAGGAACGGGTAGGTAGGGAGGGAAGGAGGATTGGGACTTCCACCAACACCATCGTGCACACCGAAGCTCGGAAGAATGAGGTTAGAACGCTTTAAGGTCGCTTTTCCCCCAGAATATCCCTCTGCTCCTATTTGATAGTTTTCTGAAGCCCCTCCATTAATTATTGTTGTTGACTATTGACAAGCTCCTCAGCTTCAAAGCTGCCTGTTCATCTCCTGAGAGATAGACAGATGAGATATTGATGGTAATTTTCTTTAAACTTTAATTATCATTCCGGGAATTTGGCTTGTTGTTCAATAGTGAAGAAAAAGCCTCACTTTTGGTGTCAGTATCACCACACCATATCACACACTGTGCTTTCTTGAAATATTTAAAAATATATGAGCTATCAAACAAAAGAATTCTGAGTGCATTTCGGGGTAACTCTTTGTTTTTTAGGGTTTGTCTGATCTCCTCTAAACATTAAATATCCAAGCGTTCACCAGCAGACACATTAGGTTCAGCAGTAATAATATTAAATCATGAAGCTTCATTTGCAGTGAAAATACTGAATTATTAAGGTTGAATAAGCATCAACTCTCCCACATGCCGTGTCGTATCCATTCGTGTTGCACAGAAAAACAAAGCAAACTTGGAAAAAACACTCTTTTGCCCTGCTTGTGTACTCGCTGTGTTTGGTGAGAGTGGAACTTTTCAGATTGCCTGAGTTTATGAAACATTTGAGACTTAGATTAGAAAGGATTGAGATTTTTTTTAAAGCAAGTTTGAGATTGACTGAGTGTATGACACACTTGAGACTTGGGTTTGAGAAAGATTTGGATTATTTCCCTCTCAAAATGGATGAAAATGTAATTTAGAGTTTTGACCCTGTCACATCTAACCCACTATAGCATCAGTGTATTATATTTAGCCTCTAATGTGGAAACTGGCCTGACTGACTTAGTCGATACTGCACACAACACACACACACACATAGCACATCTCCTCTCCGACTATCCCTCATTATTTAAGATCCCACAGTGATTTATTGCAATGTGATGAGAGTGTGTGTGTGTGTGTGTGTGTGTGTGTGTGTGTGTGTGTGTGTGTGTGTGTGTGTGTGTGCACGTGGGTCAGAATGGATAAGCCAGACGCTGAGCCAATCGTTAAACTTTACTTTGTGTATCATATATCTCAGCAGCCATTAAGTCTGCCTGCGTGCTTGTTGACATTTTCCAGAGCTTCATATTTTTCCAACACACTTTAACTGAAGGACATGACATTGGACGGATGGCTTCATCCCTCCAGCCTGAGCCCCAGAGCTCTGGTGATAGGCTCCAGCATCCCAAATGGTACCCTATTCCCTATAGAGTGCACTACTTTTGACAGGGGCCCATAGGGCTCTGGTTAAAAGTAGTGCACTGTGTGGGGAATAGGGTGCAATTTGGGATGAACCTAGGCTGTCTGTGTCATCGCGGGGATGGGATCCCGTAAACTTATTTAAGAGCAGATGATTTTGCAGATGATTTAAGATGAAATTGCCTCAAGTACTGAGAGGCACTAATGCTGAGAAGTTATGAAGAATTTGCATTAATTAAGGTGCGAGTACGTCATTAGTTGTCTGTCGACAGGAGGTCAAATCCTATGGTCATACCAATCCCTAAAGCATCATATGGTCGTGTCCCTAAAGCATCATATGGTCGTGTCCCTAAAGCATCATATGGTCGTGTCCCTAAACCATCATATGGTCGTGTCCCTAAACCATCATATGGTCGTGTCAATCCCTAAAGCATCATATGGTCGTGTCAATCCCTAAAGCATCATATGGTCGTGTCCCTAAAGCATCATATGGTCGTGTCAATCCCTACACCATCATATGGTTGTGTCCCTAAACCATCATATGGTCGTGTCCCTAAACCATCATACGGTCGTGTCCCTAAAGCATCATATGGTCGTGTCAATCCCTACACCATAATATGGTTGTGTCCCTAAACCATCATACGGTCGTGTCCCTAAAGCATCATATGGTCGTGTCAATCCCTACACCATAATATGGTTGTGTCCCTAAACCATCATATGGTCGTGTCCCTAAAGCATCATATGGTCGTGTCAATCCCTAAACCATCATATGGTCGTGTCCCTAAACCATCATATGGTTGTGTCCCTAAACCATCATATGGTCGTGTCAATCCCTAAAGCATCATATGGTCGTGTCAATCCCTAAACCATAATATGGTCGTGTCCCTAAAGCATCATATGGTCGTGTCCCTAAACCATCATATGGTCGTGTCCCTAAAGCATCATATGGTCGTGTCAATCCCTAAACCATAATATGGTCGTGTCCCTAAAGCATCATATGGTCGTGTCCCTAAACCATCATACGGTCGTGTCCCTAAAGCATCATATGGTCGTGTCCCTAAAGCATCATATGGTCGTGTCCCTAAAGCATCATATGGTCGTGTCCCTAAAGCATCATATGGTCGTGTCCCTAAACCATCATATGGTCGTGTCCCTAAACCATCATACGGTCGTGTCCCTAAAGCATCATATGGTTGTGTCAATCCCTAAACCATCATATGGTCGTGTCCCTAAACCATCATACGGTCGTGTCCCTAAAGCATCATATGGTCGTGTCAATCCCTAAAGCATCATATGGTCGTGTCCCTAAAGCATCATATGGTCGTGTCAATCCCTAAAGCATCATATGGTCGTGTCCCTAAAGCATCATATGGTCGTGTCAATCCCTAAAGCATCATATGGTCGTGTCCCTAAAGCATCATATGTTCCGCGTCAATCCCTAAAGCATCATATGGTCGCGTCAATCCCTAAAGCATCATATGGTCGTGTCCCTAAACCATCATATGGTCGTGTCCCTAAACCATCCGAGATGCAGAAATATGTGATTTAAGCTTAATGTTGATCAACATCTTATTTATATACAGTCTCTACCTCGCCTCACCTCCCTTCCTCATCCTCCCATCTTCCTCCACCTCTTCATCTCCTCTTCATCCTTTTCCTCCTCCTCTTCCACTTCATCTCCCTCCTCATCTTCATCCTCTTCCTCCTCCTCCTCCTCTGCTTGTTTGTCATTGTATTCCCTTTTAATTACTATTCTGATCTTGTCTGTTGTCTGTGTGCGGTTTGAAGTGCAGTAATGACTTGGGTTGATTTGCTTGAGGTGTGCTTTGAATATGTACTACTTGAGTAGTTCTCTGTCGTTCCCTGTTCGCCTTGTCAAACCACATGATGTTTAATCTATTTTTGCAATTTGTTTTCTTTCCCCCTAACTCTCTCTCTCTCTCTGTATCTTTGTTTTCTCTCCATCTCTCTCTCTCTCTCTCTCTCTCTCTCTCTCTCTCTCTTCTCTCTGTATCTTTGTTTTCTCTTCATCTCTCTCTCTCTCTCTCTCTCTCTCTCTCTCTCTCTCTCTCTCTCTCTCTCTCTCTCTCTCTCTCTCTCTCTCTCTGTGGAAGGGAAAATGTTTGGCCTGCTCAGTGATATTGTGTTGCTTTCCATCTCTCTCTCTCTCTCTCTCTCTCTCTCTCTCTCTCTCTCTCTCTCTCTCTCTGTGGAAGGGAAAATGTTTGGCCTGCTCAGTGATATTGTGTTGCTTTCTCTCTCTCTCTCTCTCTCTCTCTCTCTCTCTCTCTCTCTCTCTCTCTCTCTCTCTCTCTCTCTCTCTCTCTCTCTCTCTCTCTCTCTCTCTCTCTCTGTGGAAGGGAAATGTTTGGCCTGCTCAGTGATATTGTGTTGCTTTCCATCTCTCTCTCTCTCTCTCTCTCTCTCTCTCTCTCTCTGTGGAAGGGAAAATGTTTGGCCTGCTCAGTGATATTGTGTTGCTTTCCATCTCTCTCTCTCTCTCTCTCTCTCTCTCTCTCTCTCTCTCTCTCTCTCTCTCTCTCTCTCTCTCTCTCTCTCCTCTCTCTCTCTCTCTCTCTCTCTCTCTCTCTCTCTCTCTCTCTCTCTCTCTCTCTCTCTGTGGAAGGGAAATGTTTGGCCTGCTCAGTGATATTGTGTTGCTTTCTATCTTTGGAAGTCAGGTGTTCAGATGTTATAGAAGGTCCACTGATGGTGTTGACTTGAAAAGGTCAAGGTGTGGAAGGTGCGTGTGCATGCGTACCTGAGTGTTTGGATATGCATGCATGTAAGCTTCTATCTTACATTCTGCCCCGCCACACACCACTAGATTTCCTCCTAGGCTCTCTCTGAACCACACTGGTGTTTTGATCATTTCTTTGAGCATTTCCTACTTGCAAAGCACGTTGAGGTCTGTCATTTTTATCATAGGTACACTTCAACTGTGAGTGACAGAATCTAAAACAAAAATCCAGAAAATCACATTGTATGATTTTTAAGTAATTAATTTGCATTTTATTGCATTGACATAAGTATTTGATACATCAGAAAAGCATAACTTAATATTTGGTACAGAAACCTTTGTTTGCAATTACAGAGATCATACGTTTCCTGTAGTTCTTGACCAGGTTTGCCCACACTGCAGCAGGGATTTTGGCCCACTCCTCCATACAGACCTTCTCCAGATCATTCAGGTTTCGGGGCTGTCGCTGGGCAATACGGACTTTCAGCTCCCTCCAAAGATTTTCTATTGGGTTCAGGTCTGGAGACGGGCCACTCCAGGACCTTGAGATGCTTCTTATGGAGCCAGTCCTTAGTTGACCTGGCTGTGTGTTTCGGGTCGTTGTCATGCTGGAAGACTCAGCCACGACCCATCTTCAATGCTCTTACTGAGGGAAGGAGGTTGTTGGCCAAGATCTCGCGATACATGGCCCCATCTATCCTCCCCTCAATACGGTGCAGTCGTCCTGTCCCCTTTGCAGAAAAGCATCCCCAAAAAATGATGTTTCCACCTCCATGCTTCACGGTTGGGATGGTGTTCTTGGGGTTGTACTCATCCTTCTTCTTCCTCCAAACACGGCGTGGAGTTTAGACCAAAAAGCTCTATTTCTGTCTCATCAGACCACATGACCTTCTTCCATTCCTCCTCTGGATCATCCAGATGGTCATTGGCAAACTTCAGACGGGCCTGGACATGGGCTGGCTTGAGCAGGGGGTCCTTGCATGCGCTCAGGATTTTAATCCATGGCGGCGTAGTGTGTTACAAATGGATTTCTTTGAGACTGTGGTCCCAGCTTTCTTCAGGTGATTGACCAGGTCCTGCCGTGCAGTTCTGGGCTGATCCCTCACCTTCCTCATGATCATTGATGCCCCACAAAGTGAGATCTTGCATGGAGCCCCAGACCGAGGGTGATTGACCGTCATCTTGAACTTCTTCCATTTTCTAATAATTGTGCCAACAGTTGTTGCCTTCTCACCAAGCTGCTTGCCTATTGTCCTGTAGGCCATCCCAGCCTTGTGGAGGTCTACAATTTTATCCCTGATGTCCTTAAACAGCTCTCTGATCTTGGTCATTGTTGAGAGGCTGGAGTCTGTTTGATTGAGGTTGTGGACAGGTGTCTTTTCTACAGGTAACGAGTTCAAACAGGTGCAGTTAATACAGGTAATGAGTGGAGAACAGGAGGGCTTCTTAAAGAAAAATTAACAGGTCTGTGAGAGCTGGAATTCTTACTGGTTGGTAGGTGATCAAATACTTATGTCATGCAATAAAATGCAAATTCATTTCTTAAAAATCATACAATGTGATTTTCTGGATTTTTGTTTTAGATTCCGTCTCTCACAGTTGATGTGTACCTATGATAAAAAAAATACAAACCTCTGCATGCTTTGTAAGTAGGAAAACCTGCAAAATCGGCAGTGTATCAAATACTTGTTCTCCCCACTGTATATATAAATATAATGTCCTTCAGTGGCAAGCTCATTATAAAGCCAGATAAACATGTTCTTTGATTTGGTAAAACAGATGGATAAAAACATCAAAGCAAGTATCCTTTGATGAATTCTGTACATCTTCAATACATTGATACGCTCCAAATCTAGTGCACTACTTTTGTACCAGAACCGATAGTCCACTGGGCACAGACGTCAACTCTATGTCTACTTTTGATTTACATTTGGTTGAGGTGTCAACTAACTTGAATTCAACGTGAAATCAACAAAACATTTCACCATGTCAGTGGATTTAGGTTAAAAGTTGGGTCCAATCAAATTCAACTCGAATCAGTTTTCCACGCTGATTCAACGTAATCAAGTGTCATTTTTGTTGTTGTTGAAATGACATGGTAACAACGTTGATTAAACCCGTTTTTGCCCAGTAGGAGGGCTCTGGTTAAATGCAGTGCACTAAATAGGCAATAGGGTGCCATTTGGGTCTCAGCCTAGAAGTGATGCCTCTTCTCTCTTTGATGCCTCTGTCAGTAGTTTGACTTGTCTCTACAGGAAAACAGGCAATCAGGAGTCAAAGTCACTGTCGAGCAATCCTCCACTACAGAAAATGAATCAGTTACTTAATCTAGCCATGATGGAAACCACCTGGTCCGACTCAGACCATTTAGATTCAGACACTTTTTATCTCATCTCTTTTCTCCAGGAACGGAGAACAGTATCGCTGTTACGTTAGTTAGTGCCTTTTGCAGTCTGCCTGCGCCCCTGCACGCGCACACACACACACAGACACACACACACAGGCACACACAGCACACACACCCTGCGTTGTTTCTCCTGGCCCTGTCTTCCGTGCTGTGAGTCTGTTCCTCTCCTCTCTTCAGGCTAATTAAGGGAACAGTCCTTCACTCTCTCCCCTCCCCTCCCCCCTCTCCTCAGGCTAATTAAGGGAACAGTCCTTCACTCTCCCCCCCTTCCCCCTCTCATCAGGCTAATTAGGGAGCAGAGTCCTTCACTCTCTCCCCTCCCTCCTCCTCAGGCTAATTAGGGGAGCAGAGTCCTTCACTCTCTCCCCCTCCCCCTCTCCTCAGGCTAATTAGGGAGCAGAGTCCTTCACTCTCTCTCCTCCCCTCCCCCTCCCCTCAGGCTAATTAGGGAGCAGAGTCCTTCACTCTCTCCCCCTCCCCCTCTCCTCAGGCTAATTAGGGGAGCAGAGTCCTTCACTCTCTCCCCTCCCCCCCTCCTCACTCTCCTTCACTCTCTCCCCTCCCCCTCTTCAGGCTAATTAAGGGAACAGTCCTTCACTCTCTCCCCTCCCCTCCCCCTCTCCTCAGGCTAATTAAGGGAACAGTCCTTCACTCTCCCCCTCCCCCTCTCATCAGGCTAATTAGGGGAGCAGAGTCCTTCACTCTCTCCCCTCCCCCTCCTCAGGCTAATTAGGGGATCAGAGTCCTTCACTCTCTCCCCCTCCCCCTCTCCTCAGGCTAATTAGTGGAGCAGAGTCCTTCACTCTCTCTCCTCCCCTCCCCCTCCCCTCAGGCTAATTAGGGAGCAGAGTCCTTCACTCTCTCCCCCCCTCCCCCTCTCCTCAGGCTAATTAGGGGAGCAGAGTCCTTCACTCTCTCCCCTCCCCCTCCTCAGGCTAATTAGGGGAGCAGAGTCCTTCACTCTCTCCCATTGATTTCTCCCCTCCACAGTGCAGAGAGGATCCTGTCTCACTTTTACAGGGTTATTATTCCCTCTTCTGCTAAATAATCATTTTCCATCACCAAGTCAGAGCCCTTCCTCTCTCACCTCACACACACGCGCACCACACAAACACACACACACACACCACACAAACAAACACACACACACGCACCACACACACACACACACACACACACACACACACACACACACACACACACACACACACACACACACACACACACACACACACACACACACACACACACACACACACACACACACACACACACACACACACACACACAAACCCACCTTTTCTCTCTTAGCAGGTAGGTAGGAGTGGTGTGTGTGTGTGGGGGGGGGTGTATCTTCTCCAGTTTAACCTCATAGAGAAGGGTCAGGGGTCACAGCCTTGTTGTGCCTATGACCGTTGACATTTGACCTTGAAAGGGTCTCTGTTAATGTCTGAAGGGGGAGATAAACCGAGGGAGGGAGATGGAGGGAGAGGTGGCTGGGTGTGTCTGATACTGATTGCGTTGGCCGACCAGCCGGTGCTGCTCACTGCTGAGTAATCTTCTATGACTTCAAATCCATCTTTTGAAAAGGCCTTGCTTTGACTTTAGACTGCTCTGCTTGCTGCTCAATGTGCAATTTCACACTTACGCAGGGCTGCTGACATATGCAAATGTAGACAACTGTGGAGCTGGGAGAAACCATGGGAACGCCCTTGAGGGCTGTTGACCTGGCGGTAGACACCTACACACCTGCAGATGAGCGTGTTCGCACACAGTCTCTCACAACACCGTATACATCTAGCATTTTGTTTATCTTCAAAATGGAAGTATAGAAAACATCTGCTTAAATGTTACTATGGTATAGTA
>NC_060196.1:53894454-53951954 GCF_021184085.1 Oncorhynchus gorbuscha | reverse complement strand
GCCAAAATGGATTAAAAAGTTCAATTACGTAAATGTTGGTCATAAAGTCAGTATCTTCCAAAACTGAGTTTCGTGAGATTTGCATACTAGATCATTCTTCCTAAATTGGGATACACAGCTACAGTGATTGCTCTCTATCCAATCCTACCACAGAACGCGCAGCGGATCGGACACATTGCTTTCTTTAAAGAATTAGAGAATTAGTGCACCAAACACCTTAGCTAGACGTCAAATTGTGTGAATAAAACATTGGCAAAAATGTCAAACTGAATTACAGATTTCTTAATCTATTTCAGGAAGTGGTACTGGCTTTGTTCCTATGGTGTCTCATCGGGGACAAATGTTATTAACTGCCACATTGAACCACAAGACTGAAATCTGGTTTCCTTAATGAGCAACAGGGAAACATGAGGTATCCGTGCGTTCAGTTGTTTTTTCTGAGAGAATCTAACAGCTAATCCGACTCAGCCATCTTTCGACAAGGAGCGCCATGACCCGTATTATTGTGTATTTGGTTCCTGTTATTTTTACACAGACATTTTACCATTCTCTCTTTTTCTTTGGGGGTTCTCACTTTCATTTGTCATCATGCACAGCACAGCGATCCATGGTGCCCTTTCAGACCAATCCATGTACATCACTTTAACATACTGCGGCCGACAAGCGCCCTGGCATGCCTCAGTTAATCAACAAGTCCAAATGCCGCCCTCCTCATTCCTCTAACAGCCGTAACTCGCTGACTGGATCGATAACGCGTTCCTCTCCCTCCCATCGATCAAACCCATCTCAGAGCCGGGCCATCTCCAGGCCTTCTTCCTGCCTTTTCTGCTTATTTATTTTCCAACCTGGTGTCAATAAAGGCAGGGATTGGAGTCAGGGACACTCTGGTTGCGTTTGTCACACTTTACGACCCCACAGCGGAGGAGGGGGGAGGAGGAGGATGTGACGTGTGTGTGTGTGTGTGTGTGTATATGTGTGTGTGTGTGTGACGGGGCCTTTTTAACACAGAGCTGTCAGAGCAGCAGCAGTGCTCTGATGAAAGGCTAATGTTCTCTGAGACCTGTTCAACTCTTCAGAAAGAAAAGGCCCAGCTGTATAGCAGACTTTACTGTAGTCATCTGAGGCTCATATGAGGCCACATGGATGTGAAATATTCTCTGTCTCAAGCTGTTCTGTTCCTCGTCTGAAAGCCTTGGAGGCCGTCTATCTCTCTCTCTGTCTCTCTCTCTCTCTCTCTCTCTCTCTCTCTCTCTCTCTCTCTCTCTCTCTCTCTCTCCTCCCTCTCTCCTTCTCTCTCTCCTCTCTCTCTCTCCCTCTCTCTCTCTCCCTCTCTGTCTCTCTCTCTCTCTCTCTCTCTCTCTCTCTCTCTCTCTCTCTCTCTCTCTCTCTCTCTCTCTCTCTCTCCCTCTCTCTCTCTCTCTCTCTCTCTCTCTGTCTCTCTCTCTCTCTCTCTCTCTCTCTCTCTCTCTCTCTCTCTCTCTCTCTCTCTCTCTCTCTCTCTCTCTCTCCTCTCTCTCTCTCTCTCCTCTCTCTCTCTCTCTCTCCTCTCTCTGTCTCTCTCCTCTCTCTCTCTCTCTCTCTCTCTCTCCTCTCTCTCTGTCTCTCTCTGTCTCTCTCTCTCTCTCTCCCTCCCTCTCTCCCCCTCTCTCTCTCTCTCTCCTCTCTCTCTCTCTCTCTCTCTCTCTCTCTCTCTCTCTCTCTCTCTCTCTCTCTCTCTCTCTCTCTCTCTCTCTCTCTCTCTCTCTCTCTCTCTCTCTCTCTCCCTCTCTGTCTCTCTCCCTCTCTCTCTCTCTCTCCTCTCCCTCCTCTCTCTCTCTCTCTCTCCTTCTCTCTCTCTCTCCCTCTCTGTCTCTCTCCTTCTCTCTCTCTCTCTCTCTCTCTCCCTCTCTGTCTCTCTCCTTCTCTCTCTCTCTCTCTCTCTCTCTCTCTCTCTCTCTCTCTCTCTCTCTCTCTCTCTCTCTCTCTCTCTCTCTCTCTCTCTCTCCCTCTCTGTCTCTTTCGTTCTCTCTCTTCCCTCCCACTTATCTCTCTGTTGCTCCCCCACATCTCTTCCCCTTCATGGTAGAAAAGCAGCATGTACAGTCCTGTATGCTCCCCAAGGCACTTCTAGCATTGATACCTACCTGCCTGCCGCTTCGGCGTATCAAACCGCCTCAAATATACTAACCATCTGTGAGCCTCTCCCAGTCTCAGTCTGAGCAGCACCCAGCGTCCGTCAGAAGAGCGGCCGGGCAGGAGACAATGCCATCCCTGAGACATCTGCTAGGGCAGGTATTCCCAAACTGGGGTACGCGCAATGCCGGTCAGGGGGTACGCCAAATTAAATGTGATTCATATATTATAATTTTTTTACAATATCTAACATTATATTTTCCAACAGGGATATACATTTGGGTGAGGTTTTTCTCTCGCCTGAGTACCCTCATTTCACTGCCAAAAATACAATTAAACCATCTAGTTGTTCAGCGAATTAACAACACAATGTCAAATACAGGTAGCCTAGTCAAATAATTAACATCCAATCATGTTACCCTCTCGCGGGAATTCCACTAGCCAAACGTAGCTGCTGCTCATTCCGTTTGCTCAAAAATGTATAAATTATTTTAAAAAGTAAGGCCCGCGTCCATAGAGACAGATACCAGCTCTACTGGTAGTACTGCTACTACCTGCAGTACAACACCTGTACCTGTCGACGACACAAGTTGCTCTGCTTCCACAGCACATCCAATGCTAGCGTCAGTAATTCTACATTTGTTGTTATCCCAGCTAGCATGGACACTGACAGTTGTGAATATGATGCAGCCGAAGAGCTACTGCCCCCTTCCCCGGGAAAGCACTGAACAACAGACAGGGATGATGGACCATCGAAGAGGCGCAAATATGATGAGAACTACATTGATTTGGGGTTCGCTTATATTGCGAGTAGTGCCTTTCTTCAGCCACAGTGTGTTATATGTGCAAAAATACTATCTCACAATCTGATGAAACCTTCACTCCTGCACAGACATTTAGAAACAAAACATGCCAATTTGAAATATAAGCCACAGGATTTTTGGAGCAAGAATTATGTTGACTTTTGAGTAGTAAGACATGTATAAAAGCAACAGATACCATTAATAAGACGGGCTAGAAGTGTCTTATATCGTGAGCTACTGAGTGGCTAGGACAGGCAAGCCTCATACTATAGTGGAGGACTTCATTCTTCCTGCTACCATGGACATGGCTGGGACAATACTGGGGGAAAAGGCCCAAAAAACTATACAGATAATGTCTTCATCAAACACTGTTTCATGACTCATCAGTGACATGGCAGGAGATGTGTTGACACAATTACTGCTTCGCATACCAGCCAGTGAATTCTATGCGTTACAGCTGGATGAATCAACAGACGTGGCGGGCCTGGCACAGCTCCTGGTATATGTCTGTTACGTTTATGGGGGATCAATTAAGGAAGACATCCTCTTCTGGAAACCACTTGAAACCAGGACAACAGAAGGTAGTATTTTTAATGTACTGGACAGCTTTGTGACATCAAATGGACTTTGGTGGTCAAGATGTGTTGGTATCTGTACTGATGGTGCAAAGCCATGACAGGGAGACATAGTGGAGTGGTAATGGGTGTGCCAGCAGTTGCTTCCGACGACACTTGGGTACACTGCAGCATCCACCAAGAGGCTTTTGCTGCCAAGAGAATGACTGACGGCTTGAAAGACGTTTTGGACACTACAATGAAAATGGTTAACTTTGTTAAAGCAAGACCCTGAACTCTTGTGTATTTTCTGTACTATGCAATGATATGGGCAGCGACCATGTAACGCTTTTACAACATACAAAAGTGCGCTGGTTATCAAGGGGCAAAGCATTGACACATTTTTTTTTTTAACTGAGAGACGAGCTTAAAGTTTGGTGATGTTTTTTCTCACCTGAATGACCTGAATCTAGGATTACAGGGACTCTCACAACTATATTCAATGTGCGGGACAAAATTGAGGCTATGATTAAGAAATTGGAGCTCTTCTATGTTTGCATCAACAAGGACAACACACAGGTCTTTCCATCATTGTATTATTTTTTGGTGTGCAAATATACTCCAGCTTACGGACAATGTCAAATGTGATATAGCGAAGCATCCGAGTGAGTTGGGTGCGCAATTGTTGAAGTGAAATGAAAAAATAACTTGTTTCAAAAATATTATACAAAATAAAAAACTGAAAAGTGGTGTGTGCATATGTATTCAGCCCCTTTGTTATGAAGCCCTTAAATAAGATCTGGTGCAACCAATTACCTTGAGAAGTCACATAATTAGTGTGCAATCTAAGTGTCACATGATCTGTCACATGATCTCAGTATATATAAACCTGTTCTGAAAGGCCCAGAGTCTGCAACAACACCAAGCAAGCGGCACCATGAAGACCAAGGAGCTTTCCAAACAGGTCAGGGACAAAGTTGTGGAGAAGTACAGATCAGGGTTGAGTTATAAAAAAATATCTGTAACTTTGAACATCCCACAGAGCACCATTAAATCCATTATTAAAAAATGGAAAGAATATGGCACCACAACAAACCTGCCAAGACAGGGCCATCTACCGAAACTCATGGACCAGGCAAGGAGGAATTAGTCAGAGAGGCAGCAAAGAGACCAAAGATAACCCTCCCAAAAGATAGAATTTGTAGATAATTGGCCCTCTTTCTGGGACTCACCCACAAACAGGACCAAGCCTGACCTGCTGAGGAGTGACGGACTCCATCCTAGCTGGAGGGGTGCTCTCATCTTATCTACCAACATAGACAGGGCTCTAACTCCTCTAGCTCCACAATGAAATAGGGTGCAGGCCAGGCAGCAGGCTGTTAGCCAGCCTGCCAGCATAGTGGAGTCTGCCACTTGCACAGTCAGTGTAGTCAGCTCAGCTATCACCATTGAGATCGTCTGTGCCTCGACCTAGGTTGGGAAAAACTAAACATGGCAGTGTTCGCCTTACCAATCTCACTAGGATAAAGACCACCTCCATTCCTGTCATTACTGAAAGAGATCATGATACCTCACATCTCAAAATAGGGCTACTTAATGTTAGATCCCTTACTTCAAAGGCAATTATAGTCAATGAACTAATCACTGATCATAATCTTGATGTGATTGGCCTGACTGAAACATGGTTTAAGCCTGATGAATTTACTGTTTTAAATGAGGCCTCACCTCCTGGCTACACTAGTGACCATATCCCCCGTGCATCCCGCAAAGGCGGAGGTGTTGCTAACATTTACGATAGCAAATTTCAATTTACAAAAAAAAAAAAGACGTTTTCGTCTTTTGAGCTTCTAGTCATGAAATCTATGCAGCCTACTCAATCACTTTTTATAGCTACTGTTTACAGGCCTCCTGGGCAATATACAACGTTTCTCACTGAGTTCCCTGAATTCCTATCGGAACTTGTAGTCATAGCAGATAATATTCTAATCTTTGGTGACTTTAATATTCACATGGAAAAGGCCACATTCCCACTCCAAAAGGCTTTCGGAGCCATCATCGACTCAGTGGGTTTTGTCCAACATGTCTCTGGACCCACTCACTGTCACAGTCATACGCTGGACCTAGTTTTGTCCCATGGAATAAATGTTGTGGATCTTAATGGTTTTCTTCATAATTCTGGACTATCGGACCACCATTTTATTACGTTTGCAATTGCAACAAATAATCTGCTTAGACCCCAACCAAGGAGCATCAAAAGTAGTGCTATAAATTCACAGACAACACAAAGATTCCTTGATGCCCTTCCAGACTCCCTCTGCCTACCCAAGGACGCCAGAGGACAAAAATCAGTTAACCACCTAACTGAGGATCTCAATTTAACCTTGTGCAATGCCCTAGATGCAGTTGCCCCCCTAAAAACTAAAAACATTTCTCATAAGAAACTAGCTCCCTGGTACACAGAAAATACCCTTGCTCTGAAGCAAGCTTCCAGAAAATTGGAACGGAAATGGCGCCACACCGAACTGGAAGTCTTCCGACTAGCTTGGAAAGACGGTACCGTGCAGTACCGAAGAGCCCTTACTGCTGCTCGATCATCCTATTTTTCTAACTTAATTGAGAAAAATAAGAACAATCCGAAATTCCTTTTTGATACTGTCGCAAAGCTAACTAAAAAGCAGCATTCCCCAAGAGAGGATGACTTTCACTTTAGCAGTGATAAATTCATGAACTTCTTTGAGGAAAAATTATGATTATTAGAAAGCAAATTACGGACTCTTCTTTAAACCTGCGTATTCCTCCAAACCTCAGTTGTCCTGAGTCTGCACAACTCTGCCAGGACCTAGGATCAAGAGAGACGCTCAAGTGTTTTAGTACTATATCTCTTGACACAATGATGAAAATAATCATGGCCTCTAAACCTTCAAGCTGCATACTGGACCCTATTCCAACTAAACTACTGAAAGAGCTGCTTCCTGTACTTGGCCCTCCTATGTTGAACATAATAAACGGCTCTCTATCCACTGGATGTGTACCAAACTCACTAAAAGTGGCAGTAATAAAGCCTCTCTTGAAAAAGCCAAACCTTGACCCAGAAAATATAAAAAACTATCGGCCTATATCGAATCTTCCATTCCTCTTAACATTTTTAGAGAAGGCTGTTGCGCAGCAACTCACTGCCTTCCTGAAGACAAACAATGTATACGAAATGCTTCAGTCTGGTTTTAGACCCCATCATAGCACTGAGACGGCACTTGTGAAGGTGGTAAATGACATTTTAATGGCATCGGACCGAGGCTCTGCATCTGTCCTCGTGCTCCTAGACCTTAGTGCTGCTTTTGATACCATCGATCACCACATTCTTTTGGAGAGATTGGAAACCCAAATTGGTCTACACGGACATGTTCTGGCCTGGTTTAGATCTTATCTGTCGGAAAGATATCAGTTTGTCTCTGTGAATGGTTTGTCCTCTGTAAATTTCGGTGTTCCTCAAGGTTCCGTTTTAGGACCACTATTGTTTTCACTATATATTTTACCTCTTGGGGATGTTATTCGAAAACATAATGTTAACTTTCACTGCTATGCGGATGACACACAGCTGTACATTTCAATGAAACATGGTGAAGCCCCAAAATTGCCCTCGCTAGAAGCATGTGTTTTAGACATAAGGAAGTGGATGGCTGCAAACTTTCTACTATTAAACTCGGACAAAACAGAGATGCTTGTTCTAGGTCCCAAGAAACAAAGAGATCTTCTGTTGAATCTGGCAATTAATCTTAATGGTTGTACAGTCGTCTCAAATAAAACTGTGAAGGACCTCGGCGTTACTCTGGACCCTGATCTCTCTTTTGAAGAACATATCAAGACCATTTCGAGGACAGCTTTTTTACATCTATGTAATATTGCAAAAATCCGAAACATTCTGTCCAAAAATGATGCAGAAAAATGAATCCATGCTTTTGTCACTTCTAGGTTAGACTAATGCAATGCTCTACTTTCCGGCTACCCGGATAAAGCACTAAATAAACTTCAGCTAGTGCTAAATACGGCTGCTAGAATCCTGACTAGAACCAAAAAAATTGATCATATTACTCCTGTGCTAGCCTCTCTACACTGGCTTCCTGTCAAAGCAAGGGCTGATTTCAAGGTTTTACTGCTAACCTACAAAGCATTACATGGGCTTGCACCTACCTATCTCTCTGATTTGGTCCTGCCGTACATACCTACACGTACGCTACGGTCACAAGACGCAGGCCTCCTAATTGTCCCTAGAATTTCTAAGCAAACAGCTGGAGGCAGGGCTTTCTCCTATAGCGCTCCATTTTTATGGAACGGTCTGCCTACCCATGTCAGAGACGCAAACTCGGTCTCAACCTTTAAGTCTTTACTGAAGACTCATCTCTTCAGTGGGTCATATGATTGAGTGTAGTCTGGCCCAGGAGTGGGAAGGTGAACGGAAAGGCTCTGGAGCAACGAACCGCCCTTGCTGTCTCTGCCTGGCCGGTTCCCCTCTTTCCACTGGGATTCTCTGCCTCTAACCCTATCACAGGGGCTGAGTCACTGGCTTACTGGGGCTCTCTCATGCCGTCCCTGGAGGGGGTGCGTCACCTGAGTGGGTTGATTCACTGTTGTGGTCATCCTGTCTGGGTTGGCGCCCCCCTTGGGTTGTGCCGTGGCGGAGATCTTTGTGGGCTATACTCAGCCTCTCAGGATGGTAAGTTGGTGGTTGAAGATATCCCTCTAGTGGTGTGGGGGCTGTGCTTTGGCAAAGTGGGTGGGGTTATATTCTTCCTGTTTGGCCCTGTCCGGGGGTGTCCTCGGATGGGGCCACAGTGTCTCCTGACCCCTCCTGTCTCAGCCTCCAGTATTTATGCTGCAGTAGTTTATGTGTCGGGGGCTCGGGTCAGTTTGTTATATCTGGGGTTCTTCTCCTGTCCTATTCGGTGTCCTGTGTGAATTTAAGTGTGCTCTCTCTAATTCTCTCTTTCTCTCTTTCTTTGTCTCTTTCTCTCGGAGGACCATGCCTCAGGACTACCTGACATGATGACTCCTTGCTGTCCCCAGTCCACCTGGCCGTGCTGCTGCTCCAGTTTCAACTGTTCTGCCTGCCTTATTATTATTGGACCATGCTAGTCATTTATGAACATTTGAACATCTTGGCCATGTTCTGTTATAATCTCCACCCGGCACAGCCAGAAGAGGACTGGCCACCCCACGTTCCTCTCTAGGTTTCTTTCTAAATTTGGGCCTTTCTAGGGAGTTTTTCCTAGCCACCGTGCTTCTACACCTGCATTGCTTGCTGTTTGGGGTTCTAGGCTGGGTTTCTGTACAGCACTTTGAGATATCAGCTGATGTACAAAGGGCTATATAAATACATTTGATTTGATTTGATTTGAAGGAGTTGCAAAGCTCCACAGCGGAGATTGGAGTATCTGTCCATAGGATCACTTTAAGCCGAACACTCCACAGAGTTGAGATTTACGGAATAGTGGCCAGACAAAAGCCATTGATTAAAGAAAGAAATAAGCAAACACGTTTGGTGTTCGCCAAAGGGCATGTGGGAGACTCCCCAAGTATATGGGACAATGTACTCTGGAGACATGTGGGAGACTCCCCAAGCATATGGAACAATGTATTCTGGATGAAGATGAGACTAAAATGTAGCTTTTTGGCCATCAAGGAAAATGCTATATCTGGTGCAAACCCAACACCTCTCGTTACCCCGAAAGCACCATCCCCACAGTGAAGCGTGGTGGCAGCATCATGCTATAGGTATGTTTTCCAACGACAGGGACTGGGAAACTAGTCAGAATTGAAGGAATGATGGATGGCGCTAAATACAGGGACATTCTTGAGGGAAACCTGTTTCAGTCTTCAAGAGATTTGTGACTGAGATGGAGGTTCACCTTCCAGCAGGACAATGACCCTAAGCTAAAGCAAAACTTGAGTGGTTTTAAGGGGAAACATTTAAATGTCTTGGAAGGGCCTAGTCCAAGCCCAGACCTCAATCCATTTGAGAATCTGTGGTATGACAAATATTGTCAAATATTGCTGTGCACCAGCGGAACCCCTCCAACTTGAAGGAGCTGGAGCAGTTTGCATTGAAGAATGGGGAAAAATTCCTGTGGCTAGATGTATCAAACTTATAGAGACATATCCAACAAGAGACTTGCAGCTGTAATAGGTGGCTCTACAAAGTATTGACGTTGCAGGGGTGAATAGTTATGCACGCTCAAGTTTTTTGTTTGTTTTACAATAAAATATATTTTGCATCTTTAATTCCAGGTTGTATGGCAACAAAGAGTATGGCAACAAAAAATGCCAAGGGGGTGAATACTTTTGCAAGGCACCGTACATATGCTTTTGAATGTTTGTGCCTGACCTCTGACTTTAAGGGAAATGATTGACAGAAATTATATTACCACCACCAACCATATAAATCCTCTAGTTTCAGTACGCTGAGTGACAAACACTACTCATGCTCCCATTTCCCTCTTCTATGTTATGGTATGTCAATTTAAATACAGTTGAAGTTGGAAGTTTACACACACCTTAGCCAATTTCATTTAAACTCAGTTTTTCACAATTCCTGACATTTAATCCTAGTAAACATTCCCTCTATTAGGTCAGTTAGGATCACCACTTTATTTTAATAATGTGAAATGTCAGAATAATAGTAGAGAGAAGGATTTATTTCAGATTTTATTTCTTTCATCACATTCACATTGGGTCAGAAGTTTACATACACTCAATTAGTATTTGGTAGCATTAACTTTAAATTGTTTAACTTGGATCAAATGTTTCGGTTGGCCTTCCACAAGATTCCCACAATAAATTGGGTGAATTTTGTCCCATTCCTCCTGAAAGAGCTAGTGTAACGGAGTCAGGTTTGTAGGCCTCCTTGCTCACACATGCTTTTTTCAGTTCTGCCCACACATTTTCTATAGGGTTGAGTCCAGGGCTTTGTGATGGCCACTCCAATACCTTGATTTTGTTGTCCTTAAAGCCATTTTGCCACAACTTTGGAAGTGCAATATACTTGGGGTCATTGTCCATTTGGAAGACCCATTTGCGACCAAGCTTTAACTTCCTTACTGATGTCTTGAGATATTGCTTCAATATATCTACATAATTTTCCTGCCTCATGAGACCATCTATTTTGTGAAGTGCACCAGTCCCTCCTGCAGCAAAGCACCCCCACAACATGATTCCGCCACCCCTGTGCTTCACATTTGGGATGGTGTATTCAGCTTGCAAGCCTCCCCCTTTTTCCTCCAAACGTAACGATGGTCATTATGACCAAACAGTTCTATTTTTGTTTCATCAGACCAGAGGACATTTCTCCAAGAAGTATGATCTTTGTCCCCATGTGCAGTTGCAAACCCTTGTCTGGCTTTTTTATGGTGGTTTTGGAGTGGTGGCTTCATCCTTGCTGAGCGGCCTTTCAAGTTATGTCGATATAGGACTCGTTTTACTTTGGATATAGACACTTTTGTACATGTTTCATCCAGCATCTTCACAAGGTCCTTTGCTGTTGTTCTGGGATTGATTTGCACTTTTTACACCAAAGTGCGTTAATCTCTAGGAGACAGAACGCATCTCCTTCCTGAGCGGTATGACGGCTGCGTGGTCCCATGGTGTTTATACTTGCGTACTATTGTTTGTCCAGATGAATGTGGTACCTTCAGGCGTTTGGAAATTGCTCCCAAGGATGAACCAGACTTGTGGAGGTCTACATTTTTTGTCTGGGGTCTTAGTTGATTTCTTTTGATTTTCCAATGATGTCAAGCAAAGATGCACTGAGTTTGAAGGTAGGCCTTGAGATACATCCACAGGTACACATGCAATTGACTCAAATGATGTCAATTAGACTATCAGAAGCTTCTAAAGCAATGACATAATTTTCTGGAATTTTCCAAGCTGTTTAAAGGCACAGTCAACTGAGTGTATGTAAACTTCTGACCCACTGGAATTGTGATACAGTAAATTATAATAATAATAATAAGATAAGTGAAATAATCTGTCTGTAAACAATTGTTGGAAAAATGACTTGTGTCATGCACATAGTAGATGTCCTAACCAACTTGCCAAAACTATAGTTTGTTAAAAATAAATTTGTGGAGTGGTTGACAAATGAGTTTTAATTACTCCAACCTAAGTGTATGTAGACTTCTGACTTTAACTGTAGGTAGGGGTGCATATTCTCAGAGGATCTTACCATAGTACATTTCATGCTCCCAACCAATATATGCGTAGTTAGAAAACACACATTGCTTACACTCCAGGGCAGAAAAAGCCTTTTGGACCCGTGGCAAATAGCAAAGTCTGTGATGTGCATCAGAGTGGTTAATGCAACCTTTATATTAAATGTTATATTCAGAAAGAACACAGCATCACGTTGTGTTGGATGGTTTATGAAACGACCTTGTTGATTTTTTCACTTCACAACCAAAATCAGGGCTTTTACAGTTTGTGGAAGGATTCTGATTCAGATTTGAGTAGAAACGGTTGACAGCTGATGTTGTTGGTGAGACTGTGTGATTGTTGCATGTCTGAGTATCAAAGCTTAGACACCACATATATAACAGGTAAAACATAAAGCCTTTCGCCATGAAGATAATAAGTAGTCTGTGACAGGAAGAGCGCCAACATCTATCCCTCTGAGATCAGATAACGGGAGAAGTAAACAGTTCCTTTTCCCTGTGTGACTGACTACCTTTGAGCCTGGCTCTCCTGTATGCCAAAAACCGGTGTTAGCCCACTGAGCTAAAGCATTGAAGGCATTATCTTGGAGAGACAACGCAAGTGTCAGGGTTCAGAACCAAGTATTAAACCTTTAAAAAGAACCCACAACCAAGTCAAATCCAAGCCTCTCTCAGGGATTGACTTGGAACCTTTAACACATCAACCACCATACAAGGATATATTCTTCCTGGAGGCTCCCATACCAGGATATATTCTTCATACCAGGATATATTCTTCCTGGAGGCTCCCATACCAGGATATATTCTTCATACCAGGATATATTCTTCCTGGAGGCTCCCATACCAGGATATATTCTTCATACCAGGATATATTCTTCCTGGAGGCTCCCATACCAGGACATATTCTTACTGGGTCCCCATACCAGGACATATTCTTCCTGGAGGCCCCCATACCAGGACATATTTTTACTGGGTCCCCATACCAGGACATATTTTTACTGGGTCCCCATACCAGGACATATTTTTACTGGGTCCCCATACCAGGACATATTCTTCCTGGAGGCCCCCATACCAGGACATATTTTTACTGGGTCCCCATACCAGGACATATTTTTACTGGGTCCCCATACCAGGACATATTTTTCCTGGAGGCCCCCATACCAGGACATATTCTTCCTGGAGGCCCCCATACAAGGACATATTCTTCCTGGAGGCCCCCATACCAGGACATATTTTTACTGGGTCCCCATACCAGGACATATTTTTACTGGGTCCCCATACCAGGACATATTTTTACTGGGTCCCCATACCAGGACATATTCTTCCTGGAGGCCCCCATACCAGGACATATTTTTACTGGGTCCCCATACCAGGACATATTTTTACTGGGTCCCCATACCAGGACATATTTTTCCTGGAGGCCCCCATACCAGGACATATTCTTCCTGGAGGCCCCCATACCAGGACATATTCTTCCTGGAGGCCCCCATACCAGGACATATTCTTCCTGGAGGCCCCCATACCAGGACATATTCTTCCTGGAGGCCCCCATACCAGGACATATTCTTCCTGGAGGCCCCCATACCAGGACATATTCTTCCTGGAGGCCCCCATACCCAGACATATTCTTCAGAACTGGATGGTCAGTCCGTCTCTGATTTAATTAGAGGCTTTCTTCTAAGTGTGTGGGATTGTACATCAAATATGTCTTGTCGTCTAAAGAGTCATTTAGCCGCCCCCATGAACCAGGACATATTCTTCCTGGAGGTCCCCATGGAACAGGACATATTTTTCCTGGAGGTCCCCATACCAGGACATATTCTTCCTGGAGGTCCCCATACCAGGACATATTCTTCCTGGAGGCCCAGGAAGAATATGTCAGCCCAGGTGTCATCCATTCATCCTTACAATAAATTGAACTGCAACAACATACACTGAGTATACCAAACATTAAGAACACCTTCCTAATATTGAGTTGCACCTCCTTTTGCCCTCAGAACAGCCTCAATTCATCAGGGCAGGTAGCCTAGTGGTTAGAGCGTTGGGCCAGTAACTGAAAGGTTGCTAGATCGAATTCCTGAGCTGACAAGGTAAAAATCTGTTGTTCTGCCCCTGAACAAGGCAGTTAACCCAGTGTTTCTAGGCCGTCATTGTAAATATGAATTTGTTTTTAACTGACTTGCCCAGTTCAATAAATAAATAAAACTCACAGTGTCAAAAGCATTCCACAGGGATGTTGACTGCAGTTGTATCAAGTTGGATGAGTATCCTTTGGGTGTTGGAACATTCTTGATACACGTGGGGAACTGTTGAGCATGAAAAACCCAGGAGCATTGCAGTTCTTTACACTGGTATGCCTGGCACCTACTACCATACTCCTTTAGAAGGTGACCTTTCGTCTTGCCCATTCACCCTCTGAAAGGCACACACACACACAATCCATGTCTCAACTGTCTCAAGGCTTACAAATCCTACTTTAACCTGCCCCATCCCCTTCATCTACACTGATAGAAGTAGATTTAACAAGTGACATCATTAAGGGATCATACTGTAGCTTTCACCTGGATTCATCTGGTCAGTCTATGTCATGGAAAGAGCAGGTGTTCCTAATGTTTTGTATACTCAGTGTACATTTGAATGGGATTTCATTGACCAGTATCACCAGTTTAAAGTATGTCCTCCCTTTGACCATTGATTAGAACAGCCAGCTGTGGTATTCACAATTCAGACCTGACAAACAGGCCGTCTTGTCTTTCTCTCCTTGACGGGAAAGGATGCTCAAAACTCCCCCCATCAAACTCATTCTCACCCCATAATTGCCATTAATGGATTTAAACAAGGGGAGAGACGTCAAAATGAAATTACACACATCAGGCTCCAGCCATGCGACGCCCGTGTTGATTGTGACCCCCCCCCAAAAAAGGGTCTCTTTCACACTCCATTGAATTTCAATTATCAGGTGATAGGAGCCGAGCAGTGCTTGCATTGTCGCTGCTAACCATTGGCACCCACTCACACCTTCACCACCAAGGTGAAGCAGATAATTCATTCAGATGATTTTTTGTCATCTCTTCTTCCTTTCTTTTCTTTTGGCGGGCGGACGGACATTGTTTTGGCGGGCAGAGGAGCGATGCTGGAACGTGAGAGTGACAGCTCCATAACCTCAATGGCGCCCGTGGGAGAGCGGTCGACAGGCAGCCTGAAGAGGACATCCTCTCGCCTGCCGTGGAGCTGCCAGAGTGAGACTCTGCAGGAGCTCAGTGGTAACCATACAGCCTGTATTTTTCTCTGTTAGAAACAAAAAAATTAGAAGCAGGCATTGGTCTGAAGCTGAAAAAGAAAGAAAGAACATTCACAAGCTCCATAATGTCTACTCCACCCATGCTCTACCAAGGTTTTCCAACACACAGTTTTGAACTACTACAGTAGCTATGTTGATCAATTTTACTTCAAACATTGTATATACAGTTTGCTTAGGATTCAAACCTTCTCAAAAAAATGAATTCATACTCCTAGAGGAGGTGCTCCCATATTATTATCCCAGTAATATGAGAGCACCTCCGCATAAAAAGTCAAGTATTGGAATCTTCACACACCACGCTAAGATAGTATCCCATTCCACTACTTTCTCTATATTGTTTTATTATATGAAAGCAAGCTTTGCTTTTGTACTTACAGGACCATCAGGCTTGATTAAGTGAGCTGTTTTGTCTTGTAGTAATTTATGTGGTACTTCATTGTTCTTTGCCATTGTAAATTGTAATTTATTTAGACCTTTATTTTACCAATGAAATGTATGTCGCTGAGAAAAAATATACAGTGCCTTGCGAAAGTATTCGGCCCCCTTGAACTTTGCGACCTTTTGCTTCATTTCAGGCTTAAAACATAAAGATATAAAACTGTATTTTTTTTGTGAAGAATCAACAACAAGTGGGACACATTCATGAAGTGGAAAGACATTTATTGGATATTTCAAACTTTTTTAACAAATCAAAAACTGAAAAATTGGGCGTGCAAAATTATTCAGCCCCCTTAAGTTAATACTTTGTAGCGCCACCTTTTGCTGCGATTACAGCTGTAAGTCGCTTGGGGTATTTCTCTATCAGTTTTGCACATCGAGAGACTGAATTTTTTCCCATTCCTCCTTGCAAAACAGCTCGAGCTCAATGAGGTTGGATGGAGAGCATTTGTGAACAGCAGTTTTCAGTTCTTTCCACAGATTCTCGATTGGATTCAGGTCTGGACTTTGACTTGGCCATTCTAACACCTGGATATGTTTATTTTTGAACCATTCCATTGTAGATTTTGCTTTATGTTTTGGATCATTGTCTTGTTGGAAGACAAATTTCCGTCCCAGTCTCAGGTCTTTTGCAGACTCCATCAGGTTTTCTTCCAGAATGGTCCTGTATATGGCTCCATCCATCTTCCCATCCATTTGAACCATCTTCCCTGTCCCTGCTGAAAAAAGCAGGCCCAAACCATGATGCTGCCACCACCATGTTTGACAGTGGGGATGCTGTGTTGCTTTTACGCCAAACATAACGTTTTGCATTGTTGCCAAGTTCAATTTTGGTTTCATCTGACCAGAGCACCTTCTTCCACATGTTTGGTGTGTCTCCCAGGTGGCTTGAGGCAAACTTTAAACAACACTTTTTATGGATATCTTTAAGAAATGGCTTTCTTCTTGCCACTCTTCCATAAAGGCCAGATTTGTGCAATATACAACTGATTGTTGTCCTATGGACAGAGTGTCCCACCTCAGCTGTAGATCTCTGCAGTTCATCCAGAGTGATCATGGGCCTCTTGGCTGCATCTCTGATCAGTCTTCTCCTTGTATGAGCTGAAAGTTTAGAGGGACGGCCAGGCCTTGGTAGATTTGCAGTGGTCTGATACTCCTTCCATTTCAATATTATCGCTTGCACAGTGCTCCTTGGGATGTTTAAAGCTTGGGAAATCTTTTTATATCCAAATCCGGCTTTAAACTTCTTCACAACAGTATCTCGGACCTGCCTGGTGTGTTCCTTGTTCTTCATGATGCTCTCTGCGCTTTTAACAGACCTCTGATACTATCACAGTGCAGGTGCATTTATACGGAGACTTGATTACACACAGGTGGATTGTATTTATCATCATTAGTCATTTAGGTCAACATTGGATCATTCAGAGATCCTCACTGAACTTCTGGAGAGAGTTTGCTGCACTGAAAGTAAAGGGGCTGAATAATTTTGCACGCCCAATTTTTCAGTTTTTGATTTGTTAAAAAAGTTTGAAATATCCAATAAATGTCATTCCACTTCATGATTGTGTCCCACTTATTGTTGATTCTTCAAACAAATACAGTTTTATATCTTTATGTTTGAAGCCTGAAATGTGGCAAAAGGTCACAAAGTTCAAGAGGGTCGAATACTTTCGCAAGGCACTGTATATGCTATATTCACATCATTTTTTGGTCAGCAGGTGTGCAACATAATAACAGGTGGTGGTGTGTTGGACACAGTCACTCATATAGATAGAGGGGTCTAGAGAACACGTGTTCGTATTTCTACCACAACTCAATGTTGAGAATATATCAAAGCTACATTCTTCCACAAAACATAGCTAGCTAAATAGGTTCAAAACAGGATCAAAGCCAACGCAGAACTTTGGGAATCTGTCACACTGCTAACTAGCGACCTTACAATGCATGCAATAGGCATTGCAAAACTAGCTAGGTAGGCTCTACCTAACGTTGGCGAGCTATGTTTTGTGTAAGTAGGATATATTGTGGTGCATGAACTGGTCTTGCGTGTTCGCTAATGTTATGGTCTTACATTGGCTAGCGTTACCAAGCTAACTTTAACAGGCTGTCGTAGCAGCCAAGGATATTTGCAAGCTTATATTTGTGTATTTGTTTGTGCTCTGATTACACGCAAGTGTCTAGGTCAGCAGTTTACACATGATGTCTCATGAAAAACCTTACTTGGCAAAATATAGAAAGCTTTCCTCGCTTGTTGGTTAGCTACCTAGCCAAAGTTAGCTCTCATCTGACTCTTATAACATTACATTAGCTTGTTGAAAACTTAGCTACCTAACTAATCAAAACGAAACCACATTCATTGGCTACCTACCATTCTTTGCCTGTTTGTTAGCTAGCTAGGTTTCAGCTCACTGGTGTTAGCTGCTACAGAGGCTAGCTGCTGGACTTTGGACAAGTAGCTACCTAGTTGATCATTAGCTAGCTACCTAGTTGATCAAAATATCTGTTTGCATTTATGGTTCCTCAGCTTGAATACCACCATATATAGTTAGCTAAATACAGTAGCATAGGATTGACCTTATGACTGGCAGCGTGGTGCAAGCAAATGTGAGCTTCGGCTAAAAACGTATGTTAGCATTGTCAGAAATGCTACAAAAAGGTAGCACATTGTTGTTTGTTAATTGACAGAAAATAGCACTTGAGAGTGATATGCTATACATTTAATCAAAACTGTTGCCCCTACAAACATATTCAGTCCACTTTATGGAAGCTGTAGTCTCTTTCTTATCTGACGCGTAGAAGTATACACAGTTGAAGTTGGAAGTGTCCATACACCTTAGCCAATTACATTTACTCAGTTTTTCACAATTCCTGACATTTAATCCTAGTAAAAATTCCCTGTTTTAGGTCAGTTAGGATCACCACTTTATTTTAAGAATGTGAAATGTCAGAATAAGGGTAGAGAGTGATTTATTTCAGCTTTTATTTATTTCATCACATTCCTATTGGGTCAGAAGTTTACATACACCCAATTAGTATTTGGTAGCACTGCCATTAAATTGATTAACTTGGGTCAAACATTTCGGGTAGTCTTCCATGAGTTTCCCACAATATGTTGGGTGAATTTTGGCCCATTCCTCCTGACAAAGATGGTGTAATTGAGTCAGGTTTGTAGGCCTCCTTGCTCGCACATGCTTTTTAGTTTTGCCCACAAATTTTCTATAGGATTGAGGTCAGGACTTTGTGATGGCCACTCCAATACCTTGACTTTGTTGTCCTTAAGCCATATTGCCACAACTTTGGAACTATGCTTGAGGTCATTGTCCATTTGGAAGACCCATTTGCGACCAAGCTTTAACTTCCTGACTGATATCTTGAGATGTTGCTTCAATATATCCACATAATTTTCCATCCTCATGATGCCAACTATTTTGTGAAGTGCACCAGTCCCTTCTGCAGCAAAGCACCCCACAACATGATGCTGCCACAAATGTGGTACTGTCAGGTATTTGGAAATTGCTCCCAAGGATGAACCAGACTTGTGGAGGTCTACAAAAAAAATTCTGAGGCTGATTTCTTTTGATTTTCCCATGATGTCAAGCAAAGAGGCACTGAGTTTGAAGGTAGGCCTTGAAATACATCCACAGGTACACCTCCAATTGACTCAAATTATGTCATTTAGCCTATCAGAAGCTTCTAAAGCAATGACATAATTTTCTGGAATTTTCCAAGCTGTTTAAAGACAGTCAACTTAGTGTATGTAAACTTCTGACCCACTGGAATTGTGATACAGTGAATTATAAGTGAAATAATAATAACTGACTTGCCAAAACTATAGTTTGTAAACTTGTAAACTTCCGACTTCAACTGTATATTGAGCCAGGTCTGGGCAAGATTTTTTTTTCTCCTATTTCTGACAACCCTGTTAAAACTCCGGTATGTGGTTCTCGGTAACTGCTCATGACGAGAGGCGGGGAGTGTGATGTGTACCTCAAATCAAGTTGATTCGATGTCGGTGTCATCTTGGCTTAGATATGATGGTAGGGATATTTGAATTTAACATTGAGTTTAAATGAATCCCTACTATAGTCGCACCAACTGGCGTGACTATAATCACCATAGTACTGTAGGGTAAATAGTAGGTATTTACGTAGTAATTACTTGATAACAAAAGGTATTTACTTGGTTTGTTTCTTAGTACTTACCTTTATGACTAGAAATAGTTACCTTTTGTTTCCAAATTACTACAATGTAAATACGTAGTACTTACCTGGTTGTAAAATGAAGGATTGGTGTACTTTGCTGTACTGCGGCAGAATAGAGAGTCACGCTGAGGCATTACAAACACCAGAGGATTTATATATAATATAATTATATATGCCATTTAGCAAAAAAATGTAAAGCCAAAGCGACTTACATACGTTTTGTGCATACGTTTTACATATTTATATCTCTAGCATACGTTTTACATATTTATATCTCTAGCATACGTTTCAAAGACAACACACTCAGTGTGTCTCTTTTATACTTTGCTGCATGCATAAATTATTGTATGGCTCATCAGTAATGCCTCTTAATGTGTGCCTCTAACCCTGTTATATCACATGGTTTCAGTGGATGTGTGAAGACTGTGTCGCTGTGCACACTTACTGTAGACAACACAGTTTAACATGCACGTAACACATATGAATATACTAGCACAAAGCTTCTACTTTCTTACACTAAGAAAAAAGCATAGGATAGATAGATAGATAGCAAGTCAGGACAACAATGCAATTAATGCCTTGAATAATCACTTCAAACAAGTGTTTGAATAACATTACCATAACACACTATCAGATAGAAGTGAAGCTCCCTCCCGTCCTCTCTTCCTCCCTTCCTCTCTTCCTCCCGTCCTCTCTTCCTCCTATCCTCTCTTCTCCTCCTGGAGTTATGTTCTGTGTGAAATTATGACAATGGAGTGAGGAGCAGATGGAACAGGTGGTCCATAACGAGGACTCAAGCAGAAGGCTCCTGAGAGCTTCAAATAACTGCTAAAAGAATTCTCCTCACAGGAACAGAGCAAAACAGATTGCAAATAATTCACTTACAAAATGACAGATGTCCTGGTGAGACTGCTTACCCATTTGGTATGTTCTGCGTTCACACAAGCACCCACGTACAGAGACGGAGTCACAACTACGTACATACAGTATTTAATACATGATATGGAACACAAACACACATTTAGACACACACACACACACAAACAAACAGATGCTAGCACACGCACTCATAAACGGATGTATGCGAACACACAAACACTTGCACACGCACACACACAACACACACACACACATCATAATATTGATTGCATTCCTCCAAAACCAGCTCCATCAATTTCTCCCCCATCTCTGGTGCTGCTACATCATGGATACGGTCTTGGATACGGTCATGGATACGGTCTAGGATACAGTCATGGATACGGTCTAGGATACAGTCATGGATACGGTCTTGGATACGGTCATGGATAATGATATGGATACGGTCTTGGATACAGTCATGGATACGGTCTAGGATACAGTTATGGATACGGTCTTGGATACGGTCATGGATAATGATATGGATACAGTCTAGGATACAGTCATGGATACGGTCTAGGATACAGTCATAGATACGGTCTAGGATAATGATATGGATACGGTCTAGGATAATGATATGGATACGGTCTAGGATACAGTCATGGATACAGTCATGGATACAGTCATAGATACGGTCTAGGATAATGATATGGATATGGCCTAGGATACAGTCATATATACGGTCATGGAAACAGTATTGGATAATGATATGGATATGGTCTAGGATACAGTCATGGATACAGTCATGGATACAGTCATAGATACGGTCTAGGATACAGTCATAGATACGGTCTAGGATAATGATATGGATACGGTCTAGGATACAGTCATGGATACAGTCATGGATACAGTCATGGATACGGTCTAGGATAATGATATGGATACGGTCTAGGATAATGATATGGATACGGTCTAGGATACAGTCATATATACGGTCATGGATACAGTCTTGGATAATGATATGGATATGGTCTAGGATACAGTCATAGATACGGTCATGGAAACAGTATTGGATAATGATATGGATACGGTCTAGGATACAGTCATGGATACGGTCTAGGATACAGTCATGGATACGGTCTAGGATAATGATATGGATACAGTCATGGATACAGTCATGGATACGGTCTAAGATAATGATATGGATACGGTCTAGAATAGAGTCATAGATACGGTTCATGGAAACAGTATTGGATAATGATATGGATACGGTCTAGGATACAGTCTTGGATACGGTTATGGATACGGTCTTGGATAAGGTTATGGACACGGTCTAGGATACGGTCTAGGATACAGTCATGGTTACGGTCTAGGATAATGATATGGATACGGTCTAGGATACAGTCATGGATACGGTCATGGATACAGTCATAGATACGGTCTAGGATAATGATATGGATACGGTCTAGGATACAGTCATGGATACGGTCTTGGATAATGATATGGATACAGTCATGGATACGGTCTAGGATAATGATATGGATACAGTCATGGATACAGTCATGGATACGGTCTAAGATACAGTCATGGATACAGTCATGGATACGGTCTAGGATAATGATATGGATACGGTCTAGGATACAGTCATGGATACAGTCATGGATACGGTCTAGGATACAGTCATGGATACAGTCATGGATACGGTCTAGGATACAGTCATAGATACGGTCTAGGATAATGATATGGATACGGTCTAGGATACAGTCATGGATACGGTCTTGGATAATGATATGGATACGGTCTAGGATACAGTCATGGATACGGTCTAGGATAATGATATGGATACAGTCTAGGATACAGTCATGGATACGGTCTAGGATAATGATATGGATACGGTCTAGGATACAGTCATGGATACAGTCATGGTTACGGTCTAGGATACAGTCATGGATACGGTCATGGATACAGTCATAGATACGGTCTAGGATAATGATATGGATACGGTCATGGATACAGTCATGGTTACGGTCTAGGATACAGTCATGGATACGGTCATGGATACAGTCATAGATACGGTCTAGGATAATGATATGGATACGGTCTAGGATACAGTCATGGATACGGTCATGGTTACGGTCTAGGATAATGATATGGATACGGTCTAGGATAATGACATGGATACGGTCATGGATACAGTCATGGATACGGTCATGGATACAGTCATGGTTACGGTCTAGGATAATGATATGGATACGGTCTAGGATAATGATATGGATACGGTCTAGGATAAGTCATGGATACATGGATACGGTCTAGGATACAGTCATGGATACAGTCATAGATACGGTCTAGGATACAGTCATGGATACAGTCATAGATACGGTCTAGGATACAGTCATGGATACAGTCATAGATACGGTCTAGGATACAGTCATGGATACAGTCATAGATACGGTCTAGGATAATGATATGGATATGGTCTAGGATACAGTCATATATACGGTCATGGAAACAGTATTGGATAAGGTTATGGATACAGTCATGGATACAGTCATAGATACGGTCTAGGATACAGTCATAGATACGGTCTAGGATAATGATATGGATACGGTCTAGGATACAGTCATGGATACAGTCATAGATACGGTCTAGGATAATGATATGGATACGGTCTAGGATAATGATATGGATACGGTCTAGGATACAGTCATATATACGGTCATGGATACAGTCTTGGATAATGATATGGATATGGTCTAGGATACAGTCATAGATACGGTCATGGAAACAGTATTGGATAATGATATGGATACGGTCTAGGATACAGTCATGGATACGGTCTAGGATACAGTCATGGATACGGTCTTGGATAATGATATGGATACAGTCATGGATACGGTCTAGGATAATGATATGGATACAGTCATGGATACAGTCATGGATACGGTCTAAGATAATGATATGGATACGGTCTAGAATAGAGTCATAGATACGGTTCATGGAAACAGTATTGGATAATGATATGGATACGGTCTAGGATACAGTCTTGGATACGGTTATGGATACGGTCTTGGATAAGGTTATGGACACGGTCTAGGATACAGTCATGGATACGGTCTAGGATACAGTCATGGTTACGGTCTAGGATAATGATATGGATACGGTCTAGGATACAGTCATGGATACGGTCTAGGATAATGATATGGATACGGTCTAGGATACAGTCATGGATACGGTCTAGGATAATGATATGGATACGGTCTAGGATACAGTCATGGATACGGTCTAGGATACAGTCATGGATACGGTCTAGGATACAGTCATGGTTACGGTCTAGGATAATGATATGGATACGGTCTAGGATACAGTCATGGATACAGTCATGGATACAGTCATGGATACGGTCATGGATACAGTCATAGATACGGTCTAGGATAATGATATGGATACGGTCTAGGATACAGTCATGGATACGGTCTTGGATAATGATATGGATACGGTCTAGGATACAGTCATGGATACGGTCTTGGATAATGATATGGATACAGTCTAGGATACAGTCATGGATACAGTCATAGATACGGTCTAGGATAATGATATGGATACGGTCATGGATACAGTCATGGTTACGGTCTAGGATACAGTCATGGATACGGTCATGGATACAGTCATAGATACGGTCTAGGATAATGATATGGATACGGTCATGGATACAGTCATGGATACGGTCATGGATACAGTCATGGTTACGGTCTAGGATAATGATATGGATACGGTCTAGGATAATGATATGGATACGGTCTAGGATACAGTCATGGATACAGTCATGGATACAGTCATGGTTACGGTCATGGATACAGTCATGGATACGGTCATGGATACAGTCATAGATACGGTCTAGGATAATGATATGGATACGGTCTAGGATAATGATATGGATACGGTCTAGGATACAGTCATGGATACGGTCTTGGATAATGATATGGATACAGTCTAGGATACAGTCATGGATACGGTCTAGGATACAGTCATGGATACAGTCATGGATACAGTCATGGTTACGGTCTAGGATAATGATATGGATACGGTCATGGATACAGTCATAGATACGGTCTAGGATACAGTCATGGATACGGTCATGGATACAGTCATAGATACGGTCTAGGATAATGATATGGATACGGTCTAGGATAATGATATGGATACGGTCATGGATACAGTCATGGATACGGTCATGGATACAGTCATGGTTACGGTCATGGATACAGTCATAGATACGGTCTAGGATAATGATATGGATACGGTCTAGGATAATGATATGGATACGGTCTTGGATAATGATATGGATACGGTCTAGGATAATGATATGGATACGGTCATGGATACAGTCATGGATACGGTCATGGATACAGTCATGGTTACGGTCATGGATACAGTCATGGATACGGTCATGGATACAGTCATGGATACGGTCATGGATACAGTCATGGATACGGTCTAGGATAATGATATGGATACGGTCTTGGATAATGATATGGATACGGTCTAGGATACAGTCATGGATACGGTCTAGGATACAGTCATGGATACAGTCATGGATACAGTCATGGTTACGGTCTAGGATACAGTCATGGATACGGTCATGGATACAGTCATAGATACGGTCTAGGATACAGTCATGGATACGGTCATGGATACAGTCATAGATACGGTCTAGGATAATGATATGGATACGGTCTAGGATAATGATATGGATACGGTCTAGGATAATGATATGGATACGGTCATGGATACAGTCATGGTTACGGTCATGGATACAGTCATGGATACAGTCATGGATACAGTCATGGATACAGTCATAGATACGGTCTAGGATAATGATATGGATACGGTCTAGGATAATGATATGGATACGGTCTTGGATAATGATATGGATACAGTCATGGATACGGTCTAGGATAATGATATGGATACGGTCTAGGATAATGACATGGATACATTCATGCACATCAGCAAAGGAGTGGAGGGAGTTTGGGGATTAACAATCTATCTCAGGCTGGGAGAGAGAGAGAGAGATAAGGATAGAGAGAGATAAGAATGGAGAGCATTTTATGTTTTACTGTTAACCCAAGCCTTTTATGTTTTACTGTTAATAACCCAAGCCTCTTATGTTTTACTGTTAATAACCCAAGCCTCTTATGTTTTACTGTTAATAACCCAAGCCTCTTATGTTTTACTGTTAATAACCCAAGCCTCTTATGTTTTACTGTTAATAACCCAAGCCTCTTATGTTTTACTGTTAACCCAAGCCTTTTATGTTTTACTGTTAACCCAAGCCTTTTATGTTCTGACTGCTTGTATTCACTTTGTCTCTATTTACTACAGTGCCAAGTCTCTAAAGGGCAGGTTAGCAGGAGTAGGTCTATCATATGGGCCAATAAACTGGCTCTGAGGTGGCATTTTCAACTAAACCTCCCTGAGTTTTATCTGGATGGAAAAGTCCAGATCTTAATTTGATCCAGTCTGTTAGATGTGTACGTCTCCTTCCAGATGAAACTCAGGGAGGGTTAGGCTTAGCTTCTATGAAACACAGAGTGACAGGCTGTTTCTGAAAGGAATACTTATATATTTGGGGGTTTCCTCTGTGGACTATTTCTCAATTGTCTTATTTCACAGACTAACAACTGAACTGGTAAATATTTATTTAATTTATTGTGCCGAGATTCATGTGATTTTCGCTTATTTTTGGTGGGGAATTCTTCTCGATGTACTTTCATTATGTCACGCCTTGGTCATTGTATCTTGTGTTTTTGTTATATGTTTGGGTAGGCCAGGGTGTGACATGGGTTTATATGTTGTATTTCGTATTGGGGTTTGTATTAATTGGGAGTGTGTATTATTAGGGGTGTGTCTAGTTAGGCTTGGCTGCCTGAGGCGATTCCTAATTGGAGTCAGCTGATTCTCGTTGTCTCGGATTGGGAACCGTATTTAGGTAGCCTGAGTGCGCGTTGTATTTCGTGGGTGATTGTACCTGTCTCTGTGTTAGTCACCAGATAGGCTGTAATTAGTTTCACTCGTTTGTTGTTTTTGTATTTTCAGTTATTTCATGTACCGCATTATCTTCAGTAAAAGTCATGAGTAACCTACACGCTGCATTTCGGTCTGACTCTCTTCAAACAACAGACTAACTAAGTTACGGAATCACTCACCACCATTCACAGACCGAGCAGCGTGTGAACTGGCAGGATCTAAAGGAGGACGTTATGGACGGCAGAAGTAGGGATTATACGACGTGGGAAGAAATCGACAGGTGGGCGGCCGACCCACAGCAATGCGAAGAGGGCTATACACGTATGGAATGATAAGGAAAGCACGGCTTTACAGAGCGAAAACCGTAGGTAACGGGGAAAGCACAGAGAGAGAGTGGCAGAGTCAGGAGTCAGACCTGAGCCTACTCTCCCTGTTAATTGTGAGGAGCAGCAATATGAGGACTTCTGGTCTTGGGAGATGATATTAGACGGAAAAGGACCCTGGGCGCAGCCGGGAGAATATCGCCGTCCCAAGGAGGAAATAGAAACAGCTAAAGCGGAGAGGCGCAAGTATGAGGAGGCAGCACGGCGACGCGGGTGGAAACCGGAAAGTCACCCCAAAAAATGTATTGGGGGGGGCTAAAAGGGAGAATAGTTATGCCAGGTAGGAAACCTGTGCATACTCCCTGTGCTCACCATTGGGCTAGAGAGACCGGGCAGGCACCGTGTTATGCTATGGAGCGCACGGTGTTTCCAGTGCGGGTGCAGAGCCAGCTGCGACACATACCAGCCCTTCCTATTGGCCGGGCTAGAGTGGGCATCGAGCCAGGTAAGCTTGGGCAGGCTCAGTGCTCAAGAGCTCCAGTGCGCCTGCATGGTCCGGTCTATCCAGAGCCACCTCTACACACCAGTCCTCCGGTAGCAGCTCCCCGCACCAGGCTTCCTGTGCGTGTCCTCGCGCCAGTACCACCAGTTCCAGCACCACGCACCAGGCCTCCAGTGCGCCTCGCCTGTTCAGCGCAGCCAGTGCTTTTCTCCCCTCCTGCGCTGCCGGAGTCTCCCGCTTGTTTAGCGCAACCAGAGCTGTTCTCCTCTCCTGCGCTATCGGAGTCTCCAGCCTGTTTAGCGCAGCCAGAGCCTTTCTCCTCTCCTGCGCTGCCGGAGTCTCCTGTCTGTCCAGCGCCACCAGTGCTACCAGTCGGCCCAGCGCGTCCAGTGCACCTCGCTTGTTCAGCACAGCCAGAGCTTTTCTCCTCTCCTGCACTGTTGGAGACTCCCGCCTGTTCAGTGCAGCCAGAGCCTTTCTCCTCTCCTGCGCTGCCGGAGTCTCCTGTCTGCCCAGCGCCGCCAGTCGGCCCAGCGTCACCAGTCTGCCAGGATCCGCCAGAAGTGCCAGTCTGCCAGGATCCGCCAGAAGTGCCAGTCTGCCAAGATCTTCTAGATCGGCCAGACAACCGGAATCATCCAGTTCCACCAGCCAGCCAGGATTTACCGGAGCCTACTACCTGCCTGAGCTTCCTCTCAGTACTGAGCTTCCTCTCAGTACTAGGCTTCCTCTCTGTACTGGGCTCCCTCTCAGTACCGGGCTTCCCCTCAGTACCGGGCTGCTTCGGTCCCGGGCTGTCCCTCTGTCCCGGGCTGCCCCTCTGTCCTGAGATGCCCCTCTGTCCTGAGCTGCCCTGCTGTCCTGAGATGCCCCTCTATCCTGAGATGCCCCTCTGTCCTGAGTTGCCCCTCTGTCCCGAGCTGCCCCTCTGTCCCGGGCTGCCCCTCTGTCCTGAGATGCCCCTCTGTCCTGAGCTGCCCTGCTGTCCTGAGATGCCCCTCTATCCTGAGATGCCCCTCTGTCCTGAGTTGCCCCTCTGTCCTGAGTTGCCCCTCTGTCCCGAGCTGCCCCTCTGTCCCGAGCTGCCCCTCTGTCCCGAGCTGCCCCTCTGTCCCGAGCTGCCCCTCGGTCCCGAGCTGCCCCTCAGTTATGTGGGGATCAGGGTGAGGACTATTAGGCCATGGTCAGCGGAGAAGGTGGATTATCCTAGGACGCGAAGGGGAGGAACTAGAACATTTATGGAGTGGGGTCCACGTCCCGAGCCAGAACCGCCACCATGGACAGACGCCCACCCAGACCCTCCCTATGCTCTTGAGGTGCGTCCCGGAGTCCGCACATGGGGGGGGGGGGGTTCTGTCACGCCTTGGTCATTGTATCTTGTGTTTTTGTTATATGTTTGGGTAGGCCAGGGTGTGACATGGGTTTATATGTTGTATTTCGTATTGGGGTTTGTATTAATTGGGAGTGTGTATTATTAGGGGTGTGTCTAGTTAGGCTTGGCTGCCTGAGGCGATTCCTAATTGGAGTCAGCTGATTCTCGTTGTCTCGGATTGGGAACCGTATTTAGGTAGCCTGAGTGCGCGTTGTATTTCGTGGGTGATTGTACCTGTCTCTGTGTTAGTCACCAGATAGGCTGTAATTAGTTTCACTCGTTTGTTGTTTTTGTATTTTCAGTTATTTCATGTACCGCATTATCTTCAGTAAAAGTCATGAGTAACCTACACGCTGCATTTCGGTCTGACTCTCTTCAAACAACAGACGAACTACGTTACACATTGGAATACAAAAGGACATAGTTGTTAATTTTGATGAACTCTCATATCAATTGGGTGAAATCCCAGTGTGCCATCACAGCAGCAATATTTGTAACCTGTTGCCACAAGAACAGGACAACCAGTGGAGAACAAATACCATTGTAAATACAACCCAAATTGATTTTTTTCATGAAATATTTCCACAATTTTACAACATTGGATATAGCCAGATGACATTTCAAAAATGTATCTAAAGACCAACCCACACTATATCTAAAGACACTATCTAAAGACACTGTATCTAAAGAACAACCCACACTGTATCTAAAGACACTGTATCTAAAGACACTGTATCTAAAGAACAACCCACACTGTATCTAAAGACACTGTATCTAAAGAACAACCCACACTGTATCTAAAGACACTGTATCTAAAGAACAACCCACACTATATCTAAAGACACTATCTAAAGACACTGTATCTAAAGACACTGTATCTAAAGACACTGTATCTAAAGACACTGTATCTAAAGAACAACCCACACTATATCTAAAGACACTGTATCTAAAGACACTATCTAAAGACACTGTATCTAAAGACACTGTATCTAAAGACACTGTATCTAAAGACACTGTATCTAAAGACACTGTATCTAAAGACACTGTATCTAAAGAACAACCCACACTATATCTAAAGACACTGTATCTAAAGACACTGTATCTAAAGACACTTTATCTACAGACACTATCTAAAGACACTGTATCTAAAGACACTGTATCTAAAGACACTGTATCTAAAGAACAACCCACACTATATCTAAAGACACTATCTAAAGACACTGTATCTAAAGACAATATCTAAAGAGACTGTATCTAAAGAACAACCCACACTATATCTAAAGACACTGTATCTAAAGACACTGTATCTAAAGAACAACCCACCCTGTATCTAAAGACACTGCATCTAAAGAACAACCCACACTGCATCTAAAGAACAACCCACACTATATCTAAAGACACTATCTAAAGACACTGTATCTAAAGACACTGTATCTATTTGTAAGTCGCTCTGGATAAGAGCGTCTGCTAAATGACTTAAATGTAATGTAATGTAAATCTAAAGACACTGTATCTAAAGAACAACCCACACTATATCTAAAGACACTATCTAAAGACACTGTATCTAAAGACACTGTATCTAAAGACACTGTATCTAAAGAACAACCCACACTATATCTAAAGACACTGTATCTAAAGAACAACCCACACTGTATCTAAAGACACTGTATCTAAAGAACAACCCACACTATATCTAAAGACACTGTATCTAAAGACACTATCTAAAGACACTGTATCTAAAGAACAACCCACACTATATCTAAAGACACTGTATCTAAAGAACAACCCACACTATATCTAAAGACACTGTATCTAAAGACCAACCCACACTATATCTAAAGACACTGTATCTAAAGACCAACCCACACTGTATCTAATGACCAACCCACACTATATCTAAAGACACTGTATCTAATGACCAACCCACACTATATCTAAAGACACTGTATCTAATGACCAACCCACACTATATCTAAAGACACTGTATCTAAAGAACAACCCACACTATATCTAAAGACACTGTATCTAAAGACCAAACCCACACTATATCTAAAGACACTATCTAAAGAACAACCCACACTATATCTAAAGACACTATCTAAAGAACAACCCACACTATATCTAAAGACACTGTATCTAAAGACACTGTATCTAAAGAACAATCCACACTATATCTAAAGACACTGTATCTAAAGACCAACCCACACTATATCTAAAGACACTGTATCTAAAGACCAACCCACACTGTATCTAAAGACACTGCATCTAAAGACCAACCCACACTATATCTAAAGACACTGTATCTAAAGAACAACCCACACTATATCTAAAGACACTGTATCTAAAGACCAACCCACACTATATCTAAAGACAGTATCTAAAGACACTGTATCTAAAGACACTATCTAAAAACACTATCTAAAGACACTGTATCTAAAGACCAACCCACACTATATCTAAAGACACTGTATCTAAAGACCAACCCACACTATATCTAAAGACACTATCTAAAGACACTGTATCTAAAGACCAACCCACACTATATCTAAAGACACTGTATCTAAAGACCAACCCACACTATATCTAAAGACACTATCTAAAGACACTATATCTAAAGACACTATCTAAAGACACTATATCTAAAGACACTATCTAAAGACACTGTATCTAAAGACACTGTATCTAAAGACACTATCTAAAGACACTGTATCTAAAGACACTATCTAAAGACACTATATCTAAAGACACTATCTAAAGACACTATATCTAAAGACACTATCTAAAGACACTGTATCTAAAGACACTGTATCTAAAGACACTATCTAAAGACACTGTATCTAAAGACACTATCTAAAGACACTGTATCTAAAGACCAACCCACACTATATCTAAAGACACTATATCTAAAGACACTATCTAAAGACACTATATCTAAAGACACTATCTAAAGACACTGTATCTAAAGACCAACCCACACTATATCTAAAGACACTGTATCTAAAGACCAACCCACACTATATCTAAAGACACTGTATCTAATGACCAACCCACACTATATCTAAAGACACTGTATCTAAAGACCAACTCACACTATATCTAAAGACACTGTATCTAAAGAACAACCCACACTATATCTAAAGACACTGTATCTAATGACCAACCCACACTATATCTAAAGACACTGTATCTAAAGAACAACCCACACTGTATCTAATGACCAACCCACACTATATCTAAAGACACTGTATCTAAAGAACAACCCACACTATATCTAAAGACACTGTATCTAAAGAACAACCCACACTGTATCTAAAGACACTGTATCTAAAGAACAACCCACACTGTATCTAAAGACACTGTATCTAAAGACACTGTATCTAAAGACACTGTATCTAAAGACCAACCCACACTGTATCTAAAGACACTGTATCTAAAGACACTGCATCTAAAGAACAACCCACACTGCATCTAAAGAACAACCCACACTGTATCTAAAGACACTGTATCTAAAGACACTGTATCTAAAGACACTGTATCTAAAGACACTGTATCTAAAGAACAACCCACACTGTATCTAAAGACACTGTATCTAAAGACACTGTATCTAAAGAACAACCCACACTGTATCTAAAGAACAACCCACACTATATCTAAAGACACTGTATCTAAAGACACTGTATCTAAAGAACAACCCACACTGTATCTAAAGACACTGCATCTAAAGAACAACCCACACTGCATCTAAAGAACAACCCACACTGTATCTAAAGACACTGTATCTAAAGACACTGTATCTAAAGACCAACCCACACTGTATCTAAAGAAACTGTATCTAAAGACATTGCATGGGGCGGCGGGGTAGCCTAGTGGTTAGGGCGTTGGTAACCGGAAGGTTGCAAGTTCAAATCCCCAAGCTGACAAGGTACAAATCTGTCGTTCTGCCCCTGAACAGGCAGTTAACCCACTGTTCCTAGGCCGTCATGGATATATAGAGGTGGATATAGAGGTGGATATAGAAGAGAGCTGGATATAGAGGAGAGGTGGATATAGAAGAGAGGTGGATTTAGAGGAGAGATGGAGATGGATAGAGAGGTGGGTATAGAGGATAGGTGGATATAGAGGTGAGATGGATATAGAGGTGAGGTGGATATAGAAGAGAGGTGGATTTAGAGGAGAGGTGGGTATAGAGGAGAGGTGGATATAGAGGTGAGGTGGATATAGAGGTGAGGTGGATATAGAAGAGAGGTGGATTTAGAGGAGAGGTGGAGGTGGATATAGAGGTGGATAGAGAGGTGAGGTGGATATAGAGATGGATAGAGAGGAGAGGTGGATATAGAGATGGATAGAGAGTTGGATAGAGAGGAGAGGTGGATATAGAGGTGGATATAGAGGTGGATATAGAAGAGAGCTGGATGTAGAGGAGGATATAGAGGTGGATATAGAAGAGAGCTGGATATAGAGGAGAGGTGGATATAGAAGAGAGGTGGATTTAGAGGAGAGATGGAGGTGGATAGAGAGGTGGGTATAGAGGAGAGGTGGATATAGAGGTGAGGTGAATATAGAGGTGAGATGGATATAGAAGAGAGGTGGATTTAGAGGAGAGGTGGAGGTGGATATAGAGGTGGATAGAGAGGTGAGGTGGATATAGAGATGGATAGAGAGGAGAGGTGGATAGAGAGGTGGATAGAGAGGAGAGGTGGATATAGAGATGGATAGAGAGGAGAGGTGGATATAGAGATGGATAGAGAGGTGGATAGAGAGGTGAGGTGGATATAGAGATGGATAGAGAGGAGAGGTGGATATAGAGATGGATAGAGAGATGGATAGAGAGGAGAGGTGGATATAGAGATGGATAGAGAGGAGAGGTGAATATAGAGATGGATAGAGAGGTGGATAGAGAGGTGAGATGGATATAGAGGTGAGGTGGATATAGAGGTGGATAGAGAGGAGAGGTGGATATAGAGGTGGATAGAGAGGAGAGGTGGATATAGAGATGGATAGAGAGGAGAGGTGGATATAGATGAGAGGTGGATATAGAGGAGAGGTGGATATAGAGGAGAGGTGGATATAGAGGTGGATAGAGAGGAGAGTTGGATAGAGAGGTGGGTATAGAGGAGAGGTGGATATAGAGATGGATAGAGAGGTGGATATAGAGGATAGAGAGGAGAGGTGGATATAGAGGAGAGGTGGATAGAGAGGAGAGGTGGATATAGAGCTGGATAGAGAGGAGAGGTGGGTATAGAGATGGATATAGAGGATAGGTGGATATAGAGGTGGATAGAGGAGAGGTGGATATAGAGGAGAGGTGGATATAGAGATGGATAGAGAGGAGAGGTGGATATAGAGATGGATAGAGAGGTGGATAGATAGGTGAGGTGGATATAGAGATGGATAGAGTGGAGAGGTGGATATAGAGATGGATAGAGAGGTGGATAGAGAGGAGAGGTGGATATAGAGGATATAGAGGAGAGAGGGATATAGAGGATATAAGAGGAGAGATGGATATTGAGGAGAGGTGGATAGAGAGGAGAGGTGGATATAGAGGTGGATAGAGAGGAGAGGTGGATATAGAGATCGATAGAGAGGTGGATAGAGAGGTGGGTATAGAGGAGAGGTGGATATAGAGGAGAGATGGAGATGGATATAGAGGAGAGGTGGATATAGAGGAGGATATAGAGGAGAGGTGGATATAGAGGATATAGAGGAGAGGTGGATATAGAGGAGAGGTGGATATAGAGGAGGATATAGAGGAGAGGTGGATATAGAGGAGGATATAGAGGAGAGGTGGATATAGAGGTGGATAGAGGAGAGGTGGATATAGAGGAGAGGTGGATATAGAGATGGATAGAGAGAAGAGGTGGATATAGAGATGGATAGAGAGATGGATAGAGAGGTGAGGTGGATATAGAGATGGATAGAGAGGAGAGGTGGATATAGAGATGGATAGAGAGGAGAGGTGGATATAGAGATGGATAGAGAGGAGAGGTGGATATAGAGATGGATAGAGAGGTGGATAGAGAGGTGGGTATAGAGGAGAGGTGGATATAGAGATGGATAGAGAGGTGGATAGAGAGGTGGATATAGAGGAGAGATGGAGGTGGATATAGAGGAGAGGTGGATATAGAGGAGGCTATAGAGGAGAGGTGGATATAGAGGATATAGAGGAGAGGTGGATATAGAGGATATAGAGGAGAGGGGGATATAGAGGTAGATATAGAGGAGAGGTGGATATAGAGGAGGATATAGAGGAGAGGTGGATATAGAGGAGGATATAGAGGAGAGGTGGATATAGAGGTGGATAGAGGAGAGGTGGATATAGAGGAGAGGTGGATATAGAGGAGGATATAGAGGAGAGATGGATATAACGGAGGATATAGAGGAGAGGTGGATATAGAGGAGGATATAGAGGAGAGGTGGATATAGAGGTGGATATAGAGGAGAGGTGGATATGGAGGTGGATATAGAGGAGAGGTGGATATAGAGGATATAGAGGAGAGGTGGATATAGAGGAAGATATAGAGGTGAGGTGGATATAGAGGAGAGGTGGATATAGAGGTGGATAGAGAGGAGGATATAGAGGTGAGGAGGATATAGAGGATATAGAGGACAGGTGGATATAGAGGAGGATATAGAGGTGAGGTGGATATAGAGGAGGATATAGAGAGATCGATATAGAGCAGAGGTGGATATAGAGGATATAGAGGAGAGGTGGATATAGAGGTGGATATAGAGGAGAGGTGGATATAGAGGAGAGGTGTATATAGAGGTGGATATAGAGGAGAGGTGGATATAGAGAAAGGGTGGATATAGAGAGGTGGAACACAAATGTATGCCATGATCTCTCTGTATTCTTTACTTGTGGAAACATACATGTGTTTACAGATGTTAGTACTTTGTGTGTATTTACAGATGTTAGTACTTTTTGTGTGTGTTTACAGATGTTAGTACTTTTTGTGTGTATTTAGTACTTTTTGTGTGTATTTACAGATGTTAGTACTTTTTGTGTGTGTTTACAGATGTTGTATCTAAAGACACTTTAGATATAGTTTACACATATAGAGATGGATAGAGAGGTGGATAGAGAGGTGAGATGGATATAGAGGTGAGGTGGATATAGAGGTGGATAGAGAGGAGAGCTGGATATAGAGGTGGATAGAGAGGAGAGGTGGATATAGAGATGGATAGAGAGGAGAGGTGGATATAGAGATGGATAGAGAGGAGAGGTGGATATAGAGATGGATAGAGAGGTGGATAGAGAGGTGGGTATAGAGGAGAGCTGGATATAGAGATGGATAGAGAGGAGAGGTGGATATAGAGATGGATAGAGAGGTGGATAGAGAGGTGGGTATAGAGGAGAGATGGATATAGAGGATAGGTGGATATAGAGGAGAGGTGGATATAGAGGTGGATAGAGAGGAGAGGTGGATATAGAGATGGATAGAGAGGTGGATAGAGAGGTGGGTATAGAGGAGAGCTGGATATAGAGATGGATAGAGAGGTGGATAGAGAGGTGGATATAGAGGAGTGATGGAGGTGGATATAGAGGAGAGGTGGATATAGAGGAGGACATAGAGGAGAGGTGGATATAGAGGATATAGAGGAGAGGTGGATATAGAGGATATAGAGGAGAGGTGGATATAGAGGAGAGGTGGATAGAGAGGAGAGGTGGATATAGAGGTGGATAGAGAGGAGAGGTGGATATAGAGGATATAGAGGAGAGATGGATATAGAGGAGAGGTGGATATAGAGGAGAGGTGGATATAGAGGAGGATATAGAGGAGAGGTGGATATAGAGGAGGATATAGAGGAGAGGTGGATATAGAGGTGGATAGAGGAGAGGTGGATATAGAGGGGGATATAGAGGAGAGTTGGATATAGAGGTGGATATAGAGGAGAGGTGGATATAGAGGATATAGAGGAGAGGTGGATATAGAGGAGGATATAGAGGTGAGGTGGATATAGAGGAGAGGTGGATATAGAGGTGGATAGAGAGGAGGATATAGAGGTGAGGAGGATATAGAGGATATAGAGGAGAGGTGGATATAGATGAGGATATAGAGGTGAGGTGGATATAGAGGAGGATATAGAGAGATGGATATAGAGGAGAGGTGTATATAGAGGATATAGAGGAGAGTGAGATATAGAGGTGGATATAGAGGAGAGGTGGATATAGAGGAGAGGTGGATATAGAGGAGAGGTGGATATAGAGAGAGGGTGGATATAGAGAGGTGGAACACAAATGTATGCCATGATCTCTCTGTATTCTTTACTTGTGGAAACATACATGTGTTTACAGATGTTAGTACTTTTTGTGTGTATTTACAGATGTTAGTACTTTTTGTGTGTATTTACAGATGTTAGTACTTTTTGTGTGTATTTACAGATGTTAGTACTTTTTGTGTGTGTTTACAGATGTTAGTACCTTTTGTGTGTGTTTACAGATGTTAGTACTTTTTGTGCGTATTTACAGATGTTAGTACTTTTTGTGTGTATTTACAGATGTTAGTACTTTTTGTGTGTGTTTACAGATGTTAGTACCTTTTGTGTGTGTTTACAGATGTTAGTACTATTTGTGTGTGTTTACAGATGTTAGTACTATTTGTGTGTATTTACAGATGTTAGTACTTTTTGTGTGTATTTACAGATGTTAGTACTTTTTGTGTGTATTTACAGATGTTAGTACTTTTTGTGTGTGTTTACAGATGTTAGTACTTTTTGTGTGTGTTTACAGATGTTAGTACTTTTTGTGTGTTTTTACAGATGCCTGTACCGTTTGTGTGTATTTACAAATGTCAGTACCGTGTGTAATGTATGGTGCAAGGACAAAATAATCGTTTACTCATGAACATTTCACTACATTTTGACTTTGAATCAAAGTAAATTTCCCCATGCACACGGTTCTTTACAGAAGTACATATATCCATCCCAACAAAGGGTTCCAAAAGGGTTCTTAGGCTGTTTACCTTTTTCTCAGAGTGTATATAGGGAGAAGAGTATAATTTAGAGGAAAATGCAGGTACAGATTGATTTTCTCACTGCACAAATAAGGCTGGCTGCGCAGACACAACTTTGATACACATTTATCTTAGAGTTTTACCGCCACCTGTCCGTACCTGCATGACTGAGTATGTGAACACCCAAGACCGAGACTGTACATGCACATTAATTGTAGCACCTGATCTCACTCCTAATCTATAATTGCTGAGTTTACCTGCAGTAGACTACAGCTCTCTAACAGTACAGAACTCTCAGCACTTGGTCTGAAGGGGGTGCGTGTAGTGAAGTGCTTTATCCATCTACATTCAGTCTGACTTGCTGGTTGACTGTGTACAAAACACTCTGTGCAGCCCAAGGATGAGTCACAGAGATGAGCTGCAAAGACATCAAATATTTACGGTGCCATTTTGGAAACGGGAGATGTACGTTCAGATAGCGGACTGGAGTAGCGTAGAGGTCCTGAAGTGAAACACTCTCTCCTTTCATCTGTCGAAATCTCGACTGCGTGTGTGAAATCAAAAGAATTGAGATAAAGATCAGCAGACTTAATGTGTGTGTGTGTGTGTGTGTGTGTGTGTGTGTGTGTGTGTGTGTGTGTGTGTGTGTGTGTGTGTGTGTGTGTGTGTGTGTGTGTGTGTGTGTGTGTGTGTGTGTGTGTGTGTGTGTGTGTGTGTGTGTGTGTGTGTGTGTGTGTGTGTGTGTGTGTGTGTGTGTGTGTGTGTGTGTCTGTTTATCTACAAAGTCACACCACTCCGTCTGTCCCTCTTTTTATGTTTTATTTTCTCCTCACCAAGCCATTGTTATATGCTGTTAATTAGTGTGGAGACATTCTGCTGTAGACAGGTTTCTTGGACAGTAAAGACATGCTGGATCTGATAGGCTATTTATGGAGGACATTCTGTGTATCATTAGTGCACATCGTCTCATTGAGAAGTACATGCAGACACCTATAAATGACAATAAGAACAGGAGAGGAGTAGGTGGGAAGCAGAAAAGTGTTCATGTGCAACAGAGAGAACGAAAGAGAGACAGAGAGAGAAGGGAGAAAGAAAGAGAGTGAAAAGGAAAGATACGTACATTTGAGAAAGCCTGAGAGAGAGAGGGGAAGATAGAGGAGAGAGAGAGAGAGAGTGGGAGAGAGGGGGAAGATAGAGAGAGAGAGAGAGAGAGAGAGAGAGAGAGAGAGAGAGAGAGAGAGAGAGAGAGAGAGAGAGAGAGAGAGAGAGAGGGAAGAGAGATAGAGAGAGAGAGAGAGGGAAGATAGAGAGAGAGAGAGAGAGAGAGAGAGAGAGAGAGAGAGAGAGAGAGAGAGAGAGAGAGAGAGAGAGAGAGAGAGAGAGAGAGAGAGAGAAGATAGATAGAGAGAGAGAGAGAGAGAGAGAGAGAGAGAAAGAGGGAGGAGAGAGAGAGAGAGAGAGAGAGAGAGAGAGAGAGAGAGAGAGAGAGAGAGAGAGAGAGAGAGAGGGAGAGAGAGAGAGAGAGAGAGAGAGAGAGAGAGAGAGAGAGAGAGAGAGAGAGAGAGAGAGAGAGAGAGAGAGAGAGAGAGAGAGAGAGAGAGAGAGAGAGAGAGAGAGAGAGAGAGAGAGAGAGAGAGAGAGAGAGAGAGAGAGAGAGAGAGAGAGAGAGAGAGAGAGAGAGAGAGAGAGAGAGAGAGAGAGAGAGAGAGAGAGAGAGAGAGAGAGAGAGAGAGAGAGAGAGAGAGAGAGAGAGAAATCCAAAGAAACATAAAGAAATCATGAAGCCTAACACCTGATGTAGAATGAGAATACCACGATGCTGTCAGTATGTGACGGATATAGGAAGCAACTGCTTCACACAGAGGTCAGAGGTGAGGGTGGACGGTTGAGGTACATGGAGGATACAAAGACAAGGCGGTTTCCTTCCCAGCCAGCCAGCCCCCCCCCCGCTCCCCAGGCGCCAAAGGACGTCGGGCCTCACCTTAATCCAGCCAAGCAGGGAGGAGTGATTAGCTGCAAATTGATCCCTCTCCGAGTGGGGCCTCTTGCCTTTTCTCCAGCTCTCTTTCCTGGTCCCCCTCCCCCGCCATCAAAGTTTCTGGGAAACCAGAAGAGAGGGAGGGCTCGTTGCAAGGCAGAGGTGTTAAGTGGTCATGAGGTTTGGGACACATTTAGCATTGGCGCTAGGAAATCGATACCAAAGGGTTTTTGACAAGACTGTTCTGTCAGGGAAATAATCATTCATTACGAGCTCGGAGTGGGGAATGAAATCACTATGGTGTTTAAGATTTCTAACCCCCCCCCCAGCCCCAACTTGCCTCGCTTCGCCTGGCTTTACCTCAGTCGGGGAGGCGGCAGGAATACAGATCAGAGTTAATAGCCCTGTCAGGGGCTGGCTTGGCTGGGCTTGACACCTTTTGGCAGACCTGCAGCTAGCAAACTGTCACGTCTCATAGAACTACCCAACCTCCTGTCCCCGCCCAACACCACAACCACACATCCCCACACACATGCACACACGCAAACACACACACTCACATACACCCTCCTCTCCTGACCCTCCCCCTCACTAATACCAGACCCAGTGTGAGAGCACAGTAGTGCACTGATGGGGGATTTGAGGTCTTAAGAGGCTAATAGCTTTTCCAGGTAAATAAATCCAGCGTAATTCATAATTAGCTATTAGCATGCGTGTCAGCTGTTTGCTCTGGGTTTGGGGGTAATGGATGCTTGTTTAAATGTACAACATGTAGCCTAGCGTCGCCTGTTGCAAAGCAAACAGTTCAGATGCTGCTTTTGCCAGGAGGATGTTTTCATACATGATGTATGAGGTCACATTACAGCTATATTCAGTGCATACTGATGACCTTTGGTACAGGAAGTCATAAACTGTCATGATATGCAGAAAAACGTGAAACTGTTCAGCAGAATGGCTTGGATTCCAAAAGGTAAACACATCTATGTCAACATCTCTCAGCTTAACGGATTACCTGCTATTGTGCCTTGGATACTATAAAGGTTGTGCCCTAAAGGGCACACCCAAATGGCTCCCTTTTCCCTATATTGTGCACTACTTTTTACCAGGGCACATAGGGAGCTGGTAAAAAAAGTAGTGAACAATATTGGAAGTAGTGTGCCATTTGGGACACAGTAGTGTAATCAGGGGTTGGAACCCAAAATGTTTGTTTAGTTCTGAACAGAAACATTATTTAGGGCAAGCTATTTAATCTTTTTATAGGAAAGTCATTTGGAGCAAATTGTATTTTGCCATAACAGCATGGTTTAATTATAATGAAAGACAAACACACACTGTGCTGCCAGTCACAGTGTAGGGTGCGAGATCCAACATTAATTTTGAGGGTGAGGCCAGAGTGACAGAGGATGGAGGAAACTTGCATTGAAGTGTTGGGGATCTTGTTATGACATGCATCATCGGTTCGGGTTCTGTTCCTCAAATCATTTCATTATTTTCTGGTCTTCGGTTCTGTTCCCTGAACCGTTTCCAACCCTTAGGTCTAATACTGCAGTACTAGTTGCTAGTGGCGATATCACACTGCAATATTGAGATAAGGTAGAACAATGACAGACATTGTCATTTGTGTGTCACAAACGGCATCTCTTTTACAAAGTCAAACATTTGATAAGGGTTCTGCTTGGGTGAAAAAATAACATGTATTGCAAACGTGTCAACAATACTTTGGTTTCTCTATGCTTTCCTTTAGGGAGGTTCTGTTGTGGTCACAGATAACAACATCAACAACTAGCTCAGGGGGATATAGCCACACAGCATAAAACATAAAGTAAATCATACTTTCTTTCCAATCTCTTCACCTTCTCTCAAAGACTTTGCTCCATGTCCCACAGTGCGTTTTTTTCTCATTAAAAACAGTGTATGCTGGTAAAGAAAACCCTCTCACCACTTCCTCCCTCCAACCTTCAGGAGCCTCCCTACACCCCCAGGAGTCTCTATCCACCCGCAGATCTCTCCCTGCACCCCCAGGAGTCTCTATCCACCCGCAGATCTCTCTTTGCACCCCCAGGAATCTCTATTCACCCGCAGATCTCTCCCTGCACCCCCAGGAGTCTCTATCCACCCGCAGATCTCTCCCTGCACCCCCAGGAGTCTCTATCCACCCGCAGATCTCTCCCTGCACCCCCCGGAGTCTCTATCCACCCGCAGATCTCTCTTTGCACCCCCAGGAATCTCTATCCACCCGTAGAACTCTCCCTGCACCCCATCCCATGTGCCTTCCTTCACCCTCAGAAACAATCCTCCACCCCCAGGAGCCTCCCTGCACCCCTGGAGCATCCCTCTGACTGAACCCAACCATTAACAGCTCTGAATAGGACAGCATTTGGAAACAGTGCCAGGGAAACTAAACCAAGGCATGGATTGCTGTCATACCTTGTCCATAGACTGTTTACAGGGTAAGGAAACCAAAAGTCACTATCTCTTTATTGCATCTCAAATGTCAGCAGGAAGCCTTAGTCCTTCTGTAGCTCAGTTGGTAGAGCATGGCGCTTGTAACGCCAGGGTAGTGGGTTCGATTCCCGGGACCACCCATACGTAGAATGTATGCACACATGACTGTAAGTCGCTTTGGATAAAAGCGTCTGCTAAATGGCATATATTATTATTATTATTATTAAGCCAGGAAGTACAGGCAGGCACAACTAGGCAGGCAGGCATAGGCAGGCAGTAAACACGGATAAGCTGCTTTTGCCTCGTTTAAAATGAGAGACTACCAGAGACTTCTCATTTATATTATTCGTAGCTGTCTATATACCACCACAGACCGATGCTGGCACTAAGACCGCACTCAACCAACACTATAAGGCCATAAGTAAACAAGAAAATGCTCATCCAGAAGAGTCGCCCCTAGTGGCCAGGGACTTTAATGCAGGCAAACTTAAACCAGTTTTACCTCATTTCTACCAGCATGTCACATGTGCAACCAGAGGGGGAAAACACTCTAAACCACCTTTACTCCACACACAGAGATGCATACAAAGCCCCTCCCCTCTCCTCCTGATTCCTGCTTACAAACAAAAACTAAAGCAGGAAGTACCAGTGACTCGCTCAATACGGAAGTGGTCAGATTGCTAGCACAGACTGGAAAATGTTCCTGAATTCATCCAATTGCATTGAGGAGTATACAACCTCAGTCATCGGCTTCATCAATAAGTGCATCGATGACATCGTCTCCACAATGACCGTACGTGCATATCCCATCCAGAAGCCATGGATTACAGGCAACATCCGCATCGAGCTAAAGGCTAGAGCTGCCATTTTCAAGGAGTGGGACACTAATCCGGGCGCTTATAAGAAATCCCGCTATGCCCTCAGACGAACCATCAAACAAGTGAAGCGTCAATACAGGATTAAGATTGAATCCTACTACACCTGACGCTCGTCAGATGTGGCAGGGCTTGAAAACTATTACGGACTACAAAAGGAAAGCCAGTCACGAGCTGCCCAGTGACACAAGACTACCACACGAGCTAAATGCCTTTTATGCTCGCTTCGAGGCAAGCAACACTGAAGCAAGCATGAGAGCACCAGCTGTTCTGGACAACTGCGTGATAACCCTCTCGGTAGCCGATGTGAGCAAGACCTTTAAACAGGTCGACATTCACAAAGGCGTGGAGCCAGACGGATCACCACGACGTGCACTCAAAGCAACTGGCAAGTGTCTTCACTGACATTTTCAACCTCTCCCTGTCTAAGTCTGTAATACCTACATGTTTCAAGCAGACCACCATAGTCCCTGTGCCCAAGAAGCAAAGGTAACCTGTCTAAATGACTACCACCCCGTAGCACTCACGTCAGTAGCCATGAAGTGCTTTGAAAGCCTGGTCATGGCTCATATCAACACCATCATCTCAGAAACCCTAGACACCCTCCAATTTGTATACCGCCCCAACAGATCCACAGATGACGCATCTCAATCACACTCCACACTGCCCTTTCCCACCTGGACAAAAGGAACACCTATATCAGAATGCTGTTCATTGACTACTGGTCAACATTCAACACCATAGTGGCCTCAAAGCTCATCAATAAGCTAAGGACCCTGGGACTTAACACCTTCCTCTGCAACTGGATCCTGGACTTTCTGACGGGCCACCCCCAGGTGGTAAGGGAAGAGAACAACACATCTGCCACGCCGATCCTCAACACAGGGGCCCCTGAGGGGCACACGACTGTGTGGCCAAACACGACGACACAACAGTGTCAAATACAACGACGACACAACAGCCTGATCACCAAAAATGATGAGACAGAGAGGTCAGAGACCTGGCAGTGTGGTCAGAGGACAACAACCTCTCCCTCAATGTGAGCAAGACAAAGGAGCTGATCATGGACTACAGGAAAAGGCGGGCGGAACAGGCCCCCATTAGCATCGACAGGGCTGTAGTAGAGCGGGTCGAGAGTTTCAAGTTCCTTGGTGTCCACATCACCAACGAACTATCATGGTCCATACACACCAAGACAGTCGTAAAGAGGGCACGACAACACCTTTTCCCCCCAGGAGACTAAAAAGATTTGGCATGGGTCTTCAGATCCTCAAAAGTTCTACAGCTGCACCATCGAGAGCATCCTGACCGGTTGCATCACCACCTGGTATGGCAACTGCTCGGCATCTGACCATATGGCTCTACAGAGGGTAGGGGCCAAGCTGGGACCAAGCTTCCTGCCATCCAAGACCTATATAATAGTCGGTGTCCGAGGAAGGCCCGAAAAATTGTTAGAGACTCCAGTCACCCAAGTCATAGACTGTTTTCTCTGCTACCGCACAGCAAGCTGTACCGAAGTCTAGGACCAGAAGGCTCCTTAACAGCTTCTACACCCAAGTCATAAGACTGCTGAACAATTCATGAAATGGCCACCTCACTATTTACATTGACCACCCCTTTTGTTTTGTACACTGCTGCTACTCTGTTTATTATCTATGCATAGTCACTCACCCCTACCTACATGTACAAATTACCTCGACTAACCTGCACACTGACCCGCACACTGACCCCCTGTATACGCCAGGGTAGTGGGTTCGATCCCCGGGACCACCCATACGTAGAATGTATGCACACATGACTGTAAGTCGCTTTGGGTAAAAGCGTCTGCTAAATGGCATATATTATTATATTATTATTATATTATATAGCCTCGTTATTGTTATTTTATTGTGTTACTTTTCCAATTTTTTAATTTAGTTTATTTAGTAAATATCTTCTTAACTCTTCTTGAACTGCACTGTTGGTTAAGAGCTTGTAAGTAAACATTTCACGGTCAGGTCTACACTTGTTGTATTCGGTGCATGTGACAAATAAAGTTTGATTTGATTTGATTTCACTCTCTGCGATTCCCTAATTACCAATGCTTCAGCTCGCTGTGTGTTTATTAAAGCCTTGGCTGAGGAGCTGACAGCTGCCCAAGATGGATAAGAGATGTGAAGAGATGCTGGGATTAATACCCTGGTCTGGATGGAGTTTTTTGAAGGGTTCGACTGGGCCAGATACAGTACATATCAGTAGCAGGGAACCACATGTCATAGCCACAGCATATTGTATAGAAATGTGTTGAGAAGATAACCTAACACGTTTTGGTTTTTACAACTCATTTCATGAAAGGACTCTGACGTGATTTATGATTATATCCTGAATACGTTGGTCATTCAGATCACAACGTTGGGTGAAGTTAGTCTGCTATTTGCATGTATTTGTATGTCTTAGACAATAATACCTGTGTGGTATTGTGATATGTAGCAGTGGATCCATACCTGAAGGGCAGCTTTACACATTGTCCATTAACAGAAAAAGTGCTATTAAAGCTTCCTAGGGACTCAGTGCAGTAACAGTCAGCAGAGTGGAACCCCTTTCATTTATTTCACTGGATATTTTAAGGGACCCTGTTGGCAGACGAATAGCCAGGCAGTATCAAAACTGGACACAGAAACACACACACACACTCACATACTCACACACACTCACACACACGTGGCAAAGTAGGTTGGAATCAAAACTGACATAATCCCTTTCACCATTCTTTCCCCTCCCATTATCAGTCTTTGACAAAGGTGATACCCAACGAATATGGCATATCGGTTTGGATTCCAGACTAGAGAGTACAGTATCTCGCAAATAAAAAACGCAAATTGCATCCGAAGCCCTATTTAGTGCACCATTTTGACAAGGGCTCTTTGAGCTGTACCCAAAGTCCTGTCCCGTGACCACATATTCCCTTATAGTAACGCTGAGGGGGGTTGTCTTAAAGAGACATATCTTTGCTGCCTTGCCCTTTGGAGGATGTTATGTTCTGTTCTGCTCTGTTCTGTTCTGCTCTGTTCTGTTCTGCTCTGTTATGTTCTGCTCTGTTCTGTTCTGTTCTGTTCTGCTCTGTTATGTTCTGCTCTGTTCTGTTCTGTTCTGCTCTGTTCTGTTCTGTTCTGCTCTGTTCTGTTCTGTTCTGCTCTGCTCTGTTCTGTTCTGCTCTGTTCTGCTCTGTTCTGTTCTGTTCTGTTATGTTCTGCTCTGTTCTGTTCTGTTCTGTTCTGCTCTGTTCTGTTCTGTTCTGATCTGCTCTGCTCTGTTCTGTTCTGTTCTGTTCTGTTCTGTTATGTTATGTTATGTTCTGCTCTGTTCTGTTCTGTTCTGTTCTGCTCTGTTCTGCTCTGTTCTGTTCTGTTCTGTTCTGTTCTGTTCTGTTTTGTTCTGCTCTGCTCTGCTCTGTTCTGTTCTGTTCTGCTCTGTTCTGTTCTGTTATGTTATGTTCTGCTCTGTTCTGTTCTGCTCTGCTCTGTTCTGTTCTGTTCTGCTCTGTTCTGCTCTGTTATGTTCTGTTCTGCTCTGTTCTGCTCTGTTCTGTTATGTTCTGCTCTGCTCTGTTCTGTTCTGTTCTGCTCTGTTCTGTTCTGTTCTGTTCTGCTCTGTTCTGCTCTGCTCTGTTCTGTTCTGTTCTGCTCTGTTCTGCTGCAGTGGCCTGAAACCTGATTAATTGGCTTGTCAGCACAGTATTTTTATCCCCGTCCCCAGATGAGTGCACATTTTCAGTCCTTCCCCTGTCCTCTGGTGTCCTACACACAGTGAGGTGACGATGGAAGGACCCTGGACTCCAGATCACACTCCCATTAGATGATAAAGGGAAAGTATGGGGAACTTAGTCTGTGATTGGTTGAGTAGTGACCGTCATTACAGGAAGTGCATGCCTCATTGGCTGAGTCAAAAGACATTTGAGGGACCCTGGGTTCCAGATCACACTCCGATTGGCTAATAGGACCACTGCTATGGGGAAGATACTCCCTTTCTATCTGACACTGTGTGTGTGTGTGTGTGTGTGTGTGTGTGTGTGTGTGTGTGTGTGTGTGTGTGTGTGTGTGTGTGTGTGTGTGTGTGTGTGTGTGTGTGTGTGTGTGTGTGTGTGTGTGTGTGTGTGTGTGTGTGTGTGTGTGTGTGTGTGTGTGTGTGTGTGTGTGTGTGTGTGTGTGTGTGTTTACCCTGTACGCGCATGCATGCAGGGTAAACATGTTGTAGGACAGTTTTGTTTCAGTTCCGTCACTTTTAAACCTCATATTGTCGCCAGCACCAAACACCGTTTTCACATATGTATACACTGGTATTGTGCTAGAGACGACAATAAAGATTGAAAAGTGGTTAGAGTTGTCCTCTAAGAACAGCACACAGCACACAGGACACAGCACACGGCACACAGGACACAGCACAAGCACACAGGACACAGGACACAGCACACATCACAAAGGACACAGGACACACCACACAGGACACAGCACACAGCACACAGGACACAGCACACAGGACACAGCACACAGGACACAGGACACAGCACACAGCACACAGCACACAGCACACAGGACACAGGACACAGCACACACCACACAGGACACAGCACACAGCACACGGGACACAGCACACAGGACACATCACACAGGACACAGCACACAGCACACAGCACACAGGACACAGCACACATGACACAGCACACACCACACAGGACACAGGACACACCGCACAGGACACAGCGCACAGCACACAGGACACAGCACACAGCACACAGGACACAGCACACAGGACACAGCACACAGGACACAGGACACAGGACACAGGACACAGCACACAGCACACAGGACACACACAGAACATAGAGACTGTTGCGGGTCTCCAAAAAAAGTTATACAGTTATGGATGGAAACGGGTTTTGTAATCTATTTCTAATTTGTCTTTATTGCAGCACCAGGCCCTTCAGAAGCACAATTCTGTGTTCATCAATAATAACAAATGATCTATAGAGCCTTTCCTCCACACAGAGCAGTGGAATGAGGGGAATGCAACTAGTACTACAGGTAATATGTCCTGTTGCAGGAAGCCAACAGTGAACGATTATTATTATCATGAATGACTAATTTGTCAACGTAAAGACACAGTGGCACAGCATGATACAGTAATTGCACAAATGGTTTTCCATGATATTTTGTTCCATTCGCTATTCCATAAATCTATTGCACCTTGGCGACGATCATACAGTTGCCTAGATCGTTGTGTTTGTGTAGATGAGAGATATCGAAGCAACGTTAGAGCTCAGAAAGACACAGTGGTGGTGATGTAACAAAGGAATGTTACAATAGTTTTAACACACAAAACTCTACTTGGCAAACGGATAAAGAACCCAAACCATGTTGTGATTCTAAACATATTGAACAGATCAAGGTTGAGCGAGAGACCATTCAACTGCAATCCACAGAACACCTATAAAATCATCTTGATACAAGCACACAAGTGGATCGTTCCCAAATAGAACATTCTGACGTGGAACATGTAGCTTGTGGATCTCCGGGCTGTTTTTGGATGTGTCTAGTTGAGTGGGAGAACAGGAGAACCGTAGGGAGCAGAGGAAAAGGCAGAGTGAAGTCTCCGACTAGACCAGTGCATTCAAACAGGCGAAAGGAACTCACCCTGTTGGCAAAGACATAAATGTTGCACGAGCAATAGCTTTTAAAGCACGAGCCATAGCTTTTAAAGCACGATCCGTAGCTTTTAAAGCACGAGCCATAGCTTTTAAAGCACGATCCACAGCTTTGGAACTTAAGCTAATAATTATTTCAGAACTTGTGTGCTTTGTGTGTGTTGTGTGTGTGTGTGTGGGGGGGGTCTCCATGTGTGTGTGTGTGTGTGTGTCTCCATGTGTGTGAGTGGGTGTGTGAGTGTGTGTGTGTGTGTGTGTGTGTGTGTGTGTGTGTGTGTGTGTGTGTGTGTGTGTGTGTGTGTGTGTGTGTGTGTGTGTGTGTGTGTGTGTGTGTGTGTGTGTGTGTGTGTGTGTGTGTGTCCATGTGTGTGAGTGGTTGTGTGAGTGTGTATGTGTGTGTGTGTGTGTGAGTGAGTGAGTGAGTGTGTGTGTGTGTGTGTGTGTGTGTGTGTGTGTGTGTGTGTGTGTGTGTGTGTGTGTGTGTGTGTGTGTGTGTGTGTGTGTGTGTGTGTGTGTGTGTGTGTGTGTGTGTGTGTGTGTGTCCATGTGTGTGAGTGGGTGTGTGAGTGTGTATGTGTGTGTGTGTGAGTGAGTGTGTGTTTGTGTGTGTGTGTGTTTCTCCATGTGTGTGTGTGTGTGTGTGTGTGTGTGTATGTGTGTGTGTGAGTGAGTGAGTGAGTGTGTGTGTGTGTGTGTGTGTGTGTGTGTGTGTGTGTGTGTGTGTGTGTGTGTGTGTGTGTGTGTGTGTGTGTGTGTGTGTGTGTGTGTGTTTGTGTGTATGTGTGTGTGTGTGTCTCCATGTGTGTGAGTGTGTGTGAGTGTGTGTGTGTGTGTCTCCATGTGTGTGAGTGTGTGTGAGTGTGTGTGTGGGTGTGTGTGTCTCCATGTGTGTGTGTGTGAGTGTGTGTGTGTGTGTGTGTGTGTGTGTGTGTGTGGGTGGTGTAACTACTGAGTGTACCTGTCTCCTTGTATTTATGTGATATTTCCCCATTTGCACTTACAGTCAAATGCTCCTAACAGGTACATTTCCTACACTGTACAAAATCAGAAATACCTCTGCTATTCCTCTGATGAAAATGTATTTGACTTAAGAGGAAAAACATGTATTTTATCCTCCACTCTCCTCAGAGAGCTGCTTTGAAGACCCCAAAAAGCCGATCAGCATTTGATCAAAGATTTTCTCTCTCTTGCCTTTGTTTATTCACTGTTGCAGACGGGCCCATTACTAAGACTATTCATCGTTTGGGCAGCGTGCCCTACGCCCCCCCGCGGCACAAACACGGATCATTTATCCAGTTTACCAAGAGCACATTAACAAAGACAAAGGGGGAATGGAGGAGGGAGGGAGGCAGTTTACAAAGCTTACAGTAGTGGTACCTTCTAGATATGTACAGTGTCCCAGATGAATGTGGATGATGCTGTCAACACATATTTGCAGTAAAACATTTAAAAACATTCTCTGGATGGATATCCACTGCGATTTTCATAGTCTTTGTTTGGCTTGTCAGAATTACAGTGGTTGTGTGTTTTTGTGAGTGTGTGTGTGTCCGTGTGTGTCCGTGTGTGTATGTGTGTGTATGTGTGTGTGTGTGTGTGTGTGTGTGTGTGTGTGTGTGTGTGTGTGTGTGTGTGTGTGTGTGTGTGTGTGTGTGTGTGTGTGTGTGTGTGTGTGTGTGTGTGTGTGTGTGTGTGTGTGTGTGTGTCCATGTGTGTGTGTGTGTGTCTGTGTGTGTGTGTGTGTGTGCTCGCCCAGTATGTGTGTTCACTGTATGCGTCTGTGCGTACAAGCGTGTGTGTCTTTGAGTGAACGGGCAAGTGAGTGTGCATCTGTCATTTGTTTATGTTTGTCCTCAGTAAGCCATCCAGATGAAAGCCCTTTGTTGCACCGCCTGAAGTGTTTCAGCGTTTAGCCTGCATCAGTGGCCAGTGTCCACTGGACCGAACTAAATGCAGCCAGTCACAGAACGAGACAATCTGCGTCCCAAATGGCACCCCATTCCTACATACCGCGCTACACTTTGGACCGGAGCCCTAGTAGCCCTGGTCAAAAGTAGTCCACTATATATGGTGCCATTTGAGACGTGACCACCGAGAGAGGGACACGTGATGTCACTAGTACAGTGCTCATTTTAGGACATTCTCATGCCTCACACCTCCTACGTCAGTCGTCACGATGTGATGCTTTGGGCTGAGGATGTTCTAGAATGGACGCAATGCACTGAAGCTTCTCCTGTAAGAGTAGGCATATGGCTTTATTCAGGAAGCTGTCTTTCTCTCTAGTTCTCCCCTTTTCTCTCTGCTAAATGTGTTCTCTGTTATAGAGGTCAAACACCATGTTATAACTGTGTAATATCATGTCACAACAAATCTAGTTTTCTTCTGCTTTACCATAACATGGACAATGACTCTCCCGGTCCCTCTAAGATCACCTTAAGGAGATCCTGCAGAGAAAGGGCATGTATTACTCAATGTGACCTCAGTCTCCTTGAGTGTGTGTGTGTGTGTGTGTACATTTTGTGTACAGTTGTCCGTATTTCAGTGTTTGTGTTTGAGTGTGTGTGGACGTCACAGGTGAGCCTGTGGCCAGCACCAGTGTCCCCTAGTGGCTGCCTTGCCTCTGTGCCCTTGTGCAGGACTGGGGCTGAGCTGAAGGTGATGGCTGGGAGAGGGAGACTCAGACCTGGGTGATGAATGTGTGCTGGGAACAAGTGAATTACTCCTCTGTCTCTCTGGTGTGGGGCCCCTGGCAGAGCAGCTAACAGGTTAATTACTGCTCTGTCTCTGTGGTGTGGGGCCCCTGGCAGAGCAGCTAACAAATGAATTACTGCTCTGTCTCTGTGGTGTGGGGCCCCTGGCAGAGCAGCTAACAGGTTAATTACTGCTCTGTCTCTGTGGTGTGGGGCCCCTGGCAGAGCAGCTAACAGGTTAATTACTGCTCTGTCTCTGTGGTGTGGGGCCCCTGGCAGAGCAGCTAATAGGTTAATTACTGCTCTGTCTCTGTGGTGTGGGGCCCCTGGCAGAGCAGCTAACAAATGAATTACTGCTCTGTCTCTGTGGTGTGGGGCTCCTGGCAGAGCAGCTAACAAATGAATTACTGCTCTGTCTCTGTGGTGTGGGGCCCCTGGCAGAGCAGCTAACAGGTTAATTACTGCTCTGTCTCTGTGGTGTGGGGCCCCTGGCAGAGCAGCTAACAGGTTAATTACTGCTCTGTCTCTGTGGTGTGGGGCCCCTGGCAGAGCAGCTAACAGGTTAATTACTGCTCTGTCTCTGTGGTGTGGGGCCCCTGGCAGAGCAGCTAACAGGTTAATTACTGCTCTGTCTCTGTGGTGTGGGGCCCCTGGCAGAGCAGCTAACAAATGAATTACTGCTCTGTCTCTGTGGTGTGGGGCCCCTGGCAGAGCAGCTAACAAATGAATTACTGCTCTGTGTCTGTGGTGTGGGGCCCCTGGCAGAGCAGCTAACAGGTTAATTACTGCTCTGTCTCTGTGGTGTGGGGCCCCTGGCAGAGCAGCTAACAGGTTAATTACTGCTCTGTCTCTATGTTGTGGGGCCCCTGGCAGAGCAGCTAACAGGTTAATTACTGCTCTGTCTCTGTGGTGTGGGGCCCCTGGCAGAGCAGCTAACATGTTAATTACTGCTCTGTCTCTGTGGTGTGGGGCCCCTGGCAGAGTAGCTAACAGATGAATTACTGCTCTGGGTTAGACTTTGAAAATGACCAGAGGCCCACTGTTGAAGCTTCCAGGCAATTAATGTGAAGGAAGCACCGCTGTACAGTAGGTGACTGCTGCTGGTAGTGTAGTGAGAGAGAGAGCTGGTATAAAATGACTCCACTATGGTGTTGTTGTTGTAGACTGAAGTGTTGTTATTCTGATTCAATTGGAAAAAGGTAGACTTGTTTATGATACTCTAACAAAAAATGTATCTCTCTTTCCTTTCCTCTCATTTTATCTGTCTTTCTCTCTTTCACGCACACACACACACACACACACACACACACACACACACACACACACACACACACACACACACACACACACACACACACACACACACACACACACACACACACACACACACACACACACACACACACACACACACACACACACACACACACACACACACACACACACACACACACACACATACAGACTTCCACTGCTGTGTGCTGAGGACCAGGACAGCTCCAAAAGCACCAGAGTGCTCTGCAGCTCTCAGAGCCCGCTGGTTAAAAGATTCATCAGGCCCAACTTTGAGTCTGCTCAATATTTCACAAAGGGGGGAGTCCTCCTACGCGGCCGACTATGTCACATTACTGTTTTTCCAGGGTTAATCAAAGACAAGAAGAGAAGGACAAATAGCATGGGGAAACTGTCAGTAACATTAGAGTGGAAGAGGCAGGTAACTCTTTAGCAGAAAGGTAGTCATTACTAGTGATTGTTTATGGCCCTCTCATCCTTTTTTATTATCATTGGGTATTACATAGATACATTTTCTATGACATTTAGTTGCATTTAACTGGTTAAGACACTCTATAGGCCGTTGAAATGGGGCTGCTTTGTAGCTCGCTGCCATATGGTGAACAGTTTAGCATGGTAAAGAACCACATAGCGTGTAAGATGTGAAGTATTTACCATGGCGAGTAATGAGGCTAGTGGATTCAATCGAATCCCAGAAAGAAGGACAAATGTCAAGTGGAGTACCAGTGACACCAGTAATACCTATACCGTGCCCCTGTTAGGAGCAACATGCTACCAAAGCTCAACGTAAGCACAAGCAAGAATGAAGTGATTAGATATGAGGTGAAGTGTAGACCCTGATGAACCAATTAACCAACAGGAGAGGAGCTTGATGAAGCACTAACGTGTTGAACCTTAAGAGACTTGACACATAAAAGCGCAATCACAGGAGCCACAGGCACCACAGTTCTCCTGCAGAGACGAAGATAGGCTGCAGGCCATGGAATATGGGTAGTGAGTGTGGGAAGGTGGGAACTGGGGAATCCTAAATCACATTACTTGTTCCCCTCTCCTCTCCCTCAGTGGAGGCATGGGAACAGTGTAGCGCCAGCAGCGTGGCGGCATGTTGACGTGTCATGGGCTCCCAGGGAAGACTCTCTGACAAATTAGAAGAAACAGCCAACGTCTGCATGCCTGCATTTACAGTCAGCTGAGCTCAGATGAACGAGCTACCCTGCTATCTCCCAGTAGCCTACTTGTAGCCTCGCTAGCAACCGCCACAACCAATAGCCAGTGCTGTAAAGAAGTACAAACAAGTACAAATACTTTAAAGTACTACGTAAGTCATTTTTGGGGGTATCTGTTCTTTACTTTACTATTTATATTTACTTGTACTTCTGTCATGACGTTGGCCTCTTTGAGTATAGCAACCCCACCCCCTCTCCCTGCCTCCCCCCTTTCCTCCTTCAACTAGGCTACTGTGGTCAGAGGTCGTAAATTCCTGAGAAGACCTCATGGACACACAGTTATAGAGAGTAGTTTTTCACCGAGACAAAGGAAATCCTTCCACCTCAAAGAATTTGAGGTATGAACAAATTTCATGTTCCGGAGAAAGTGTAAAAGATCGGTGAAGAATCCAGCAACGAACTGGTCCGTTTGTCACAACTTGGAAAGCTCATGGGAGACGGTGTGGCCACATTACCATAATGCTGTTTATATAATAGCCCCAGATATAAGGTTTACATCTAATTGTTATATAAGATGAATGAGTGAGTATGATACTGTTTATACAATTGTACAATGTGATTTTGGACTGTTTAATGAAGGAAAACTCAAAAATGGAATTGGATTTGAACTAAATCAGAGGACCGCCCCTTAGCACAGTTAGGGTTAGACATCCTGGGACAGCCCTTTTCTGCCATTCCGAATAAAACCCAACTTTGAGAAATTAGCACCAGACCATGTTTTTCTCCATTAGGAGGGGGACAAAGGTTGTCGACCGAGCTTACCTCAATTACGAGATGGCTAAAGGTTGCAGACCATTGCTGAATCTTTTAACCATACCACGTGGTTAAACTTTTAGACTATCGATACCGACAGAATGAGAACAAGTCTTTGACATTAATTACTAGTCTGCAGCTAGGAATTCGGAATCATTGAACGCGAAGAACGACAACCGCCGAAACGTTCATTCTATAACGAATGTCACTTTGAACTATCCCCTCTAACCAAGACAGAGAGAGAGAGAGACGGACAATTCTACAAAATAAAGACATTTCACCAGCGATCAAGATGACACACTGAGCGTAAATATATACAGTGGGGCAAAAAAGTATTTAGTCAGCCACCAATTGTGCAAGTTCTCCCACTTAAAAAGATGAGAGAGGCCTGTAATTTTCATCATAGGTACACTTCAACTATGACAGACAAAATGAAAAAAAATTCCAGAAAATTATGGTGGAAACTAAGTATTTGGTCAATAACAAAAGTTTATCTCAATACTTTGTTATATACCCTTTGTTGGCAATGACAGAGGTCAAACGTTTTCTGTAAGTCTTCACAAGGTTTTCACACACTGTTGCTGGTATTTTGGCCCATTCCTCCATGCATATCTCCTCTAGAGCAGTGATGTTTTGGGGCTGTTGCTGGGCAACACGGACTTTCAACTCCCTCCAAAGATTTTCTATGGGGTTCAGATCTGGAGACTGGCTAGGCCACTCCAGGACTTTGAAATGTTTCTTACGAAGCCACTCCTTCGTTGCCAGGGCGGTGTGTTTGGGATCATTGTCATGCTGAAAGGATGACTCATAGTGAAGACTGGGTTCGTGCAGATAACCATCCATTTACAACGTTTGGAATGAGACTAACGTGAGGTAAAATAAATCAATCATTAATCAGAAGATTATTGATCAGATATGAATATATCTGAAAGGTTCTATTGGGAAATTATAACTTTGTAATCTGAATACTTTCCTTGGTGCCCCGACTTCCTAGTTAATTACAGTTACATGATTATTCAGTTTAATCGAATAATACTAATTACGGGAATCTTTGATAAAAACTAAGTCTTCAATTTAATGATAGTAAAGACATGACACTTCACCACACGTCTACAGAAAATAATATACATTTTCCTTCATACATTTTCCCTGAAACCCAAAAGTACTAGTTACATTTCGAATGCTTAGCAGGACAGAAAAACTGTCAATTTCACACACTTATCAAGAGAACATCCCTGGTCATCCCTACACTCTCTGATCTGGCTGACTTACTGAACACAACATGCTTATTTTGTAAATGATGTCTGAGTGTTGGAGTGTGCCCCTGGCTGACTGTAAATTATGTCTGAGTGTTGGAGTGTGCCCCTGGCTATCTGTAAATGATGTCTGAGTGTTGGAGTGTGTCCCTGGCTGACTGTAAATGATGTCTGATTGTTGGAGTGTACCCCTGGCTATCTGTAAATAATGTCTGAGTGTTGTAGTGTGCCCCTGGGTATCTGTAAATGATGTCTGAGTGTTGGAGTGTGCCCCTGGCTGACTGTAAATGATGTCTGAGTGTTGGAGTGTACCCCTGGCTATCTGTAAATAATGTCTGAGTGTTGGAGTGCACCCCTGGCTATCTGTAAATGATGTCTGAGTATTGGAGTGTACCCCTGGCTATCTGTAAATAATGTCTGAGTGTTGGAGTGTACCCCTGGCTATCTGTAAATGATGTCTGAGTGTTGGAGTGTGCCCCTAGCTATCTGTAAATAATGTCTGAGTGTTGGAGTGTGCCCCTGGCTATCTGTAAATTATGTCTGAGTGTTGGAGTGTACCCCTGGCTATCTGTAAATGATTTCTGAGTGTTGGAGTGTGCCCCTGGCTATCTGTAAATAATGTCTGAGTGTTGGAGTGTGCCCCTGGCTATCTGTAAATTATGTCTAAGTGTTGGAATGTGTCCCTTGCTATCTGTAAATGATGTCTGAGTGTTGGAGTGTGCCGCTGGCTATCTGTAAATGATGTCTGAGTGTTGGAGTGTGCCCCTGGCTATCTGTAAATGATGTCTGAGTGCTGGAGTGTGCCCCTGGCTATCTGTAAATGATGTCTGAGTGTTGGAGTGTGCCCCTGGCTATCTGTAAATGATGTCTGAGTGTTGGAGTGTGCCCGTGGCTATCTATAAATGATGTCTGAGTGTTGGAGTGTGCCCCTGGCTATCTATAAATGATGTCTGAGTGTTGGAGTGTGCCCCTGGCTATCTGTAAATGATGTCTGAGTGTTGGAGTGTGCCCCTGGCTATCTGTAAATGATGTCTGAGTGTTGGAGTGTGCCCCTGGCTATCTGTAAATGATGTCTGAGTGTTGGAGTGTGCCCCTGGCTATCTGTAAATGATGTCTGAGTGTTGGAGTGTGCCCCTGGCTATCTGTAAATGATGTCTGAGTGTTGGAGTGTGCCCCTGGCTATCTGTAAATGATGTCTGAGTGTTGGAGTGTGCCCCTGGCTATCTGTAAATGATGTCTGGAGTGTGCCCCTGGCTATCTGTAAATGATGTCTGAGTGTTGGAGTGTGCCCCTGGCTATCTGTAAATGATGTCTGAGTGTTGGAGTGTGCCCCTGGCTATCTGTAAATGATGTCTGAGTGTTGGAGTGTGCCCCTGGCTATCCATACATAATAAAACAAGAAAATACAAGAAAAATGGTTTGCTTAATATAAAGTATGTGAAATGATTTATACTTTTAAAATTACTTTTGATACTTAAGTATATTTAAAAACAATACTTTTAGACTTTTACTCAAGTAGTATTTTACTGGGTGACTTTCACTTTTACTTGAATCACTTTCTATTAAGGTATCTTCTATTAAGTATGCCAATTGGGTACTTTTTCCACTGCTGCCAACAGCAACAGAGAGTAGAGCAGAGAGGGGACACGTGCGCAAGAAC
>NC_060196.1:53856954-53889454 GCF_021184085.1 Oncorhynchus gorbuscha | reverse complement strand
ACAAGCTAAGCGTCAGTATAGAGACAAAGTAGAGTTGCAATTCAACGGCTCAGACACGAGAGGTATGTGGCAGGGTCTACAGTCAATCACGGACTACAAAAAGAAAACAAGCCCCATCCCGCACACCGATGTCTTGCTCCCAGACAAACTAAACAACTTCTTTGCTCTCTTTGAGGACAATACAGTGCCACTGACAGGGCCCGTCACCAAAACCAGCGGGCTCTCCTTCACCGCAGCCAATGTGAGTAAAACATTTAAACGTGTTAACCCTCGCAAGGCTGCCGGCCCAGACGACATCCCTAGCCGCGTCCTCAGATCATGTGCAGACCAGCTGGCTTGTGTGTTTACGGACATATTCAATCAATTCCTATCCCAGTCTGCTGTTCCCACATGCTTCAAGAGGGCCACCAAGAAAACTAAGATAACTGAGCTAAAAGACTATCACCTAAATAGCACTCACTTCTGTGAAATGCTTTCAGAGACTAGTCAAGGATCATATCACATCCACCCTACCTCCACCCCACCTGATACACTAGCCCCTATCCACATCAACGGGCCAGTAGTGGAGAGGGTAGTAAGTTTTAAGTTCCTTGGCGTACACACCACGGACAAACTGAAATGGTCCACCCACACAGACAGCGTGGTGCTGAAGGCCCCTCAGGGGGTTGGGGAAAAAAACGTTACAGAGGCACAATAGGGAGCATCCTGTCGGGCTGTATCACCGCCTGGTACGGCAACTGTTCCGCCCACAACCACAAGGCTCTCCAGATGGGTAGTGAGGTCTGCACAACGCATCACCGGGGGCAAACTACCTGCCCTCCTGGACACCTACACCACCCGATGTCACAGGAAGGCCAAAAAGATCATCAAGGACAACAACCACCCCAACCACTGCCTGTTCACCCCGCTATCACCCAGAAGGCGAGGTCAGTACAGGTGCATCAAAGCTGGGACCGAGAGACTGAAAAACAGCTTCTATCTCAAGGCAATCAGACTGTTAAACAGCCATCACTAACATTGAGTGTCTGCTGCCAACATACTGACTAAAATCTCTAGCCACTTTAATAATACAAAATTGGATGGAATAAATGTATCACTAGTCACTTCAAACAACGCCACTTTATATAATGTTACATACCCTACATTACTCACCTCATATGTATATAAGGTATTCTATACCATCTTCTACATCTTGTCTATGCCGTTCGGCCATCGCTCATTCATATATCTTTATGTACATATTCTTATTCATTCCTTTACACTTGTGTGTATATGGTAGTTGCTGTGAAAATGTTAGATTACTTGTTAGATATTACTGCACGATCGGAACTAGAAGCACAAGCAGTTCGCTACCCTCGCATTAACATCTGCAAACCATGTGTATCTGACCAATACAATTTGATTTGATTTGACACACACCTCCCTCCCCTTCTTGGCTTCCATGGCAACCCCCACGGGAACCTTCCCCAGTAGAATCTTTCCCCCACAGGATCCTTCCCCAATAGAATCTTTCCCCCACAGGAACCTTCCGCAATATAATTTTTCCCCCACAGGAACCTTACCCAATAGAATCTTTCCCCCACAGGAACCTTCCCCAATATAATTTTTCCCCCACAGGAACCTTCCACAATATAATTTTTCCACCACAGGAACCTTCCCCAATAGAATCTTTCCCCCACAGGAACCTTACACAATAGAATATTTCCCCCACAGGAATCTTACCCAATAGAATGTTTCCCCCACAGGAACCTTCCCCAATAGAATCTTTCCCCTACAGGAACCTTCCCCAATAGAATCTTTCCCCTACAGGAACCTTACCCAATAGAATGTTTCCCCCACAGGAACCTTCCCCAATAGAATCTTTCCCCTACAGGAACCTTCCCCAATAGAATCTTTCCCCTACAGGAACCTTACCCAATAGAATGTTTCCCCCACGGGAACCTTCCCCAATAGAATCTTTCCCCCACAGGAACCTTACCCAATAGAATGTTTCCCCCACAGGAACCTTCCCCAATATAATCTTTCCCCTACAGGAACCTTCCCCAATAGAATCTTTCCCCTACAGGAACCTTACCCAATAGAATGTTTCCCCCACGGGAACCTTCCCCAATAGAATCTTTCCCCCACGGGAACCACACCTGTTGGCATTCTCAGAAACAATCGCAACATTGTTTCAATAATATATAGAACTTTCCTCACAGCTCTGGTATTAAAAAGCTTTTTTGAGGCCTTGCTCACAATTCATTCTGTGGCAGCACAATGACCTAACGATATACTGTATGTGAGGCTCTTGATCATATCTTTGATCATGACACTGGCGAGGAGGAGAGATTCCTTGTTAAACTTTGACACAAAGTAGTCTGTGATAAATAGCACATTATGTTTCATCTGAGTATTTGTTAGAGTCAAAATAATCCTTACATTATGCTTTTTTAAACTCAAAAACGAGCTGTATGAGCTCAGGTCAATGAGGCCTACAGGCCGTAAATAGCAAATAGAAGTTCAAATATTTTAATGTTCACAAGAACTTAAGTTGATAAAAAGATCTAACACAACATTAGGTGATAATATATGGATTATCATGGATTTATAATCATCTTTAATGAAGCGGTCACTTTGAACTGGGAACACAGAATGAATTCACATGAAACGAACACAACAGGAGGGTTAATATAGACATTGACCATGTTGTGTGAAGGGCCAATCATCGAATAAAAAGCACTTTTGTCAAGTCTGTCCTTGTTGAGTACATACGTCAAAGAGCAACACATGCCCCCTTGGGGACTGGAGAAGATATGCTATGCATATGTTAATCACATTCAATTACCTAGAATCAAATGTCTCTATTTGACTGTTAATCAATTCTGACTGACTAAGTGAAGCCGCTTGAAAGTCTGTTTAGTAGCGTGACTCTGACGCACGCTAGCGATGAACGCTCTCTTGTCATTGGTTTAAATGATCATGCCACCTGCAGACCGACTCACTGTCTGATGTACCCCCCCCCCCCTTCAAGCTGCGTGTCTCTACTGGCAAACTCGATCGCCTCGATTTGGGAATGAGTGGCGCAAACTTCAACGTTAATATCCTAATTTCAGGCCATCGATCTGACCATAAGATATAGTTATTTGTCAAAGGAGCCTGCGTTGAGGTGTTGTCACTGAAGGAACACGTTGATATCCAGCAAGCCAAGCAGCAGCTACTACGAGCAAGAACTCTGAACTCAATCTCTAATCTTGTTTATGTTCATGAAAATCTCAGAAGTCCGTTAATGGACTTTTAATATGACTGGGTTTAATGAAGATGTATCTCGCAAACCCAGCCTCATAGTAAATATCCCCAGGGGAGGTCATTCAAATTAGAAGGGTATAGATTCATGTGCAAAATAGCATGTAGGCAGGAGAGGCCAGATCGAAATTACACTGTTGTATTTCTGCTTGTTATTTTTTATTACATTTACAAACATTTCTAAAAACCTGTTTTCGCTTTGTCATTATGGGGTTTTGTGTGTAGATTGATGAGATCATTTTTTATTTTCAATAAGGCTGTAACGTAACAAAATGTGGAAAAAGTCAAGGCGTCTGAATTAGTTTAGAATGCACTGTAAATGACACTGTTGTACCGAGCCTATATTTGGTCTTGGCTGAAATGAAGACATGTATAAAACATACTGTACAGCAATAACATCTGGATCGTTAGGATCAGAGGGGACATTGCTTAGATTCAAAGCCTCAGAGCAAACAAGGCAAGCCTGTGCATATGATCACTGTGGCTTTCTTCTTCTCTCAAACTTCATCATTTTGTTATTACTCAGAATACTCTGGAGGTTTACCGAGATGCTGTCAAATCATCTTGAGGACCTGTCGTGTCGGTCTGAATGTATGTCCTTAGGGATGTCCCCATATGCCCTATACAGTGGACGGCATAGATGACAAAAACCCAGGTATGGCAATGAGTGACAAGGAGTTGACATGATGGCACAGACAAGCTGAATTCACATACAGTTGAAGAAGAAGAAGAAGGTGGTGGTGTGTCTATCAGTAAGGGTTTATTCTCCACTCCTCTCTCGGTGTTGTGATTGTGCCCCTGGTGTAAACGTGTTGAGAGCACAGAACGACAGCACATAGAAACATTAACATAGGGTTTTACAACTGTTGATTCAGTCGAACTACGTGGATTTAGAATCTTCTCTATGAATAAGAGGTACAGTGGCTTGCGAAAGTATTCACCCCCTTGCAATTTTCCTATTTTGTGGCCTTACAACCTTTGTGGCCTTACAACCTTTGTGGCCTTACAATTAAAATTGAGGTGGTTTGTATCATTCGATTTAAACGACATGCCTACCACATTGAAGATGCAAAATATGTTTTATTGTGAAGCAAACAAGAAATAAGAGAAAAAACAGAAAACTTGAGCGTGCATAACTATTCACCCCCCCAAAGGCAATACTTTGTAGATCCACCTTTTGCAGCAATTACAGCTGCAAGTCTCATGGGGTATGTCTCTATAAGTTTGGTACATCTAGCCACTGGGATTTTTGCCCCTTCTTCAAGGCAAAACTGCTCCAGCTCCTTCAAGATGGATGGATTCCACTGGTGTACAGCAATCTTTAAGTCATACCACAGATTCTCAATTGGATTGAGGTCTGGGCTTTGACTAGGCCATTCCAAGACATTTAAATGTTTCCCCTTAAATCACTTGAGTGTTGCTTTAGCAGTATGCTTAGAGTCATTTTCCTGCTGGAAGGTGAACCTCCGTCCCAGTCTCACATCTCTGGAAGACTGAAACAGGTTTCCCTCAAGAATTTCCCTGTATTTAGTGCCTTCCATTATTCCTTCAATTTATTTCCGTTTCCCAGTACCTGCCGATGAAAAACATCTCTACAGCGTGATGCTGCCACCAACATGCTTCACTGTGGGGAAGCTGTTCTTGGGGTGAGGAGAGGTGTTGGTTTTGTGCCAGACATATTGTTTTCCTTGATGGCCAAAAATATCAATTTTAGTCTCATCTGACCAGAGTACCTTCTTCCATATGTTTGGGGAGTCTCCCACATGCCTTTTGGCAAACACCAAATGTGTTTGCTTATTTTTTTCTTTAAGTAATGGCTTTTGTCTGGCCACTCTTCCATAAAGCCCAGCTCTGTGGAGTGTAAGGCTTAAAGTGGTCCTATGGACAGATACTCCAATCTCCTCTGTGGAGCTTTGCAGCTCATTCAGGGTTATCTTTGGTCTCTTTGTTGCCTCTGATTAATGCCCTCCTTGCCTGGTCCGTGAGTTTTGGTGGGCAGCCCTCTCTTGGCAGCTTTGTTGAGGTGCCATATTCTTACATTTTTTTAATCATGGATTTAATGGTGCTCTGTGGGATGTTCAAAGTTATGGATATCTTTTTATAACCCAAGCCTGATCTGTATTTCTCCACAACTTTGTCTCTGACCTGTTTGAGGGGCTCCTTGGTCTTCATGGTGCCACTTGCTTGGTGGTGCCACTTGCTTAGTGGTGTTGCAGACTCTGGGGCCTTTCAGAACAGGTGTATATATACTGAGATTATGTGACAGATCATGTGACACCTAGATTACACACAGGTGGACTTTATTTAACTAATTACGTGACTTCTGAAGGTAATTGGTTGCACCAGATCTCATTCAGGGGCTTCATAGCAAAGGGGATGAATACATACAGTATACACGCACCCCACTTTTCAGTTTTTTATTTTTTAGAATTGTTTTTAACAAGTTATTTTTTAAATTTCAGATTACCAATTTGGACTATTTCGTGTATGTCCATTACATTAAATCCAAATAAAAATCAATTTCAATTACAGGTGTTAACCCAACAACATAGGAAAAATGCCAAGAGAATACTTTTGCATGGCCCTGTAGAAGCGAAAATGTACTTCATTAAACCAGGTGTGGCAAGGGTGTGTGTTTTCTGCATAAACGTTGATATTTCTACAGATACACTTTTTTAATAGATCACACACTGCTTATCGTCTAAATAGGGATAGCTATCAGCATACATTTGGTTCAAGCAATGCGTTCAGCGCACAAATGAAACTGCCTGTCTTCAATCTTGGGGTTTGTTTTTTAGGTACTAACTCAGACTGAGGTTTCTAGCTTAGCCTCTCTATGCAATTTAAACAACCAGACATCTAAATAGAATAATTTTCAGTTTTGGGAGTGGTTGTACAGGTAGCGGAGTTAGTTTTGGGAGGATCTGTCGAGTCAGCCGCTTTCCCCTTCTCTGTAAGTGACCCCAGGGGATGCAGCAATTTCCTTCCCTGCATGGAGCAGAGCTCCATTTGCCAAGCGGTGGTGTCCATCGTTCCATGTGTAATCGATTCCTGGTACTACTGCAGCCGAATCTGGAGCAGGGTATGTTAGTGTGGAGAGAATACAGGTCATAAACAAGACAGAACAGTGCCGTACATTACATTGGAGGAGAATAGACTCCCCACAGAGCTAAGGCTCTGAACTTCCAATCAAATCAAAGTGTATTTGTCACATGACAGAATACAACAGGTGTAGACCATACAATGAAAAGATACAAGCTCTTCCTCAACAATTCAGAGTTTAATATCAGAGGTACGAAATAGAAAATTCTCGAGTGTGATCTTACAAAACCACAGACACAACACCAGGCCAGATCGAATAAAACATGTTAGAACTATACAATAGCATGTCATAATGAAGCCAGATTTATGCTGCTTTTCCTCTTGACTACAAGTTAAACGGACAATAACTATCCTTGCCTGTCACCTGAAGGATCAGCTTGGGACTCCGTTTGCAGTGAATAATATATTATATGAAGGTCTATTTGATGAGCTCACAGTTTACTACAGGTACTCAGAGGACAGGTGAACTATGGGAGAATTCACACTGGAAGCAAAATGCTTGCTGTGGACATTGTGTGTTACAATAAGGCATTTTAGAGCCATAATGGCAGTGTGTGTGTGTGTGTGTGTGTGTGTGTGTGTGTGTGTGTGTGTGTGTGTGTGTGTGTGTGTGTGTGTGTGTGTGTGTGTGTGTGTGTGTGTGTGTGTGTGTGTGTGTGTGTGTGTGTGTGTGTGTGTGTGTGTGTGTGTGTGTGTGTGCGTGCGTCCCCAGTGTTCCTCTCCTCTCCTCCCCAGTAGTTCTCTCCTCCCCAGTGTTTCTCTCCTCTCCTCCCCAGTGGTTCTCTCCTCTCCAGTGGTTCTCTCCTCCCCAGTGGTTCTCTCCTCCCCAGTGGTTCTCTCCTCCCCAGTGGTTCTCTCCTCCCCAGTGGTTCTCTCCTCCCCAGTGGTTCTCTCCTCCCCAGTTGTTCTCTCCTCTCCTCCTCAGTATTTCTCTCCTCTCCTACCCAGTGTTCCTCTCTTCTCCTACCCAGTGGTTCTCTCCTCTCCTACCCAGTGGTTCTCTCCTCCCCAGTGGTTCTCTCCTCCCCAGTGGTTCTCTCCTCCCCAGTGGTTCTCTCCTCCCCAGTTGTTCTCTCCTCTCCTCCTCAGTATTTCTCTCCTCTCCTACCCAGTGTTCCTCTCTTCTCCAGTGGTTCTCTCCTCTCCAGTGGTTCTCTCCTCCCCAGTGGTTCTCTCCCCTCCAGTGGTTCTCTCCTCTCCAGTGGTTCTCTTCTCTCCAGTGGTTCTCTCCTCTCCAGTGGTTCTCTCCTCTCCAGTGGTTCTCTCCTCCCCAGTGGTTCTCTCCTCTCCAGTGGTTCTCTCCTCTCCAGTGGTTCTCTCCTCCCCAGTGGTTCTCTCCTCTCCAGTGGTTCTCTCCTCTCCAGTGGTTCTCTCCTCTCCAGTGGTTCTCTCCTCCCCAGTGGTTCTCTCCTCCCCAGTAGTTCTCTCCTCCCCAGTGTTTCTCTCCTCTCCTCCCCAGTGGTTCTCTCCTCTCCAGTGGTTCTCTCCTCCCCAGTGGTTCTCTCCTCCCCAGTGGTTCTCTCCTCCCCAGTTGTTCTCTCCTCTCCTCCTCAGTATTTCTCTCCTCTCCTACCCAGTGTTCCTCTCTTCTCCTCCCCAGTGGTTCTCTCCTCTCCAGTGGTTCTCTCCTCTCCAGTGGTTCTCTCCTCCCCAGTGGTTCTCTCCTCCCCAGTTGTTCTCTCCTCTCCTCCTCAGTTTTTCTCCCCTCTCCTACCCAGTGTTCCTCTCTTCTCCTCCCCAGTGGTTCTCTCCTCTCCAGTGGTTCTCTCCTCTCCAGTGGTTCTCTCCTCCCCAGTGGTTCTCTCCTCCCCAGTGGTTCTCTCCTCTCCAGTGGTTCTCTCCTCTCCAGTGGTTCTCTCCTCCCCAGTGGTTCTCTCCTCTCCAGTGGTTCTCTCCTCTCCAGTGGTTCTCTCCTACCCAGTGTTTCTCTCCTCTCCTCTCCAGTGGTTCTCTCCTCTCCAGTGGTTCTCTCCTCCCCAGTGGTTCTCTCCTCTCCAGTGGTTCTCTCCTCTCCAGTGGTTCTCTCCTCTCCTCCCCAGTTGTTCTCTCCTCTCCTCCTCAGTAGTTCTATCCTCTCCTACCCAGTGTTCCTCTCTTCTCCTCCCCAGTGTTCCTCTCCTCTCCTCCCCAGTTGTTATCTCCTCTCCTCCCAGTGGTCCTCTCCTCTCCTACCCAGTGTTCCTCTCCTCTCCTACCCAGTGTTCCTCTCCTCTCCTACCCAGGGTTCCTCTCTTCTCCTCCCCAGTGTTCCTCTCCTCTCCTCCCCAGTTGTTATCTCCTCTCCTCCCAGTGGTTCTCTACTCTACTCCCAGTGGTCCTCTCCTCTCCTCCCCAGTTGCTCTCTCCTCTCCTCCCAGTGGTTCTCTACTCTACTCCCCAGTGGTTCTCTACTCTCCTCCCAGTGGTCTTCTCCTCTCCTACCCAGTGTTCCTCTCCTCTCCTCCCAGTGGTCCTCTCCTCTCCTCCCAGTGGTTCTCTACTCTCCTCCCAGTGGTTCTCTACTCTCCTCCCCAGTGGTTCTCTACTCTCCTCCCAGTGGTCCTCTCCTCTCCTCCCAAGTGGTTCTCTACTCTCCTCCCAGTGGTTCTCTACTCTCCTCCCCAGTGGTTCTCTACTCTCCTCCCCAGTGGTTCTCTACTCTCCTCCCAAGTGGTTCTCTACTCTCCTCCCCAGTGGTTCTCTACTCTCCTCCCCAGTGGTTCTCTACTCTCCTCCCCAGTGGTTCTCTACTCTCCTCCCCAGTGGTTCTCTACTCTCCTCCCCAGTGGTTCTCTACTCTCCTCCCAGTGGTTCTCTACTCTCCTCCCCAGTGGTTCTCTACTCTCATCCCAGTGGTTCTCTACTCTCCTCCCAGTGGTTCTCTACTCTCCTCCCCAGTGGTTCTCTACTCTCCTCCCAGTGGTTCTCTACTCTCCTCCCCAGTGGTTCTCTACTCTCCTCCCAGTGGTTCTCTACTCTCCTCCCCATTGGTTCTCTACTCTCCTCCCCAGTGGTTCTCTACTCTCCTCCCAGTGGTTCTCTACTCTCCTCCCCAGTGGTTCTCTACTCTCCTCCCCAGTGGTTCTCTACTCTCCTCCCCAGTGGTTCTCTACTCTCCTCCCCAGTGGTTCTCTACTCTCCTCCCCAGTGGTTCTCTACTCTCCTCCCCAGTGGTTCTCTACTCTCCTCCCCAGTGGTTCTCTACTCTCCTCCCCAGTGGTTCTCTACTCTCCTCCCCAGTGGTTCTCTACTCTCCTCCCCAGTGGTTCTCTACTCTCCTCCCAGTGGTTCTCTACTCTCCTCCCCATTGGTTCTCTACTCTCCTCCCCAGTGGTTCTCTACTCTCCTCCCAGTGGTTCTCTACTCTCCTCCCCAGTGGTTCTCTACTCTCCTCCCCAGTGGTTCTCTACTCTCCTCCCCAGTGGTTCTCTACTCTCCTCCCAGTGGTTCTCTACTCTCCTCCCCATTGGTTCTCTACTCTCCTCCCCAGTGGTTCTCTACTCTCCTCCCCAGTGGTTCTCTACTCTCCTCCCCAGTGGTTCTATACTCTCCTCCCCAGTGGTTCTCTACTCTCCTCCCAGTGGTTCTCTACTCTCCTCCCCAGTGGTTCTCTACTCTCCTCCCAGTGGTTCTCTACTCTCCTCCCCATTGGTTCTCTACTCTCCTCCCCAGTGGTTCTCTACTCTCCTCCCCAGTGGTTCTCTACTCTCCTCCCCAGTGGTTCTCTACTCTCCTCCCAGTGGTTCTCTACTCTCCTCCCCAGTGGTTCTCTACTCTCCTCCCAGTGGTCTTCTCCTCTCCTCCCCAGTGTTCCTCTCTTCTCCTCCCCAGTTGTTCTCTCCTCTCCTCCCAGTGGTCTTCTCCTCTCCTCCCCAGTGTTCCTCTCTTCTCCTCCCCAGTGGTCCTCTCCTCTCCTCCCCAGTGGTTCTCTCCTCTCCTCCCAGTGGTCCTCTCCTCTCCTCCCCAGTGCTTCTCTACTCTCCTCCCAGTGGTCCTCTCCTCTCCTCCCCAGTGGTTCTCTCCTCTCCTCCCAGTGGTTCTCTCCTCTCCTCCCCAGTGTTCTTCTCCTTTTGGGGATGTTAGGTCCCCACAAGGATAGAAGAACCCCCCCCCCCCACACACACACACACACATTCCCGATTGCATTCAAACTTGATACAAATATACATCCATGCTGACGTCCTCCACATGCCTTCTGTAGTGGTAATGTGACTGCTTCTTCCACCCACTAGGTTTCCACTTTCCACAGGTTGCAGCGGCTATTGTGCTCTATTGATAAATGTCAGTGATTTGAAGCGTCTCCATGTAGGCAGAATGGGATAAAGGGCTTCGGAATAATGCCATGAAGGGTTTTCATCTCTAACCTTAGAAAAATGGACCTCTGAAAATGCTGCCTTACAACTTCCTGTGGCGCTCACAAATCACAGTCCCACAAACATTCACCCCCCCCCACAAACACACACACAGAACACAGAACACAGAACACAGACACACACACACATCCCACATCCCACACACACACACACACACACACACACACACACACACACACACACACACACACACACACACACACACACACACACACACACACACACACACACACACACACACACACACACACACACACACACACACACACACACACACACACACACACACACACACACACACACACTCTCAGCCTGCTGCCCACTTTGCTCTAAATCTGTCCGACATGCTCTTTTAATGTTCCCCCATGTGGATGGCCCTGTCACAGGGGCCCTGGCGACCTTCACAGCTTTCCCTCTGGCAGGTTGAGCGGCATGTCTTCACACCCCGTCGTGATTTATGGCCCTGGGCAGCGTCAAGTAACCACAGATAATAGAGCCCCTCCACAAGCCACAAATCAGACCGGCTGGGCTACACCACTACAAGCCTACTGCCGAACTCTTACACTACTGTGTGTGTGGATTGTCTGTGTGTGGTCCTCAGACTACAGTGATTGTGTGTTATGTCTGCCTGCTGCACAAAAAGTACATCTCTCACCTTGCCTGTGTGTAATATCAGAGACACCTGTCATGCAGGTGAACGAGGACCCAAACGCGACTTAACAGAAACAGAGTTTATTAATGTTCAAAACGGAATAACAGAAATCCTCTAGATTGTAGAGGGGAAAACAACTGGAGAAGCGGCCACAGACTGCAGGTCGGGTAGGCGCAGGCCAGTCGACTGAGACACCTGCTCACACGCAGCGTCTGATGAAGGCACAAAACACGACAGGACAGGGTGATACACAATCACGGCAAAAACACGACAGGACAGGGCGAAACGCAATCACAGCATGGTGAATACAATACAAGGAACCGACGGAACAGGAACGGATCACAAAGGAATAAATAGGGAGTCTAATCAGGGGAAAGGATCGGGAACAGGTGTGGGAAGACTAAATGATGATTAGGGGAATAGGAACAGCTGGGAGCAGGAAGAACGATAGAGAGAAGAGAGAGCGAGAGAGTGAGAGAGGGAGGGGAGAGAGAGGGATAGGAGGGAAAGAACCAAATAAGACCAGCAGAGGGAAACGAATAGCATGGGGAGCACAGGGACAAGACATGATAATAAATGACAAACATGACAGTACCCCCCACTCACCGAGCGCCTCCTGGCGCTCTCGAGGAGGAACACTGGCAGCAACGGAGGAAATCATAGATCAAACGGTCCAGCAGAGAAAGAACCCAACTCCTCTCCTCAGGACGGTAACGGATAAAAAGGGAAACTAGGGTACTACTCTAAAAAAAAAAAATGAGAACTAGGGACAGACTGAGACACAGCAAGGGCAGGGACAAGAACAGGAGAGATGCGATGGCAGGGAACAGACTGAGACCCAGCAAGACCAGGAGCAGAAGCAGAAAAAAAAATTACCAGACTTCCTCTGCGCGCAGTCTGAACACGCAGCCACGAAACGGCGCGTGTCACGCTCCTGAGTCGGCCACCAAAAGCGCTGGCGAATAGACGCAAGAGTGCCTCGAACACCGGGATGACCAGCTAACTTGGCAGAGTGAGCCCACTGAAGAACAGCCAGACGAGTGGAAACAGGAACGAAAAGGAGGTTACTAGGACAAGCGCGGCGACGCAGTGTGCGTGAGTGCTTGCTTAACCTGTCTTTCAATTCCCCAGACTGTCAACCCGACAACACGCCCATAAGGAAGAATCCCTCGAGATCAGTAGAAGCCACAGAAGAACTAAACAGACGGGATAAGGCATCAGGCTTGGTGTTTTGCTACCCGGACGGTAAGAAATCACAAACTCGAAACGAGCGAAAAACAACGCCCAACGAGCTGACGGGCATTAAGTTTTGGCAGAACGGATGTACTCAAGGTTCTTATGGTCTGTGAAGTCGCCCCCTCCAACCATCGCCATTCGCCTAGGGCTAAGCGGATGGCGAGCAGTTCACGGTTACCCACATCATAGTTGCGCTCAGATGGCGACAGGCGATGAGAAAAATAAGCGCAAGGATGAACCTTATCGTCAGACTGGAAGCGCTGGGATAGAATGGCTCCCACGCCTACCTCTGAAGCGTCAACCTCGACAATGAATTGTCTAGTGACATAACGAGGATAGGAGCGGACGTAAAACGTTCTTTTAGAAGATCAAAAGCTCCTGGGCGGAACCGGACCACTTAAAACACGTCTTGACAGAAGTAAGAGCTGTGAGAGGGGCAGCAACTTGACCGAAATTACGAATGAAACGCCGATAGAAATTAGCGAAACCTAAAAAGCGCTGCAACTCGACACGTGACCTTGGAACGGGCCAATCACTGACAGCTTGGACCTTAGCGGAATCCATCTGAATGCCTTCAGCGGAAATAACGGAACCGAGAAAAGTAACGGAGGAGACATGAAAAGGCACTTCTCAGCCTTTACGTAGAGACAATTCTCTAAAGGCGCTGTAGAACACGTCGAACGTGCTGAACATGAATCTCGAGTGACGGAGAAAAAATCAGGATATCGTCAAGATAGACAAAAACAAAAATGTTCAGCATGTCTCTCAGAACATCATTAACTAATGCCTGAAAAACAGCTGGCGCATTGGCGAGACCGAACGGCAGAACCCGGTACTCAAAATGCCCTAACAGTGTTAAATTTCCAGTCCCCCTCTCTGATGCGCACAGATGGTAAGCGTTACGAAGGTCCAACAGTAAAGCACCTGGCTCCCTGCAGAATCTCGAAGGCTGATGACAACGGATAACGATTCTTAACCGTTATGTCATTCAGCCCTCGATAATCCACGCAGGGGCGCATCCTTCTTCTTAACAAAAAGAACCCCGCCCCGGCCGGAGAAGAAGAAGGCACTATGGTACCGGCGTCAAGAGACACAGACAAATAATCCTCGAGAGCCTTACGTTCGGGAGCCGACAGAGAGTATAGTCTACCTCGAGGAGGCGTGGTCCCTGGAAGGAGATCAATACTACAATCATACGACCGGTGAGGAGGAAGGGAGTTGGCTCGGGACCGACTGAAGACCGTGCGCAGATCATGATATTCCTCCGGCACTCCTGTCAAATCGCCAGGTTCCTCCTGAGAAGTAGGGAGAGAAGAAACGGGAGGGATGGCAGACATTAAACACTTCACATGACAAGAAACGTTCCAGGATAGGATAGAATTACTAGACCAATTAATAGAAGGATTATGACATACTAGCCAGGGATGACCCAAAACAACAGGTGTAAACGGTGAACGGAAAATCAAAAAAGAAATAGTCTCACTGTGGTTACCAGATACTGTGAGAGTTAAAGGTAGTGTCTCAAATTTGATACTGGGAAGATGACTACCATCTAAGGCAAACATGGGCGTAGGCTTGTCTAACGGTCTGAAAGGAATGTTATGTTTCCGAACCCATGCAGTCCATGAAACAACCCTCAGCCCCAGAGTCAATCAAGGCACTGCATGTAGCACCCGAACCGGTCCAGCGTAGATGGACCGACATAGTAGTACAAGATCTAGATGAAGAGGACTGAGTAGTAGCGCTCACCAGTAGCCCTCCGCTTACTGATGGGCTCTGGCCTCTTACTGGACATGAATTAACAAAATGTCCAGCAACTCCAATAGAGGCACAGGCGGTTGGTGATCCTCCGTTCCCTCTCCTTATTCGAGATGCGAATCCCTCCCAGCTGCATGGGCTCAGTCTCAAAGCCAGAGGAGGGAGATGGTTGCGATGCGGAGCAGGGAAACACCGTTGATGCGAGCTCTCTTCCACGAGCCCGGTGACGAAGATCTACCCGTCGTTCTATGCGGATGGCGAAGCAATCAAAGAGTCCACATCTGAAGGAACCTCCCGGGAGAGAATCTCATCCTTAACCACTGCGTGGGTCCCTCCAGAAAACGGTGGCAGCGCCGGCTCGTTCCACTCACTAGAGGCAGCAAGAGTGAAACTCAATGGAATAATCCGTTATGGACCGTTCACCTTGGCATAAGGAAGCCAGGGCCCTAGAAGCCTCCCCACCAAAAACTGAACGGTCAAAAACCCGAATCATCTCCTCTTTAAAGTTCTGGAATTTGATAGAGCAATCAGCCCTTGCCTCCCAGATAGCTGTGCCCCATTCTCGAGCCCGGCCAGTAAGGAGTGAAATGACGCCTGAGCTCTCTCTCTAGAGTATGTGTTGGGTTGGAGAGAGAACACAATCTCACACTGCGTGAGAAAGGAGCGGCACTCAGTGGGCTGCCCGGAGTAGCAAGGTGGGTTATTAACCCTGGGTTCTGGAGGCTCGGCAGGCCAGGGAGTAACAGGTGGCACGAGACGTGACTCTGGAACTGTCCATCGGAAACCTGAGCGGCCAGGTTCTCCACGGCATGGCGAGCAGCAGACAATTCCTGCCGTGTCTCGAGCATGGCTCCTGGATCTCGACGGCAGTGTAAACAGCGTCTGAAGTCGCTGGGTCCATTCCCGGTTCCTTCTGTCATGCAGGTGAACGAGGACCCAAACGCGACTTAACAGAAACAGAGTTTATTAATGTTCAAAACGGAATAACAGAAATTCTAGATTGTAGAGGGGAAAACAACTGGAGAAGCGGCCACAGACTGCAGGTTATCCAGAGACTGAGACACCTGCTCACAAGCGTCTGATGAAGGCACAAAACACGACAGGACAGGGTGATACACAATCACGGCAAAAACACGACAGGACAGGGCGAAAGCAATCACAGCATGGTGAATACAATAGAACAGGAACGGATCACAAAGGAATAAAAGGGAGTCTAATCAGGGGAAAGGATCGGGAACAGGTGTGGGAAGACTAAATGATGATTAGGGAATAGGAACAGCTGGGAGCAGGATTCGGAACGATAGAGAGAAGAAAGAGAGTGAGAGAGGGAGGGGAGAGAGAGGGATAGGAGGGAAAGAACCAAATAAGACCAGCAGAGGGAAACGAATAGCATGGGGAGCACAGGGACAAGACATGATAATAAATGACAAACATGACAACACCACTGTCTAGAATTGCTGTCTGCTACAAACTGCAGGCTACACTATGACTATCCTACACCGCCCACACTGTCTGTTTGTAGATTATATCATCAGTGTTATTTTATCACCCACAAAGCTCTGTTGCAGAGAGAGAGTGAGATAGAGAGAGAGGAAGAGAGAGAGAGAGAGAGAGGAGAGAGAGAGAGAGAGAGAGAGAGAGAGAGAGAGAGAGAGAGAGAGAGAGAGAGAGAGAGAGAGAGAGAGAGAGAGAGAGAGAGAGAGAGAGAGAGAGAGAGAGAGAGAGAGAGAGAGAGAGAGAGAGAGGGGCTGAGGGGCTGTCAGAGGGAGAGAGAGAAGGAGGAGAGAGGGGGAAGGCGGTGGATAATAAACTTTTGCATTACACTCCACAAACAAACACTGTGCTCTCCATCATGCAAAAAGCTAGCCATTTTGTTCAGTTTTTGAGAGTAGCCGGTGGCTAGGCAAAGTTATTTTTGAGAGTAGCCGGTGGCTAGGCAAAGTTATTTTTGAGAGTAGCCGGTGGCTAGGCTGAATTATTTTTGAGAGTAGCCGGTGGCTAGGCTGAATTATTTTTGAGAGTAGGCAATGTTATTCTGATTGTGAGCGGTATGATATCAGATAGCTTCCACCCTGCAGTTATGGATACATGCTGAAGTGGAGGGAATTATACTAGTAGGGGAACACACACACACACTAGCAGTGTATCATAGAGCGGCTGGCAGCTGTTTGGTGCTATATCAAATGTGTATATGCTAACATGATTAATGAATTACACTCCATCAGAGATTAAGGGGAGAGGAAGCAGGGGCCATGTTGAAAGTGCAAGTCCACAGTTTAGGTGAGGCTTTAAACAACCCGGAAATATGGGATGGCTTCTAGGAGTAAAAATCAATTCAATGATATAGGCTAAGACCAATGATGTTAAGTCTTTGTAGAATTGACATATTGTAGTCTTTATACAGTTACAGTACAGATGTATTTTCCTCGGGCTGAAAACTGTTCAGATTCATATAGTTTTGTTGATGATTTGTTTTTGCACTATGGTGTCCAGACTGAGAATGTCCTAATATGGACACCGTATGCACATCGAACTCTGTTGAGTCACAGGCCGCCCTGTTTCACTCAGTAGCTAGACCCCGAGTTTCATCTTACACAAAGACGCTTCAGACTCACCAAATATAACAAGTAAAAAAAGCCCTCGACCGCAATTAAGGTACATTAGCTTGAGTCACTAGACATAAAATGTTCCAGCTGCACAAGCCACTGCATTATCACAATACTTGGCAGATGGGAGAATGTCAAAGTGTTTGGTGAGTGGGTTAGGCCTGTGAGTATATACCTTTGATGAGCCATCCATAAAGTACAGAGACTAGCTTCTTCTCTCTCTCCCTACAGTATATGCAGCGGCAGTAGTTATTTTATGGATAACTGATGGTGGTGAACTGGGTTGAACGCTCAGCTGGGTGGTGGAGGGCCTCCAAATGCCTGTCTCCATGCCTGTCTCCATGCCTGTCTCCATGCCTGTCTCCATGCCTGTCTCCATGCCTGTCTCCACGCCTGTCTCCACGCCTGTCTCCACGCCTGTCTCCATGCCTGTCTCCACGCCTGTCTCCACGCCTGTCTCCATGCCTGTCTCCATGCCTGTCTCCATGCCTGTCTCCACGCCTGTCTCCATGCCTGTCTCCATGCCTGTCTGATTAAACAGACTGATGAGCCTCCACTCTTAAGACTGGAGCTCTGACTGGAAGATCTACTTAATTCCATCTCTGTGTTTTTTTGTTTTTATGTAAACGTGTGTATTAGATGAGGTTGAGGCTTGTCACAAAAGAGTCCTGGGATTATCGCCAAGAGTAGATTTCCCGGTATGATGACGCCGGAGACTGGAGACGAAGCTCCTTTGAGAAATATGACTTATTATATGATTATGATGTAAGGAAATGCATGACAACGTAACGATTGTAGAGAATGCTGACAGTGTAATGACCTTTTGTGTGTCTGGAACCAAAGTCTCCCAGCTGGAAACTACTATTCCAATAAGGGGTTCATCCCTTTTGGATCGTAACAGGCCTGGGCGAGGTTTGTTACAATATATACCCATTCACATTACTGATATGTCTGTGTATTATCCATGATGCTGATTGTGTTTTTGTATACTTGAACAGAGAAATATGGAAACTCACTGTAATCTCAGCACTCTGAGTGAAGGGGTATAGAGAGAAGATGTACTCTTGGAAGCAAATTAGAGACAGCAGCAGGCTTTCTCCATAATGTAAGTCAACAAGACACATCACACAGACTAAACTGACCTAATAGAGTCTATCCATGGATCCATCATGCTGCCAGCCAGTGGGAGGTGTAAGCTCTAGTCAGTCTGCCTGGTGTGTGTGGGGGGAGGGGGTCTCTGTGTGTGTGTGTGTGTGTGTGTGTGTGTGTGTGTGTGTGTGTGTGTGTGTGTGTGTGTGTGTGTGTGTGTGTGTGTGTGTGTGTGTGTGTGTGTGTGTGTGTGTGTGTGTGTGTGTGTGTGTGTGTGTGTGTGTGTGTGTGTGTGTGTGTGTGTGTGTGTGTGTGTGTTTCGGGAATGTGGTTGCACAGCTCTGCAGGAGGGTCAAATTTCAACTGGGCTCTTACCAGTAACCTATTTACCACCATGGGTGGGCTGGGAGTAAGAAGACTATTTGACTCTTCCAGCAGCATCCTCAATATTGTTACAATGTAGTATATGTAGTGTTATGGGCTCTGGTCATCAAAAGTAGTGCACTATGTAGGGAATGGGGTGGTGTTTGGGACTCAGACAATGTCAGCAGAGGAAAATACAAACTAAAAGGCATATTTTTTTTATAGACTAGAGGATTACTACTGTAACATATTATACGGGCTAATAGGTTGAATAAACATATTATATATTCATGTTTCAGATGTGTTTATGCATAAGCAGGCTATAGCTAGTCTCATAAGCAGGCTATAGCTAGTCTCATAAGCAGGCTATAGCTAGTATCATAAGCAGGCTGTAGCTAGTCTCATAAGCAGGCTATAGCTAGTATCATAAGCAGGCTATAGCTAGTCTCATACGCAGGCTATAGCTAGTATCATAAGCAGGCTATAGCTAGTATCATAAGCAGGCTATAGCTAGTCTCATAAGCAGGCTGTAGCTAGTCTCATAAGCAGGCTATAGCTAGTCTCATAAGCAGGCTATAGCTAGTCTCATAAGCAGGCTATAGCTAGTCTCATAAGCCGGCAATAGCTAGTCTCATAAGCAGGCTATAGCTAGTCTCATAAGCCGGCTATAGCTAGTATCATAACCCGGCTATAGCTAGTCTCATAAGCAGGCTATAGCTAGTATCATAAGTAGGCTATAGCTAGTCTCATAAGCAGGCTATAGCTAGTATCATAAGCAGGCTATAGCTAGTCTCATAAGCAGGCTATAGCTAGTATCATAAGCAGGCTGTAGCTAGTCTCATAAGCCGGCTATAGCTAGTATCATAAGCAGGCTATAGCTAGTCTCATAAGCAGGCTATAGCTAGTCTCATAAGCAGGCTGTAGCTAGTCTCATAAGCCAGCTATAGCTAGTCTCATAAGCAGGCTATAGCTAGTCTCATAAGCCGGCTATAGCTAGTCTCATAAGCAGGCTATAGCTAGTCTCATAAGCAGGCTATAGCTAGTATCATAAGCAGGCTATAAGTCTCATAAGGCTATAGCTAGTCTCATAAGCCGGCTATAGCTAGTCTCATAAGCAGGCTATAGCTAGTCTCATAAGCAGGCTATAGCTAGTCTCATAAGCAGGCTATAGCTAGTCTCATAAGCCAGCTATAGCTAGTCTCATAAGCAGGCTATAGCTAGTCTCATAAGCCGGCTATAGCTAGTCTCATAAGCAGGCTATAGCTAGTCTCATAAGCAGGCTATAGCTAGTCTCATAAGCAGGCTATAGCTAGTATCATAAGCAGGCTATAGCTAGTCTCATAAGCCGGCTATAGCTAGTCTCATAAGCAGGCTATAGCTAGTATCATAAGCAGGCTATAGCTAGTCTCATAAGCCGGCTATAGCTAGTCTCATAAGCAGGCTATAGCTAGTCTCATAAGCCGGCTATAGCTAGTCTCATAAGCAGGCTATAGCTAGTATCATAAGCAGGCTATAGCTAGTCTCATAAGCAGGCTATTCTGAAAAACTTCTGCATAAAGTTTCGTATCTAGTAAACGACAAAAAGATGTATGAGATTTACTGTCACTGCTCATATCAGACTCTGACAGGTCAGGGTCCACATGTACAGTTCATTCGGAAAGTATTCAGACCCCTTCAATTTTTATACATCCTTATACTAAACTTGATGAAATAGTTTTAAAAATCACATTTGCATAAGTATTCAGACCCTTTACTCAGTACTTTGTTGAAGCACCTTTGGCAGCGATTACAGCCTCGAGTCTTCTTGGGTATGATGCTACAAGCTTGGCACACCTGTATTTGGGGAGTTTCTCCTATTCTTGGGGCTGCACAGCTATTTTCAGGTCTCTCCAGAGATGTTAGATCGGGTTCAAATCCGGGCTCTGGCTGGACCACTCAAGGACATTCAGAGACTTGTCCTGAAGTCTTGGTTGAGCACTTGGGTTCTTGTCCTGTTGGAAGGTGAACCTTCACCCCGGTTTGAGGTCCTGAGCATTCTGGAGCAGTTTTTCATCAAGGATCTCTCTGTACTTTGTACCATTAATCTCTCCCTCGATCCTAACTAGTTTCCCAGTGCCCACCGCTGAAAAATATTGCCAAAGCTAACACCACCATGCTTCACCGTAGGGATGGTATGCACCAGGTGATGAGCGGTGCCTGGTTTCCTCCAGACGTGACGCTTGGCTTTCAGGCCAAAGAGTTCAATCTTAGATTCATCAGACCAGAGAATCTTGTTTCTCATGGTGGAGGTGGTGGTGGAGGTGTTGGAGGTGTTGGAGGTGTTAGAGGTAGAGGTGGAGGTGGTGGTGGAGGTGGTGGAGGTGGTGGAGGTGTTGGAGGTGTTAGAGGTAGAGGTAGAGGTGGTGGTGGAGGTGGTGGAGGTGGTGGAGGTGGAGGTGGTGAAGGAGGTGTTTGTGGTGTTGGTGGAGGTAGTGATGGAGGTATTAGAGGGGGAGGTGATGGTGGTGGAGGTGGTGGTGGTGAAGGTTGTGGAGGTGGTGGAGGTGGTGATGGTGGAGGTGGTGGAGGTGGTCTTGGTGCAGGTGGTGCTGTTGGTTGAGGTGGAGGTGGTCGCGGTGGTGGAGGTGGTTATAGTGGAGGTGGTGATGGTGGAGGTGGTGGAGGTGGTGGTGGAGGTGATAGTGGTGGAAGTGGAGGTGGAGGTGGAGATGGTGGTGGTGATGATGGTGGAAGCGGTGGTGGAGGTGTTGGAGGTGGTGGTGGTGGAGGTGGTTATAGTGGAGGTGGTGATGGTGGAGGTGGTGGAGGTGGAGGTGGTGGTGGAGGTGATAGTGGTGGAAGTGGAGGTGGAGGTGGAGATGGTGGTGGTGATGATGGTGGAAGCGGTGGTGGAGGTGTTGGAGGTGGTGGTGGTGGAGGTGGTGGAGGTGGTTATAGTGGAGGTGGTGATGGTGGAGGTGGTGGAGGTGGAGGTGGTGGTGGTGGAGATGGTGGTGGAGGTGGAGGTGGTGGTGGTGGAGGTGGTGATGGAGGTGATAGTGGTGGAAGTGGAGGTGGTGGTGGAGATGGTGGTGGTGATGGTGGTGGAAGCGGTGGTGGAGGTGTTGGAGGTGGTGGTGGTGGAGGTGGTGGAGGTGATAGTGGTGGAAGTGGAGGTGGTGGTGGTGATGGTGGAGGGGGTGGTGGTGGTGGTGGAGATGGTGGTGGTGTAATAACTCATGGTCCCCTGCAGCCTGTGGTGATCTGTGAGCCTGGTCTCTGACCCTTGGGCCTCCAGCACCCCACCAGGAGGCTGTGATCAATAGGAGCCAGTTACCAGCTCCACTAGGCCACGTCGGCTCCAAGAGGCCCAATCGGCAGGCTCTGTCAGCAGGCTTAAGTCTTCCCTCTACAGGGTATCCCTCAGCCCTGGAGGTGAATCGTCATCTGGGTTTTTCCACCCCTCTTTTCACACACACACACACACACACACACACACACACGCACACACGCACACGCGCACACGCGCACACACACACACACACACACACACACACACACACACACACACACACACACACACACACACACACACACACACACACACACACACACACACACACACACACACACACACTAACTTTTCTGAGGCTGTAATATACTGCGGCATGCAGGCATCCCTTATTTTAACCGGCTGAGCTGAAAGTCAAATCCTCCGAGACTACTCACCTTGAAGAGGAAACACTGGGAGCTTCTGCCTGGTAATCAGAAATACCAGAGACACAGCAGCACTGGGGATAGAAGGTGTGGGAGGTGTTAATTGGGGTATCTGTCTTAGATCTACAATGATGCAGGTACCCTGTTTAATAATGTGTATTAATAATGTGTTTCCAGGATGGGAGCATGTTATCCCTGTGTGCACATGGTCGGTTTATACCAGTGGAGGCTGCTGAGAGGAGGACGACTCATAATCATGTCTGGAACGGAGCCAATGGAATGGTATCAAACACATAGAAACCATGTGCGACGCCCCTCCCTGCTTTGACTACTGGGTTTTTGCTGTGCTTACTTCCTGCAGGAGATTGGTGGGCGGAGCTGGAAGGGGTGTCAGTGCTGATGGGGCACACCTGTGAAAGCTCAGCTGCGGCGTAAAGCCACTGTTTCCCCATTCAGCAAGAGATTCCTCCCTCCATGCAGACCTTTGGTTGTTTCATTGTGATGTTGGCAGTCGACACCTAATTTACTGACCTTCATGCCTCACCTGATTATTGTTGTGAGTGTTTACTTTATTTATGAAGTAAATTCATGTTTTTATTCCTTCACTCAGTGGGTGGTTTCCCATTACAATGTTGAGCCAGGGTGTAACACATGTGTTTGAGGTATTTCATACCATTCCACTGATTCTGCTCCAGTCATTACCACGAGCCTGTCCACCCCAATTAAGGTGCCACCAACCTCCTGTAGTTTATACATGTCATACCAGTCAAAGGTTTGGACACACCTACTCATTCCAGGGGTGCTCTTTATTTTTTCAACTATTCTCTACATTGTAGAATAATAGTGAAGACGTCAAGACAATGAAATAACACACATGGAATCATGTAGAAACCAAAAAAGTGTTGAACAAATCTAAATATATTTTATATTTGAGATTCCTCAAAACAGCCACCCTTTGCCTTGATGACAGCTTTGCACACTGTTGGCATTCTGTCAACCAGCTTTATGTCGTCGTTACCTGGAATGCATTTCAATTAACAGGTGTTGGAATTTATTTCCTTAATGCGTTTGAGCCAATCATTTGTGTTCTGACAAGATAGGGTTGGTATACTGAACATAGCCCTATTTGGTAAAAGACCAAGCCCATATTATGGCAAAAACAGCTCAAATAAGTAAAGGGCAGTCAATGCGGAAAATTTCAAGAATTTCAAGTTTCTTCAAGTGCAATCGCAAAAACTATAAAGCGCTATGATGAAACTGGCTCTCATGAGGACTGCCACAGGAAAAGAAGACCCAAAGTTACCTCTGTTTAATATATATATTTTTTTACCTTTATTTAACTAGGCAAATCAGTTAAGAACAAATTCTTATTTTCAATGACAGCCTAGGGGTTAACTGCCTGTTCAGGAGCAGAACAACAGATTTGTACCATGTCAGCTTGGGGGTTTGAACTCTGCAACCTTCCGGTTCCTAGTCCAAAGCTCTAACCACTAGGCTACCCTGCCGCCCCAGTTAACCAGGTAGGCCAGTTGAAAACAAGTTCTCATTTACAACTGCGACCTGGCCAATATAAAGCAAAGCAGTGCGACAAAAACAACAACACAGAGTTACACATGGGATAAACAAACGTACAGTCAATAACACAATAAAAAATCTGTATACAGTGTGTGCAAATGGAGTAAGGAGATAAGGCAATAAATAGGCCATAGTGGTGAAGTAAATACAATTTAGCAATTAACACTGGAGTGATAGATGTGCAGATGAGGATGTGCAAGTAGAAATACTGGTGTGCAAAAGAGCAGAAAAACAAAACCAAATATGGGGATGATGTAGGTAGTTGGTTGTATGGGCTATTTCGACATGGGCTGTGTACAGCTGCAGCGATCGGTAAGCTGCGATTGCACTTTTTTGATACTTAAAGTTAGTGAGGGAGATTTAAGTCTCCAACTTCAGTGATTTTTGCAATTCGTTCCAGTCATTGGCAGCAGAGAACTGGAAGGAAAGGTGGCCAAAGCAGGTGTTGGCTTTGTTGATGACCAGTGAAATATATCTGCTGGAGCTCGTGCTACGAGTGGGTGTTGCTACGGAGACCAGTGAGCTGAGATAAGGCGGGGCTTTACCAAGCAAAGACTTATAGATGACCTGGAGCCAGTGGGTTTGGCGACGAATATGCAGTGAGGACCAGCCAACGAGAGCATACAGGTCACAGTGGTGGGTAGTATATGGGGCTTTGGTGACAAAACAGATGGCTCTGTGATAGACTGCATCCAGTTTGCTGAGTAGAGTATTGGAGGCTATTTTGTAAATGACATCGCCAAAGTCAAGGATCGATAGGATAGTCAGTTTTACGAGGGTATGTTTGGCAGCATGAGTGAAGGATGCTTTGTTGCGAAATAGGAAGCCGATTCTAGATTTCATTTTGGATTGGAGATGCTTAATGTGAGTCTGGAAGGAGCGTACACAGTCTAGCCAGACACCTAGGTATGTATAGTTGTCCACATATTCTAAGTCAGAACCGTCCAGAGTAGTGATGCTGGATGGGCGAGCGGGTGCCGGCAGCAATCGGTTGAAGAGCATGCATTTCGTTTTAGCTTTTAAGAGCAGTTGGAGGCCACGGAAGGAGTGTTGTATGGCATTGAAGCTCATTTGGAGGTTTGTTAACACAGTGTCCAAAGAAGGGCCAGAAGTATGGTGTCGTCTGTGTAGAGGTTGGATCAAAGAATCACCAGCAGCAAGAGCAACATCATTGATATATACAGATAAAAGAGTCGGCCCGAGAATTGAACGCTGTGGCACTCCCAAAGAGACTGCCAGAGGTCCGGATAACAGGCCCTCCGATTTGACACACTGAACTCTATCTGAGAGGTAGTCAGTGAACCAGGTGAGGTAGTCATTAGATAAACCAAAGCTGTTGCTGCGGGGGTTGCAGAGCTGTTGGCTGGGGTTTGGGATAGCCAGGTGGAAAGCATGGCCAGCCGTTGCAGAGGATAAATACATTAGCGTTAACTGCACCTCAGATTGCAGCCCCAAAAAATGCTTCATGGAGTTAATGTAACAGATACATCTCAACATCAACTGTTCAGAGACAAAGAAACCAGTACTAAAGGACGCCAATAATAAGAAGAGACTTGCTTGGGCTAAGAAACACAAGAAATGGACATTAGACTGGTGGCAATCTCTCCTTTGGTCTGAGTCCAAATTAGATATTTTTTGCACTTAGTGGGACTATCATTTGTTTTTCAACAGGATAAGGACCCAAAATGTACTTCCAGGATGTGTAAGGGCTATTTGACTAAGATGAAGAGTGATGGTGCATTATCAGATGACCTGGCCTCAACAATCACCCGACTTCAACCCAATTGAGATGGTTTGGGATGAGTTGGACCGCAGAGTGAAGGAAAGCAGCCAACAAGTGCTCAGTATATGTGGGAACTCCTTTAGGACATTTGGAAAAGCATTCCAAGGTTAGCTGGTTGAGAGAATGCCAAGAGTGTGCAAAGCTGTCAACAAGGCAAAGGTTGGCTACTTTGAAGAATCTAAAATATTAAATATATTTTGTTTTGTTTAACACTTTTTTGATTACTACATGATTCCATATGTGTGTTATTTCGTAGTTTTTATGTCTTCACTATTATTCTGCAATGTAGAAATTAGTACAAATAAAGAAAAACCCTTGAATGAGTAGGTGTCCAATCTTTTAAATGGTACTGTATGTATTTATTTGATATATGTTCAAGTGTATATTCTGTGTGTGATTGTGTGACCGGGTGACCATGTGTGAGAGAAGTAGAAAAAAACAGAGTGAGTGACACATATTGTGCAGGCATGCATGTTTTGTATGTACGTACAGTATGTGTGCGTGAGTGTGTGTGACTGTGAGTGCGTACGTGTGTGTGTGACTGTGTGTGCCTGTATGTTCCTATGTGTGCGTGTGTGTGTGTGTCATCCTGCATGTGCATGTGTACGAGTGTGTGTTCAAGTATGTGCGTCCCTGTGTGCGAGGAACACGATATGCCTGATCTTCCCCATCAGGGACTGTTGCATTGATGTGTGTAGAATGTGCTGAAATAGCAACAGAGACTCTTTCGCTCAGTCTTTCCCTGTCACATCGTTGAGAGAGAGCCGGTGGACCTGAAAAACACAGATACGAGTGGCAAGCGGAACCAAGCCAACACCCGGTTTGTTACTGTTCGCAGTACTCAGGTCACCCTGAGTTTCTGAACGCTCTCCCATCAACGATGTATCCCTGCTGCTATGCACCGAAGAGCAGCGTTCAACGCAGGGAGTGTTGTGTTGAAAGGTGTGCTGAGAACAAGAGGTGTGTCGAATGGTGAGAGAGAACTCACAACAACTGAAAGGACAGGACAACTGAAACACATACTCTACATCTAAATATACTATGTAAAATATAGTATAACACATTGCCATTTGAGTCTTCACATATGACATATATACAGTACACGTGAAACTAGCACAAATATGTGGAATATATACAGATATATGTGAAATATATACAAATATATGTGGAACATATACAAATATATATAAATATATGTGGAATATATAAAGATATATGTGGAATACATACAAAAATATATAAATATATGTGGAATATATACCAATATATGTGTACTTTACAGTGCATTCAGAATGTATTCAGACCTGTTGATTTTTTCCACATTTTGTTACATTACAGCCTTAATCGAAATGTATTAAATAGTTTATTTCCTCATCAATCTACACACAATACCCCATAATGACAAAGCAAAAAGGTTTTTTGAAATGTTTGCAGATGTATTAAATATAAATAAATAAAAAATCACATTTACATAAGTATTCAGACCCTTTACTCTGTACTAATGTTGAATCAACTTTGGCAGCGATTACAGCCTCAAGTCTTTTGGGGTATGACGCTACAAGCTTGGCACACCTGTATTTGGGGAGTTTCTCCCATTCTTCTCTGCAGATCCTCTCAAGCTCTGTCAGGTTGGATGGGGAATGTTGCTGCACAGCTATTTTCAGGTCTCTCCGGAAATGTTAGATCGGGTTCAAGTCTGAGCTCTGGCTGGGCCACTCAAGGACATTCAGAGACTTGTCCCGAAGCCACTCCTGCATTGTCTTGGCTGTGTGCTTAGTGTCGTTGTCCTGTTGGAAGGTGAACCTTCGCCTCAGTCTGAGGTCTTGAGCGCTCTGGAGCAGGTTTTCATCAAGGATCTCTCTGTACTTGCTCCATTCATTGTTCCCTTGATCCTGCCTAGTCTCCCAGTCCCTGCCGCTGAAAAACATCCCCACAGCGTGATGCTGCCACCACCATGCTTCACCGTAGAGATGGCGCCAGGTTTCCTCCAGACGTGGCGCTTGGCATTCAGGACAAAGAGATCAGTCTTGGTTTCATCAAAACAGAGAATCTTGTTTCTCATGGTCTGAGAGTCCTTTAGGTGCCTTTTGGCAAACTCCAAGCAGGCTGTCATGTGCCTTTTACTGAGGAGTGGCTTCCGACTGGCCACTCTATTATAAAGTCCTGAGTGGTGGAATGTGCAGAGCTGGTTGTCCTTCTGGAATTTACTCCAATCTCAATAGAAGACCTCTGGAGCTCTGTCAGAGTGAGAATCGGGCTCTTGGTCACCTCCCTGACCAAGGCCCTTCTCCCCCGATTGCTCAGTTTGGCCGGGTGGCCAGCACTAGGAGTCTTGGTGGTTCCAAACTTCTTCCATTTAAGAATGATGGAGGCCACTGTGTTCTTGGGAACCTTCAATGCTGCAGAAATGTTTTGGTACCCTTCCCCTGATCTGTGCCTCGACATAATCCTGTCTCGGAGCTTTGATTCCTTCGACCCCATGGCTTGGCTTTTCTCTGACATGCACTGTCAACTGTGGGACCTTATATGGAAAGGCATGTCGCTTTCCAAATCATGCCCAATCAATTGAATTTACCACAGGTGGACTCCAATCAAGTTATAGAAACATCTCAAGGATAATCAATGGAAACAGGATGCACCTGAGCTCAATTTTGAGTCTCTTAGCATACTAGCATACTACTAGGTATTTCTGTTTTGTATTTTTAATGAATTTACTAAAAATGTATACAACCTGTTTTCGCTTTGTCATTATGGGGTATCGTATGATTTTAAAAAGAAATCAATGTTAGAACATGGCTGTAACGTAACAAAATGTGGAAGGGAAGGGGTCTGAATACTTTCCGAATGTCCTGTAATGTGGAAGAAGGGAAGGGGTCTGAAATACTTTCCTTTACGAATATCCTGTAATGTGGAAGAAGGGAAGGGGTCTGAATACTTTACGAATGTCCTGTAATGTGGAATGACTACGTTGTATAGCAGATTCGGGGGCTACAACCTCTGAAACATATACTCTACATTACACATTTTGTATAAAATATGTTTTGTTATGTAACCTTGTTGGTAACATATTTCTATCATATACAGTTGAAGTCGGAAGTTTACATACACTTAGGTTGGAGTCATTAAAACTCGTTTTTCAAACACTCCACAAATTTCTTGTTAAAAAACGATAGTTTTGGCAAGCCGGTTAGGACATCTACTTTGTGCATGACACAAGTCATTTTTCCAACAATTCCAGTGGGTCAGAAGTTTACATACACTAAATTGACTGTGCCTTTAAATAGCTTGGAAAATTCCAAGCAAACAATAGTACACACGTATAAACTTCATGGGACCATGCAGCCTTCATATTGCTCAGGAAGGAGACACGTTCTGTCTCCTAGAGATGAACATACTTTGGTGTGAAAAGTGCAAATCAATCCCAGAACAACAGCAAAGGACCTTGTGAAGAAGCTGGAGGAAACAGGTACAAAAGTATCTATATCCACAATAAAACAAGTCCTATATCACAGAACCTGAAAGGGGGAGGCTTGCAAGCCGAAGAACAACATCGCAAACGTGAAGCACGGGGGTGGCAGCATCATGTTGTGGGGGTGCTTTGCTGCAGGAGGGACTGGTGCACTTCACAAATAGATGGCATTGTGAGGATGGAAAATTATGTGGATATATTGAAGCAACATCTCAAGACATCAGTCAGGAAGTTAAAGCATGGTCGCAAATGGGTCTTCCAAATGGACAATGACCCCAAACATAGTTCCAAAGTTGTGGCAAAATGGCTTAAGGACATCAAAGGCAAGGTATTGGAGTGGCCATCACAAAGCCCTGACCTCAACCTTATAGAAAATGTGTGGGCATAACTGAAGAAGCGTGTCCGAACAAGGAGGCCTACAAACCTGACTCAGTTACACCAGCTCTGTCAGGAGGAATGGGCCAAAACTCACCCAACTTATTGCGGGAAGCTTGTGGAAGGCTACCAGAAATGTTTGACCCAAGTTAAACAATTTAAAGGCAATGCTACCAAATACTAATTGAATGTATGTAAGCTTCTGTGTCACGGGATTCTTGTGTCGAAGGAGAGGCGGACCAAAACGCAGCGTGGTTATTATTCATGGTTCTTTAATTTAAAAAACTATACATGAATAGACTAACAAAACCAATAAATGTGAAAAACCAAAACAGCCCTATCTGATTGAGAACCATATCAGGCCAAACACAGAAACAGACAAACTCGACACACAACATAGAATGCCCACTCAGATCACACCCTGACCAAACAAAACATACAAACATACAAAGCAAACTATGGTCAGGGTGTGACATTCTGACCCAATGGGAATGTGATGAAAGAAATAATAGCTGAAATAAAATAAATCTCTCTTTTATTATTCTGACATTACACATTCTTAAAATAAAGTGGTGATCCTAACTGACCTAAAACAGGGAATTGTTACTAGGATTAAATGTCAGGAATTGTGAAAAACTGAGTTTAAATGTATTTGGCTAAGAGGTGTATGTAAACTTCAGACTTCAACTGTACCAACACAACTATCAAAAACTATTACATAATTAAATAATATCACAGTGTCGTTTTGAGGACAAAAACTGGACAAATACCGCTGGTTCCTGGAAGATGGTTTCACGGAGTGATAGAAAAAATGTTGATGCAGTGAATAGGATTCCTATCTGATGCTACAGGGGATAACGTCAGATAAGGGAGAAATTAGGCAAATAGTTGATACTGGGAATTTAATATCAAGCACTGATAATACCTTATCTTCTTTCTCAGAGCAGTAACATCTGCACTGACACATCATGCATATTAATTTCTGCATTACTCACACTAAGCGCATGTATGGAGATCTTCCTACAGTAGACTGGGTTATGGTGGTGGAGATCCTCCTACAGTAGACTGGGTTATGGTGGTGGAGATCGACCCTACAGTAGACTGGGTTATGGTGGTGGAGATCCTCCTACAGTAGACTGGGTTATGGTGGTGGAGATCGACCCTACAGTAGACTGGGTTATGGTGGTGGAGGTCCTCCTACAGTAGACTGGGTTATGGTGGTGGAGATCCTCCTACAGTAGACTGGGTTATGGTGGTGGAGATCGACCCTACAGTAGACTGGGTTATGGTGGTGGAGATCCTCCTACAGTAGACTGGGTTATAGTGGTGGAGGTCCTCCTACAGTAGACTGGGTTATGGTGGTGGAGATCGACCCTACAGTAGACTGGGTTATGGTGGTGGAGGTCCTCCTACAGTAGACTGGGTTATGGTGGTGGAGATCGACCCTACAGTAGACTGGGTTATGGTGGTGGAGATCGACCCTACAGTAGACTGGGTTATGGTGGTGGAGGTCCTCCTATAGTAGACTGGGTTATGGTGGTGGAGATCGACCCTACAGTAGACTGGGTTATGGTGGTGGAGATCGACCCTACAGTAGACTGGGTTATGGTGGTGGAGATCGACCCTACAGTAGACTGGGTTATGGTGGTGGAGATCCTCCTACAGTAGACTGGGTTATGGTGGTGGAGGTCCTCCTACAGTAGACTGGGTTATGGTGGTGGAGGTCCTCCTACAGTAGACTGGGTTATGGTGGTGGAGATCCTCCTACAGTAGACTGGGTTATGGTGGTGGAGATCCTCCTACAGTAGACTGGGTTATGGTGGTGGAGATCGACCCTACAGTAGACTGGGTTATGGTGGTGGAGATCGACCCTACAGTAGACTGGGTTATAGTGGTGGAGGTCTTCCTACAGTAGACTGGGTTATGGTGGTGGAGATCCTCCTACAGTAGACTGGGTTATGGTGGTGGAGATCGACCCTACAGTAGACTGGGTTATGGTGGTGGAGATCGACCCTACAGTAGACTGGGTTATGGTGGTGGAGATCCTCCTACAGTAGACTGGGTTATGGTGGTAGAGATCCTCCTACAGTAGACTGGGTTATGGTGGTGGAGGTCCTCCTACAGTAGACTGGGTTATGGTGGTAGAGATCCTCCTACAGTAGACTGGGTTATGGTGGTGGAGATCGACCCTACAGTAGACTGGGTTATGGTGGTGGAGATCGACCCTACAGTAGACTGGGTTATGGTGGTGGAGATTCTCCTACAGTAGACTGGGTTATGGTGGTGGAGATCGACCCTACAGTAGACTGGGTTATGGTGGTGGAGATCGACCCTACAGTAGACTGGGTTATGGTGGTGGAGATCGACCCTACAGTAGACTGGGTTATGGTGGTGGAGATCGACCCTACAGTAGACTGGGTTATGGTGGTGGAGATCGACCCTACAGTAGACTGGGTTATGGTGGTGGAGATCGACCCTACAGTAGACTGGGTTATGGTGGTGGAGATCGACCCTACAGTAGACTGGGTTATGGTGGTGGAGATTCTCCTACAGTAGACTGGGTTATGGTGGTGGAGATCGACCCTACAGTAGACTGGGTTATGGTGGTGGAGATCCTCCTACAGTAGACTGGGTTATGGTGGTGGAGATCCTCCTACAGTAGACCCTACAGTAGACTGGGTTATGGTGGTGAGAGACCCTACAGTCTGGGTTATGGTGGTGGAGGTCCTCCTACAGTAGACTGGGTTATGGTGGTGGAGATCCTCCTACAGTAGACTGGGTTATGGTGGTGGAGATCGACCCTACAGTAGACTGGGTTATGGTGGTGGAGATGGGTTGTTGGTAGGAGAATTATGAACCCAAATATGACTATTATTATATTTTTCAGTGGAGTATAATTGTTGAGTGATTATGAAAGGAGATTGGATTGGTGCCATGATAGAGCAAAGGCTTAATTTGTGAAGAAATAAGGAAATAATATGAAATGTGAATGCAGATTTACTGTTTGACATTTAACAAGGCTCTCTGAGCTAAGAGAGCTTAAGTTTTTTTGACAGAGTAATTCATGGGTTTAGAACGTTCAGGCTAAGGTTTTTACTATGACTAAATGACTCATATTTGTCTGTGAGATTTAATAATAATTGGTTGGGTGCTCAAAAC
>NC_060196.1:53846954-53854454 GCF_021184085.1 Oncorhynchus gorbuscha | reverse complement strand
AGCAGGACCTGCTTGGTTGGTCTACATACAGCAGTGCCTGCTTGGTTGGCCTACATACAGCAGGGCCTGCTTGGTTGGCCTACATACAGCAGGGCCTGCTTGGTTGGCCTACATACAGCAGGACCTGCTTGGTTGGCCTACATACAGCAGGGCCTGCTTGGTTGGCCTACATACAGCAGGGCCTGCTTGGTTGGCCTACATGCAGAAGGGCCTGGGCAGCCTGGGCAAGCCAAATCAATGATGTAATGTCATTAAATTGTCTGACTGAGTTCTTTAATCCACCTTTTTGTTCACTTCACTTTTCTTCTCATCACACTCCATGTCACCTGAAGATCCAGTCACGCGAATGAGAGAGCATCGGATCAATGGTTTGTGGTTCTTCCCTTCCCCAGGCCTCGTGGAACATTATAACTATATTTAACACTAAAGTTCTAGACTCAGCGATATGACGTAAATGCAGATGGTAAACAGCATAGTGGGCCAATTTCCACAATAACTAAGAGTGTTGAAACCTCTATGCTGTATTGGTGCCCTTGACTACCAAGCTGTGATCAGCATGAAGCAAACCCCTGAATATGCGTAGATACTGTATGTGACTGTGTCTTTACATCTCGCTCATCTCAATATCTGTGGTGCTGCTTGTGGCAACGTCATTTCACTCTTTAACATTTTGCTGTAGTTGTAAATCACAGATAAGAATACATGTACCTGCCCAGACCCCTGCTCTCTCAGACGGCTTCGTGCTGCTGAATGCTTGTTTATTTACCCTGTACGTGACTGTCACAAGAGGCACCACTGCAGTGAGCAAAGCAACAGCTGTGAAAAAGCAAGCCAAGCCATTAAAAGTTCCCTGGCCTTTATTTTGCACCCAACGGTTCTAACCCAAGGAATCCGCTTTTTCACAGACTCATTTAGATCAAAGCCTGTTGTTGCAAGTCCCTGCTCTTTTCTGCTCATTGAATATGCATGATATTTCCATTCCCATCACAATATACTGCTGTTTGGTATGGAGGAGAGGAGAGGAGAGGAGAGGCAGACGGAGGGAGGGAGGGAGGTAGGTAGGTAGGGAGGGAGGAGGGAGGGAGGGAGGGAGGGAGGGATGGATGGAGGGAGGGAGGGAGGGGGAGGGGAGGGAGGGAGGGAGGGAGGGAGGGAGGGATGGAGGGAGGGAGGGAGAAAAATTCACCAGGCAGCCATGCTCCGCTCAGAAGCCCGACAATGAGCCACTGGGTGACCTGTCACTGCAGGGCCCGGCGCCTCCGCTACCTGAAGTCATTGCAGGGCCCGGCGCCTCCGCTACCTGAAGTCATTGCAGGGCCCGGCGCCTCCCCTACCTGAAATCACTGCAGGGCCCGGCCCCTCCGCTAACTGATGTCACTGCAGGGCACGGCGCCTCCGCTACCTGAAGTCACTGCAGGGCCCGGCGCCTCCGATACCTGAAGTCACTGGTCACTGCAGGGCCCGGCGCCTCCGCTACCTGAAGTCATTTCAGGGCCAGGCGCCTCCGCTACCTGAAGTCATTGCAGGGCCAGGCGCCTCCGCTACCTGAAGTCACTGCAGGGCCCGGCGCCTCCGCTACCTGAAGTCACTGCAGGGCCCGGCACCTCCGCTACCTGAAGTCACTGCAGGGCACGGCGCCTCCGCTACCTGAAGTCACTGCAGGGCCCGGCGCCTCCGCTACCTGAAGTCACTGCAGGGCCCGGTGCCTCCGCTACCTGAAGTCACTGCAGGGCCCGGTGCCTCCGCTACCTGAAGTCACTGCAGGGCCCGGTGCCTCCGCTACCTGAAGTCACTGCAGGGCCCGGCGCCTCCGATAACTGAAGTCACTGGTCACTGCAGGGCCCGGCGCCTCCGCTACCTGAAGTCACTGCAGGGCCCGGCGCCTCCGCTACCTGAAGTCACTGGTCACTGCAGGGCCCGGCGCTTCCGCTACCTGAAGTCACTGCAGGGTCCGGCGCCTCCGCTACCTGAAGTCACTGGTCACTGCAGGGCCCTGCGCCTCCGCTACCTGAAGTCACTGCAGGGCCCGGCGCCTCCGCTACCTGAAGTCACTGGTCACTGCAGGGTCCGGCGCCTCCACTACCTGAAGTCACTGCAGGGCCCGGCGCCTCCACTACCTGAAGTCGCTGCAGGGCCCGGCGCCTCCGCTACCTGAAGTCACTGCAGGGCCCGGCGCCTCCGCTACCTGAAGTCACTGGTCACTGCAGGGCCCGGCGCCTCCGCTACCTGAAGTCACTGCAGGGCCCGGCGCCTCCACTACCTGAAGTCACTGCAGGGCCCGGCGCCTCCGCTACCTGAAGTCACTGCAGGGCCCGGCGCCTCCGCTACCTGAAGTCACTGGTCACTGCAGGGCCCGGCGCCTCCGCTACCTGAAGTCACTGCAGGGCCCGGCGCCTCCGCTACCTGAAGTCACTGGTCACTGCAGGGCCCGGCGCCTCCGCTACCTGAAGTCACTGCAGGGCCCGGTGCCTCCGCTACCTGAAGTCACTGGTCACTGCAGGGCCCGGCCCCTCCGCTACCTGAAGTCACTGCAGGGCCCGGCCCCTCCGCTACCTGAAGTCACTGCAGGGCCCGGCCCCTCCGCTACCTGAAGTCACTGCAGGGCCCAGGCCCCTCCGCTACCTGAAGTCCCTGCAGGGCCCAGGCCCCTCCGCTACCTGAAGTCCCTGCAGGGCCCAGGTCCCTCCGCTACCTGAAGTCCCTGCAGGGCCCAGGCCCCTCCGCTACCTGAAGTCCCTGCAGGGCCCAGGCCCCTCCGCTACCTGAAGTCACTGCAGGGCCCAGGCCCCTCCGCTACCTGAAGTCCCTGCAGGGCCCAGGCCCCTCCGCTACCTGAAGTCCCTGCAGGGCCCAGGCCCCTCCGCTACCTGAAGTCACTGCAGGGCCCGGGTTGCCTGCCGTTCACTCTCTCCCTGCTTGTTTATTAGCTAACAATACAGAGGAACTTAAACACGAACACCCGTCCTCTCATTGCATTATTAGTTCTATTCAGCCTGTTAGATAAACCATTTATCCATGTTGCCCACTACTGTAACACCATCTGTGTACTTCACCAAGTTCCACTACCTTCCGTTCTCTGGTCTTCCCTGCCATCTCTGTGTTAGAGATAAACACTGGATAAACCTTTACCTGAAATTACCTGGTCTCCTACCACAGTACAGTGTATGAGCAACAGGCGCGGAGACACAGCAAGACAGAGTAGACAGTCACCAAGAAGCAGCAGGGACCGCTGGTTCACTTCAGACTGATTAGGCATGCAACCTCCGGGCTAATCCAGAAGCCTCTTTAACCACAGCAAATAACCAATCAAAAGGAGTCGGCTGAGTGCAGTTTTCAGTTCATCTCTCACAATTAAGCCTCCGTGGTTCAGCGAGGAGTGGAGCTTGATTGTGTCTGCTGTGTAACTCTATGGTAAACATGCTGTAAAGAAGGGGAGCGGGGGCTGAATGATGCCTAGGCCGCTGTTAAAAAATGCACATTCTGATCTGCCAGCCTTAGCAAGCTGCTTTCAGCTGCATGTCATCCAAACTGGGTCAGCACCACCCCCACCACACACACACAAACGTGCGCGCGCACACACACACTCACACACCCCTGACAGATGCATTTCTCATGCTTTTGGAAATCTAGTCCGAGCTATAGCACTTGCCCTGTGGAAATTATGACTCAACTAAAATCTAATATAATAAAGTAAAAATCTAATAATAGAGGTAGCTAGTGAGGTGAAGGTGTCTGGGTGGTAGAAATACTGGACATCAGGAGAGGAGGTGAAGACGGTCCTGGGATGTGCGAGCACACAGAGCCAAAATCACCCTGTACCACAGAAAATAGACACCCCAGTAGAGACAGATAGTAGGAAACGCACCAGTTGCTACCCCTGATATTTAGTCCAGAGACACTTTTTACATCTCCTCCGCTCAGCTCAGATCTAAACTGAGCAGGAGTGGCACTCCTGAAGGGAGACCTGGGTTCAAATCCTATTCGACACCATTGAAAATAGCTGTGTTTGATTCAGCTTGCCCAACCATCTGACGCTCTCGGTAGACTAGAACAAACACTCAATGTCTTTAAAGGTTCAACGCAGCCCTTCAGATCTCAATATTACATCCTTTCTGGGTAACAGATCTCAATATTACATCCTTTCTGGGTAACAGATCTCAATATTACATCCTTTCTGGGTAACAGATCTCAATATCACATCCTTTCTGGGTAACAGATCTCAATATCACATCCTTTCTGGGTAACAGATCTCAATATCACATCCTTTCTGGGTAACAGTTATGAACTTTACTGTTCTTTTATTTTTGTAAATTAAAATGGTCAAAAATAAACAAAAATAGCTTCTTAGCAAATAATACATTGCTCAAGCAACAATTTAGCTAGGACTGTCTGGGAGTGGTCTAAGTGAGGTGGCCAATTGGATGGATATGTAACCTGAAAACGAGCTGTTATTGAAACTCTTTGTTAGGTTTGAAACTCTCTGTTATTGGTCTGTTAACTTATAGCGCCTGGTGATGTCGCCCGGCAGACCAAAACTCCACCCCAGCAGAACAGGCAGTGTTTCGAACAGCTCTGACACTAAAACGGCATTAGCATCATTTTCACAATCTCACAGTATTATTCCAACTTCAGTGTGTAAATATACAGTATATAAAACACAGGTAAATCAGGTTTGTTGTATGCAGTAGATGAATGATAGGGGAAGGGGCTCTGTTGAAGCCACTTTAGTGTGTAAATATACAGTATATAAAACACAGGGAAATCAGGTTTGTTGTATGCAGTAGATGAATAATAGGGGGGAGCTCTGTTGAAGCCGCCATCTCCAGTTCTATTAATGTCTACATTCATTTCTGATGTGTTTATTATATTACAGACACCTTAAACATTACAATTGAATTCGTTTTTATATATATATTTTTTTTAATTGCTTAATTATAGCATAATGTTATAGAGATGACTAATGATACTGTCCCCACTAATACAACAGAAATACTTAAATACATGTCATTTTGTCCTTGAAACATTTAATTGAAATACTGTAGAATTCCATTCATTCCTATGGAGGACTGCTCCTACCGACCAGTGGCTTCAAAGTCTCTCAATGGCCAATAGCATCAGCAATCTAAGGTTTATGTACATCCTGGTTTGAACCCAGCTGCGCCTGAAGGCTGAAGCCAGACACCTCAAAGCTGCCAGCCCAATGTGTGATGTCACCTCCCACATCCATGGTGCGTGTGTCCTGTGAGCGAGCCACTTACACACCGGAACATACAGAACAACACATTCAAAACAATCTGTTCTCTTCCAACCATGGAAACACGCCGCACTGTTCTAACACCACACAGGACATATGTCTTGTTGATGACGTCACGTCCATAGGAGGAAATCATAGGACTGAAATGTCTTGTTGATGATGTCACAACAATAGGAGGGGAATCATAGGACTGAAATGTCTTGTTGATGACGTCACGTCCATAGGAGGAAATCATAGGACTGAAATGTCTTGTTGATGATGTCACAACAATAGGAGGGGAATCATAGGACTGAAATGTCTTGTTGATGACGTCACAACAATAGGAGGGGAATCATAGGACTGAAATGTCTTGTGGATGACGTCACAACAATAGGAGGGGAATCATAGGACTGAAATGTCTTGTTGATGATGTCACAACAATAGGAGGGAATCATAGGACTGAAATGTCTTGTTGATGACGTCACAACAATAGGAGGGGAATCATAGGACTGAAATGTCTTATTGATGACGTCACAACAATAGGAGGGGAATCATAGGACTGAAATGTCTTGTTGATGACGTCACGTCAATAGGAGGAAATCATAGGACTGAAATGTCTTGTTGATGACGTCACGTCAATAGGAGGAAATCATAGGACTGAAATGTCTTGTTGATGACGTCACAACAATAGGAGGGGAATCATAGGACTGAAATGTCTTGTTGATTGTCAATAGGAGGGAATCATAGGATCACGTCAATAGGAGGGAATCATAGGACTGAAATGTCTTGTTGATGACGTCACGTCAATAGGAGGGGAATCATAGGACTGAAATGTCTTGTGGATGACGTCACAACAATAGGAGGGGAATCATAGGACTGAAATGTCTTGTTGATGATGTCACAACAATAGGAGGGAATCATAGGACTGAAATGTCTTGTTGATGACGTCACAACAATAGGAGGGGAATCATAGGACTGAAATGTCTTGTGGATGACGTCACAACAATAGGAGGGGAATCATAGGACTGAAATGTCTTGTTGATGATGTCACAACAATAGGAGGGAATCATAGGACTGAAATGTCTTGTTGATGACGTCACAACAATAGGAGGGGAATCATAGGACTGAAATGTCTTATTGATGACGTCACAACAATAGGAGGGGAATCATAGGACTGAAATGTCTTGTTGATGACGTCACGTCAATAGGAGGAAATCATAGGACTGAAATGTCTTGTTGATGACGTCACGTCAATAGGAGGAAATCATAGGACTGAAATGTCTTGTTGATGACGTCACGTCAATAGGAGGGGAATCATAGGACTGAAATGTCTTGTTGATGAGGAATCATAGGACTGAAATGTCTTGTTGATGACGTCACGTCAATAGGAGGGAATCATAGGACTGAAATGTCTTGTTAGGACTAGGAAATCATAGGACTGAAATGTCTTGTTGATGACGTCACGTCAATAGGAGGGAATCATAGGACTGAAATGTCTTGTTGATGACGTCACGTCAATAGGAGGAATCATAGGACTGAAATGTCTTGTTGATCAATAGGAGGGGAATCATAGGACTGAAATGTCTTGTTGATGACGTCACGTCAATAGGAGGGAATCATAGGACTGAAATGTCTTGTTGATGACGTCACGTCAATAGGAGGGGAATCATAGGACTGAAATGTCTTGTTGATGACGTCACAACAATAGGAGGGGAATCATAGGACTGAAATGTCTTGTTGATGACGTCATGTCAATAGGAGGGAATCATAGGACTGAAATGTCTTGTTGATGACGTCACGTCAATAGGAGGAAATCATAGGACTGAAATGTCTTGTTGATGACGTCACAACAATAGGAGGGGAATCATAGGACTGAAATGTCTTGTTGATGACGTCACGTCAATAGGAGGAAATCATAGGACTGAAATGTCTTGTTGATGACGTCACAACAATAGGAGGGGAATCATAGGACTGAAATGTCTTGTTGATGACGTCACGTCAATAGGAGGGAAATCATAGGACTGAAATGTCTTGTTGATGACGTCACAACAATAGGAGGGGAATCATAGGACTGAAATGTCTTGTTGATGACGTTACGTCAATAGGAGGGAAATCATAGGACTGAAATGTCTTGTTGATGACGTCACAACAATAGGAGGGGAATCATAGGACTGAAATGTCTTGTTGATGACGTCACGTCAATAGGAGGGGAATCATAGGACTGAAATGTCTTGTTGATGACGTCACAACAATAGGAGGGGAATCAT
>NC_060196.1:53826954-53841954 GCF_021184085.1 Oncorhynchus gorbuscha | reverse complement strand
TGAGACAAAAAATGTCTGCTGCCATTGTGCTTTTAAATAGTTCAAATACTAGGCATAAAAATCCCAGGGAAAATAACTCCAGAAATAAGATTCATTTGATTCTTTACAGTTTGTAGAAATATTAGATTCATCAAAGGGTTATGTACAAGGCATCTTGTAATAAACAGTTATGTTCCTTTGATCAGCATTGTACAAAAACAGCGGTTAGCCTATAGCTAATACAAGGCCTTTCTACCTGAATCTATACTTGTGCTACTATCTTTAAAAAGTTGAAACGTTCGTAGTATAAGGAAGTGCTTTAATACGATGAATGGACTTTATCATGGCTAGAATAAGGTCATCTTATTGTGTTGATCATTTTGAGCTCTGGTGCAGTGCAAGGGATCTCAGAAGTGACCCCTAAGCTTGCCCACCTGTGAGAGATGTGATACGGGGCAGCTCCGCCAACGTTTGGGCCTCGGGCGTTCATTCCACAGACTTGGTGGTGAGATGTTCTGGATTGTTCTGGAACTATTTCATTAGCACCAGAAGTCTACGCTCTAAGACGTGTCAAGCAGTTGCATATCCATTTACAAAAGGACCCACTCCCTATCCCACCCCATGGTTTTATCCATTAAATACCACACTCACGGGCTTTTCCCTGATATTCAATGTGTATGACTACTAAGAGTACTGGATAGAAAGATGATGTCATTATTATTACGTGTTACTAATACCATGCATTATTGCTCTATAGTTTTTTATGATAAGACTCCCAAGAAATATTGCCGCCGGATGCTATCTAGATTTTGGCAAAAATCCAAAGCTTCATTAAATTGGCATAGATTTCAGTATTATCGTTTTTTTTTTTTTTTTTTGTTGCATGCAATAGGTTTATAAAGTGGCAAATAAAATAAGAGGATATTTAGAAAGTGTCAAATGCTTTGGCATATTCACGACGAAGGCTTGCAAAAAAAAATGTAAATTAAAGTGCAAATGAAGATTCTAAACAAACTTGAAGTAAAAATAAATTAATAAATAGATAGGCCTACATAAATAAGGGAATAAATAAATAGGTTTACCTCAACCTTGAACACTTCTGTGTCCATTAACACCAGTACAATATTGTCCAATACTTTAAAAGGTTTGACCTTTGAGAGAAATTGAGACATTTTCAATGTCCTGTGAGTTTGGCAAACATATGATATTTCAGCTCATAATACTTGAACAAATTGTTGTTGTTATAACAATCAAGGGAGGATAGCCAATGGAAATAAAAGTTTGGGTATAGGCTACATGAGTAATCCCACATGTCCTTAGTTATGCTGTTTACTGCAGGAGGGTATAAGACCTGTGCTGTCACCATGGAACAGGGAATAATATAGGGATGCCGTTGGAAGATGTTTCATTACATGTTCATGGGTACTGGAAGTCAGTCGTCAATGGAGCTCATAGGTGAGAACTCTCCCTTAAAGCAGGCGGACTCGTAGTGCTTGTTAAGGTAGGACTTTAGAGCAAAGGTCTTGTTGCATCTCTTACACTTGTAGTGCTTGAAGGCGGAGTGCGTCTGCATGTGAGCGCGGAGGTTAGAGCGGTCGGCGAACGCCTTTCCGCAGTGTGCGCATCCAAAGGGCTTCTCGCCGGTGTGAGACCGCATGTGTCCCTGCAGCAGCCAAGGTCTACTGAAGGCCTTGCTACATATGTCACACTTGTGTTTGAGGTCGTGGGTGAGCAGATGCATGGCCATGGCAGGCATGGACACGTACACCTTCCCACAGGTGGGGCACTTCTTGGCCATCTTGCTTTCCAGACTCCGGTGGGTCTGCTTGTGCCGGCTCAGGTTGGAGGACGTGGCGTACGTCTTTCCACACTCGTTGCATGTGTGACGCTGTATGGTCCTGGGGCTGCTGATGACTTTTCTCCTCGACCTTCCGTCCGTGATGAAGAAGGCGTCTACCGTGTAGCCCTCGCTCACTGCGGTGTCTCCATTGATGTAGCCGGAGGAGATCTCGGAATGGGGGCTGTCGGGCTGGTCCGAGTCTGGTGCTCCGTAGTCGCTGTGGATGCCATTGTAGATGGGGCTGGGAGAGGGGCCTTTTTCGCTGTGGATGCCATTGTCACTTTCGCCGTCGTAGACAGACGGGGTCATGTAGTCACTGATGTACCCTGTAGCGTTGAAAAGAACAACAGACGGATTACATTATTTATGTGATTTGGCCTACTGATATTAACTGATGCAACAGTGTAATTCTACCTAGTTGCAAGGCTTCCTTTGTGACTCACAGTGCGTGAGCTCTGCAGCCTATTATTTCAGTCATTTACAGTTCCAGCAGAGGTGGGTTGAAAGACATTGACTTCTTGTGAAGGTATTTTGTTTCTACACATCACTTCACCCCAAAAAAATCAATATCTCTCAGTTTCAATTAGTGAGCTATCCCATTTAAGGACAAAGGCACAAGGGGAATAATATCACTCCAGTTATAATTGCATTTGCCTTTCTCAGAATATAGGTCGATGTGCACCACTGAATGTACGTACACATAGTCTCCCTTACATCCAGGTCCATCCAGGGTACTCCATGACCAAGAGATAGGAATGTGGATGAATATTCTATAAATGTACTTCCGGAAAAAATACAGTCTGGTTATGCAAATGCAAGTGCACGCACTGTATTTTATAGAGCGTAAATAATGTCTTGAAACATGATCAAGCCTTCGTTTTAGAGGCAAACAGACTCTCTCTCTCTCTCTATCCTTTATGTCCCTGTGTGTGGCTATGGTAGTGGGCTTGGACTAATGATCCAAAGGGATACACTATAAATCCGTATTCTAATCTACAGTATCTTGCACACTCGTCTGTTGCACACTTGTGGGTATATGTAGCTCAACAGGGTTTTAACCTTGTGTGCTCCGCTATAGAGCACGTGAAATATCCCTGCCTCGGGAAATGTGCAGAGTCGACAAAAATGAAAAATGTGACTGTATTGAATAGGATGTGACCGCGGGTCAGCAAAGCTTGATGTGCAACAAGCTTATCCACACGCAAATAGACTACAATAAGCACTTAGTATAGCCTACACATAGAATACCAAGCAATAAAATATAAACATTGTGCATGCAAATAAAAGTCAGAGATTCTAACAGCTTTACCTTTTTCATGAAAGCGGAGGCTGAGGTCAGTCCTCGAACTGCCATAATGTCTCTCCAGATCAGCAGATGAGAAATCATCGAGCTTAACCTTTTTGACCAGAAAAGATCTTGGCATGGTTCTACGCTGCACAAAACAACACTCGTCCAGTGGTTCAATGGGTCACTCCTCATGCAAGGCGGGCTGAAAAGGGACTAGCTGTATATACGGGCTGAATCGCTCTTAAGCAAGCCGATTTGTGTGTGATCAGATGCCAGCACAGGGAGAAAAGCCTGAGATCCCTTCCGAATCCTCACGCTGCTAGTCCTTGTTGAGCTGCTGGTTTACGTGCGACAGCGCCGTGTTCCGCTGGTAAGAAATGCAACTTCAGCACTGGATAGCTCCCTTTCAGTGCTGCGTGCGTGTATAGGCAGGCAGTCTTCAACACTGGACAGCACCCCCGCTGTGAGACAGTGAGAGATCCGTTCCTTCGCTCTTCTCCTCGCTCTCTGTCTTCCTCGTGCAGCTGTACTCAGTCTCCTCACAGGTCGACCCTAGAAAAGAGTCTGGTAACTGCTCCCTGGATTTGGCTCGTTTTAAACTTCACAGAGCGTCCCTTTATTAATGGAGTATTTGACAGTTCCCACGTAAATATTTACCACTCATTGTAATAGAGGATGGCAGAAAAGTCACTGATGAAAACGCTGCCTCTCAGCAAGCTCCGGCTTTCCCCCCCTTTCGCTCTCTCTCCGTGCTGAACTCTGTTGAAGGTCTTGGGCTTTCTGAAGTCTGTTGATCAGCTGTTGGGATTTATATGGCTGCGATCATGTGCGAGATGGAGATGGAAGTGCTTAATTTAATCCATCAAAAAATATCTCCCGGGACCAACGTTGAACTAGGATGATTTATGGACTTGGTGAGTCGTCCACGATTTCTTTTTTTTTTCCTTCCGTTTATAACGATCATGTTTTATTATGGTGTTGACCATTATTTATTTTCAGTAAATCATCACAATAAATGCAACACTGACAGATAAGAACAGTAGGCTATATAATGTTATTTTAATAGTCCTGTAGGTCTATAATTTAATTGGTGTTCTATGTTCTTACTACACCGACATATTGATTTAGCTATTCAGTATTATGAACATGTTTAGGATACTTTTTTAGGGGACAATAAGTTGACATAAATTCATTTGTATTTGGCCAGTAAGGATGAGCTTAGGAGCTTCATGTTTTGAAAATAAAAGACTGCATCCTCCACCACAGTAATAACTTTTACAAACCCCCGCTCACTCAACGTTTTCAAACCAACGCTAACGCTAACCACAAAATCAAATGTTGGCTGTTGCCCGAGGCTTGCAGGTCACTTTTTTACATCACACTCTATAAACCAATGGTGTTCTCTTTATGCAAATCACAGAAGCTGAGTACCAGAAGGTATTTTTCCTCAATGATTCCTGCAGGGGCCATATGTGCGCAATTAACGGAGATCCAGGAGCAGTAGTATCCTTGGTTGTTTGACATCGTGTTCTTTTTGTTCTTTCCTGCAGCAGGACGCCTTTGTGTTTGTGTCAGCGCCCGGTTAGTCCCCCGCGTGTCCCGTGCAATTGTATGGGTCACATGTGCACTGCTGTCCGGATATGCTATAACCTACCAGTTTTGATACGACTTTAATACACATAGGCTACGCACCTATTAGGCTACAATTATTGCCTGTGTAGGCCCACTGTAGGTTATGCTTACGTTGGACAGAAATAGCAATAGGCCTACTGTAACTATATGTTAACCTTCATCAGAATTACGTAACCATAATCTGTCTATTTTAGCATATGTGTGAAGGTGATTGTTTATATTACATATTTTGTAACGGGGATATAGCCTATGCTTTTCATGCTGATTATAGCAGTTCGTAACCTCTGTTGACTCACCCCTGACCCCTGTCTAACACACCGAATATAGGGGACTAAAACAACCAAGCTCTATCCACAACCCTGCGGAAACAGGGCATAAAATCACCGTGCATCTTTGCAGTTAACAAACTCCACAATACCATGCCTGAGGATAGCCGGGAAGGGGTGACCTGACTTGTTTATGGAAGGGAAGAAAAAAGACAAGAGAAAACAGTCCATTCTGCTTATGCCTCACCTAGCGCACAGAAAATTCCCGAGAACTGCTGAGTTCAGCTTAAAAAAAGGCATGACAAATATAGAAGCTTGCACGTCTCTAATTTGCATAATAATAGTCTGGGTGTCATGTTTGTCATTCATTGTCATGTCTTGTCCCTGTGCTCCCCATGCTATTCGTTTCCCTCTGCTGGTCTTGTTTGGTTCTATCCTTCTCTCTCCCCCTCCCTCTCTCACTCTCTCGCTCTCTCTTCTCTCTGTCGTTCCGTTCCTGCTCCCAGCTGTTCCTATTCCCCTAATCATCATTTAGTCTTTCCACACCTGTTCCCGATCCTTTCCCCCTGATTAGACTCCCTATTTATTCCTTTGTGATCCGTTCCTGTTCCATCGGTTCCTTGTTTTGTATTCCATGCTGTAATTGCGTTTCGCCCTGTCCTGTCGTGTTTTTTGCCGTGATTGTGTATCACCCTGTCCTGTCGTGTTTTGTGCCTTCTTCAGACGCTGCGTGTGAGCAGGTGTCTCAGTTGACTACGGCCTGCGCCTACCCGAAGCGACCTGCAGTCTGTGGCCGCTTCTCCAGTTGTTTTCCCCTCTACTATCTAGAGGATTTCAGTTATTCGGTTTTGAGCATTAATAAACTCTGTTTCTGTTAAGTCGCGTTTGGGTCCTCCTTCACCTGCATAACAGAAGGAACCGATCAAAGAATGGACCCAGCGACTTCAGACGCTCGTTACACTGCCGTCGAGATCCAAGGAGCCATGCTCGGCAGACACGAGCAGGAATTGTCTGCTGCTCGCCATGCCGTGGAGAACCTGGCCGCTCAGGTTTCCGACCTCTCTGGACAGTTCCAGAGTCTACGTCTCGTGCCACCTGTTACTCCCTGGCCTGCCGAGCCTCCTGAACCCAGGGTTAATAACCCACCTTGCTACTCCGGGCAGCCCACTGAGTGCCGCTCCTTTCTCACGCAGTGTGAGATTGTGTTCTCTCTCCAACCCCACACATACTCTAGAGAGAGAGCTCGGGTTGCTTTCGTCATTTCACTCCTTACGGGCAGGGCTCGAGAATGGGGCACAGCTATCTGGGAGGCAAGGGCTGATTGCTCTAACAGATTCCAGAACTTTAAAGAAGAGATGATTCGGGTTTTTGACCGTTCAGTTTTTGGTGAGGAGGCTTCTAGGGCCCTGGCTTCCTTATGCCAAGGTGAACGGTCCATAACGGATTATTCCATTGAGTTTCGCACTCTTGCTGCCTCTAGTGAGTGGAACGAGCCGGCGCTGCTCGCTCGTTTTCTGGAGGGACTCCACGCAGTGGTTAAGGATGAGATTCTCTCCCGGGAGGTTCCTTCAGATGTGGACTCCTTGATTGCTCTCGCCATCCGCATAGAACGACGGGTAGATCTTCGTCACCGGGCTCGTGGAAGAGAGCTCGCATCAACGGTGTTTCCCTGCTCCGCATCGCAACCATCTCCCTCTGGCTTTGAGACTGAGCCCATGCAGCTGGGAGGGATTCGCATCTCGAATAAGGAGAGGGAACAGAGGATCACCAACCGCCTGTGCCTCTATTGCGGAGTTGCTGGACATTTTGTTATTTCATGTCCAGTAAGAGGCCAGAGCCCATCAGTAAGCGGAGGGCTACTGGTGAGCGCTACTACTCAGGTCCCTTCATCTAGATCTTGTACTACTATGTCGGTCCATCTACGCTGGACCGGTTCGGGTGCTACATGCAGTGCTTTGATTGACTCTGGGGCTGAGGGTTGTTTCATGGACGAAGCATGGGCTCGGAAACATAACATTCCTTTCAGACCGTTAGACAGGCCTACGCCCATGTTTGCCTTAGATGGTAGTCATCTTCCCAGTATCAAATTTGAGACACTACCTTTAACTCTCACAGTATCTGGTAACCACAGTGAGACTATATCTTTTTTGATTTTCCGTTCACCGTTTACACCTGTTGTTTTGGGTCACCCCTGGCTTGTATGTCATAATCCTTCTATTAATTGGTCTAGTAATTCTATCCTATCCTGGAACGTTTCTTGTCATGTGAAGTGTTTAATGTCTGCCATCCCTCCCATTTCTTCTGTCCCTACTTCTCAGGAGGAACCTGGCGATTTGACAGGAGTGCCGGAGGAATATCATGATCTGCGCACGGTCTTCAGTCGGTCCCGAGCCAACTCCCTTCCTCCTCACCGGTCGTATGATTGTAGTATTGATCTCCTTCCGGGGACCACTCCTCCTCGAGGTAGACTATACTCTCTGTCGGCTCCCGAACGTAAGGCACTCGAGGATTATTTGTCTGTGTCTCTTGACGCCGGTACCATAGTGCCTTCTTCCTCTCCGGCCGGGGCGGGGTTCTTTTTGTTAAGAAGAAGGACGGTACTCTGCGCCCCTGCGTGGATTATCGAGGGCTGAATGACATAACGGTTAAGAATCGTTATCCGCTTCCCCTTATGTCATCAGCCTTCGAGATTCTGCAGGGAGCCAGGTGCTTTACTAAGTTGGACCTTCGTAACGCTTACCATCTCGTGCGCATCAGAGAGGGGGACGAGTGGAAAACGGCGTTTAATACTCCGTTAGGGCATTTTGAGTACCGGGTTCTGCCGTTCGGTCTCGCCAATGCGCCAGCTGTTTTTCAGGCATTAGTTAATGATGTTCTGAGAGACATGCTGAACATTTTTGTTTTTGTCTATCTTGACGATATCCTGATTTTTTCTCCGTCACTCGAGATTCATGTTCAGCACGTTCGACGTGTTCTACAGCGCCTTTTAGAGAATTGTCTCTACGTAAAGGCTGAGAAGTGCTCTTTTCATGTCTCCTCCGTTACTTTTCTCGGTTCCGTTATTTCCGCTGAAGGCATTCAGATGGATTCCGCTAAGGTCCAAGCTGTCAGTGATTGGCCCGTTCCAAGGTCACGTGTCGAGTTGCAGCGCTTCTTAGGTTTCGCTAATTTCTATCGGCGTTTCATTCGTAATTTCGGTCAAGTTGCTGCCCCTCTCACAGCTCTTACTTCTGTCAAGACGTGTTTTAAGTGGTCCGGTTCCGCCCAGGGAGCTTTTGATCTTCTAAAAGAACGTTTTACGTCCGCTCCTATCCTCGTTACTCCTGACGTCACCAGACAATTCATTGTCGAGGTTGACGCTTCAGAGGTAGGCGTGGGAGCCATTCTATCCCAGCGCTCCCAGTCTGACGATAAGGTTCATCCTTGCGCTTATTTTTCTCATCGCCTGTCGCCATCTGAGCGCAACTATGATGTGGGTAACCGTGAACTGCTCGCCATCCGCTTAGCCCTAGGCGAATGGCGACAGTGGTTGGAGGGGGCGACCGTTCCTTTTGTCGTTTGGACAGACCATAAGAACCTTGAGTACATCCGTTCTGCCAAACGACTTAATGCCCGTCAAGCTCGTTGGGCGTTGTTTTTCGCTCGTTTCGAGTTTGTGATTTCTTACCGTCCGGGTAGCAAGAACACCAAGCCTGATGCCTTATCCCGTCTGTTTAGTTCTTCTGTGGCTTCTACTGATCCCGAGGGGATTCTTCCTTATGGGCGTGTTGTCGGGTTAACAGTCTGGGGAATTGAAAGACAGGTTAAGCAAGCACTCACGCACACTGCGTCGCCGCGCGCTTGTCCTAGTAACCTCCTTTTCGTCCCTGTTTCCACTCGTCTGGCTGTTCTTCAGTGGGCTCACTCTGCCAAGTTAGCGGGTCATCCCGGTGTTCGAGGCACTCTTGCGTCTATTCGCCAGCGCTTTTGGTGGCCGACTCAGGAGCGTGACACGCGCCGTTTCGTGGCTGCCTGTTCGGACTGCGCGCAGACTAAGTCGGGTAACTCTCCTCCTGCCGGTCGTCTCAGACCGCTCCCCATTCCTTCTCGACCATGGTCTCACATTGCCTTAGACTTCATTACCGGTCTGCCTTTGTCTGCGGGGAAGACTGTGATTCTGACGGTTGTCGATAGGTTCTCTAAGGCGGCACATTTCATTCCCTCGCTAAACTTCCTTCCGCTAAGGAGACGGCACAAATCATTATTGAGAATGTATTCAGAATTCATGGCCTCCCGTTAGACGCCGTTTCAGACAGAGGTCCGCAATTCACGTCACAGTTTTGGAGGGAGTTCTGTCGTTTGATTGGTGCGTCCGTCAGTCTCTCTTCCGGGTTTCATCCCCAGTCTAACGGTCAAGCAGAGAGGGCCAATCAGACGATTGGTCGCATACTACGCAGCCTTTCTTTCAGGAACCCTGCGTCTTGGGCAGAACAGCTCCCCTGGGCAGAATACGCTCACAATTCGCTTCCTTCGTCTGCTACCGGGTTATCTCCGTTTCAGAGTAGTCTGGGTTACCAGCCTCCTCTGTTCTCATCCCAGCTTGCCGAGTCCAGCGTTCCCTCCGCTCAAGCGTTTGTCCAACGTTGTGAGCGCACCTGGAGGAGGGTGAGGTCTGCACTTTGCCGTTACAGGGCACAGACGGTGAGAGCCGCCAATAAACGCAGGATTAAGAGTCCAAGGTATTGTTGCGGCCAGAGAGTGTGGCTTTCCACTCGCAACCTTCCTCTTACGACAGCTTCTCGTAAGTTGACTCCGCGGTTCATTGGTCCGTTCCGTGTCTCCCAGGTCGTCAATCCTGTCGCTGTGCGACTGCTTCTTCCGCGACATCTTCGTCGCGTCCATCCTGTCTTCCATGTCTCCTGTGTTAAGCCTTTTCTTCGCACCCCCGTTCGTCTTCCCTCCCCCTCCCGTCCTTGTCGAGAGCGCACCTATTTACAAGGTACATAAAATTATGGACATGCGTTCTCGGGGACGGGGTCACCAATACCTAGTGGATTGGGAGGGTTACGGTCCTGAGGAGAGGAGTTGGGTTCCGTCTCGGGACGTGCTGGACCGTTCGCTCATCGATGATTTCCTCCGTTGCCGCCAGGATTCCTCCTCGAGTGCGCCAGGAGGCGCTCGGTGAGTGGGGGGGTACTGTCATGTTTGTCATTCATTGTCATGTCTTGTCCCTGTGCTCCCCATGCTATTCGTTTCCCTCTGCTGGTCTTGTTTGGTTCTATCCTTCTCTCTCCCCCTCCCTCTCTCACTCTCTCGCTCTCTCTTCTCTCTGTCGTTCCGTTCCTGCTCCCAGCTGTTCCTATTCCCCTAATCATCATTTAGTCTTTCCACACCTGTTCCCGATCCTTTCCCCTGATTAGACTCCCTATTTATTCCTTTGTGATCCGTTCCTGTTCCATCGGTTCCTTGTTTTGTATTCCATGCTGTAATTGCGTTTCGCCCTGTCCTGTCGTGTTTTTTGCCGTGATTGTGTATCACCCTGTCCTGTCGTGTTTTGTGCCTTCTTCAGACGCTGCGTGTGAGCAGGTGTCTCAGTTGACTACGGCCTGCGCCTACCCGAAGCGACCTGCAGTCTGTGGCCGCTTCTCCAGTTGTTTTCCCCTCTACTATCTAGAGGATTTCAGTTATTCGGTTTTGAGCATTAATAAACTCTGTTTCTGTTAAGTCGCGTTTGGGTCCTCCTTCACCTGCATAACACTGGGGATGGTTCCGCAACACCCAAAACCCAAATCAGAAGAACTCATTGACATTTAATTCTCTCGTGTGAGTTTTAAACAATAGATATTCAGATTAACTCGTTTTGTCATTCGGCAAATGTAAACAGAACGTCTCTTGGACCATTTTACAGAGGACAAAGAGAAGGTCAAGTGGTTTGTGTCTTGATGTGTTAGTGAAAATATAGATACATTAGACAGATAGGCAAGGCACCTGCATTCTCTCCAGCGATATGGTAGATCCCTGTAGTAGATGCTAAAATAAACCTAATTAAACTTGATCAGCAGCAGATGTGCAGAGTATTGCAGGCAGACATGTCTATGTGCACAGTGCAAAGCAGAACACTAGTTGGTGTTAGTCAATACACCAATAAACTTGGTGGAGAAAGGAAATTACTCCACAGCAATGACTTTGTCAATCATTTTGTTTCTATAATTATTAGAAATTCAATGAAAAATAGTTAGAAAATTTTTAACAAATTGACAATATGTTAGTACCAAATGTCACCCTACTCCCTAAATAGTGCACTATTTTTGACCAGATTCCTATGGACCTCTGTTAAATGTAGTGCACAGAAAGGGCACAAGGTGCCATTTGTGAACCAGACAATGTTACTGGATCCAACTGAAAACAATAGACTTTGGGAAGAAATGAACATGGCTGGGACTGATTAACGAAAACAACCTCACTATGTCGACCCAACCACCCATATCCTGTTTATTTCCTTTAGTCTTACTGTGGTCATTTCCATCATGTTTATACTGTGTAAACAACACAGCTCTGAAAATGCTTCATCTTCCACGTCAGTTCTTCATTACAAAGATAAGAGGATTTGTTTTCCCTTTTTTATAAGTGGGTGAGAGGAGCTCTCTAAGCCCAATTATCTGCTATAAATCCAGTCCTTCGGATTTCACACAACTTCCTCTCCGAACAGCTAACCCTTAATTGTCCAGCCTAACGAGAGAGAAAACACACAACACATTGGTGTTAATTGAACACATCTTCTACGACAATAACATTATAACAACATTACAATAACATCGCAACAACATTACAAAAGCATTACAACAACATTACAATATCATTATAACATCATTGCAATAACATTACAACAACACTAGGATAACATTACAACAACATTACAATATCATTATAACAACATTGCAATAACATTACAACAACACTACAATAACATTACAACAACACTAGATAACATTACAACAACATTACAATAACATTACAACAACACTAAAATAACATTACAACAACACTACAACAACATTGCAATAACAATACAACAACACTACAATAACACTACAACAACATTATAATAGTATTACAACAACATCACAATAACATTTCAATAACATCACAAAAACATTGCAATAACATTACAACAACATTACAATAACATGATGTAATTTACCCCCTTTCATCCATTACCTGTCTACCCCAAGCTTGACCCCCGGACTCCCTCCTGTACGTATCATCATATGGTCTACCCACCACCACCACCTCCTTCCACCGAGCCCCTCTCCACCCCAGCTCCACCTCCCTTCCCTTGGCTTGGTCTCCACCTGGACATGGTTGGTGTGGTCCTGATCCTGGGAGAGAAGGCAGCTGCAGAGCCTGTCTGGCCTGCTCGTCTGCCTACCCGTCTGCCTGCCACTACCCAGGCATGACAGCTGGATGCAGGCAAGGTCCAGGGCAGAGAGAGCACCTTGATGGAGGGGTTGGTGTCTGGTGGGCGAGGCCCACGGCTGTTTAATGAGAGATGTGTGTGTGTGTGTGTGTGTGTGTGTGTGTGTGTGTGTGTGTGTGTGTGTGTGTGTGTGTGTGTGTGTGTGTGTGTGTGTGTGTGTGTGTGTGTGTGTGTGTGTGTGTGTGTGTGTGTGTGTGTGTGTGTGTGTGTGTGTGTGTGTGTGTGTGTGTGTGTGTGTGTGTGTGACACATTAACGATGGGCTCAGCTGACGGAACCATGGGTTAATTAACATATGTATATTGATACCGTCGGTTCATGATGTATGGTGATACCCTAATTATTTATGAAATGCATAAAATGCATAAATGCGGCTTCACTATGCAAACAAAACATTGTTTTGGGGTGGAGTACTGGGTATAAAAGACACGGTCCATTTAAGGTTATAGGGAAATTCAACAAGCTTTAGTATGGAGGACATGATAACTGTACTATAGACCAATAACCACACTTTGGAACTAAAACTTAATCTATGGATTCATCCCAAATGGCACCCTATTCTCTCTATAGTGGACTACTTTAGACCAGAGCCCTGGTCAAAAGTAGGGCACTATATATAGGGAATAGGGTACCATTTGGTATATATTTATCTATAAGATAAGGACAGCTACCTCCTCTACCAAAGCATTGAGTCATCACTACAGCCTCCCACTATATTATGAATGCCTATAGATGCCACTGTCACCTCAAGAAGATTTAAAACAGACATTCCAGCCTTAAAATCTCATCAGAAAATGTCCCTTCCATGGTCAGGCTATAGTATTGTATGGGCCAGTAATGCAGACTTAGAGGCTTTGTCAGCGCTATAAGCCAGTAAAGGGATCGGGGGGATCATGAAATATTAGAGGCCGTCGTATTGTCTCCCACCTTGAAGTGGAGCTGTATTGAAATTTTGCTGAATCCTTTTCTTTGGGTAAAGTAACTTACCTTCTCTCACAACCATGCAGATATTATACTGTATATCTAGAGAGGTGGAATTGGTCCTCTGATGCCCCCTAAAACATATAGATTTCATAAATATGTAACTGAGAAAAAGTTGGTGCCAGACATCCAAACATTCCAAATGACTTTTGTATTGGAGCTAGGAATGGTTTACAGTTTGTGATGTAATGTTGAATGTAAAGATCTGACATCATGCGTTACATGCCTTCTGTAACATGGATAGAGCAGCGTCATCAGTGACCTCAGATAAACAGGCATAACTAACAAGTTAGCAGAACTATTTCAAATGAACGAGAATCCTCATTAGAGTCCCTCATTTAATAGCTGTAAGAAATTGGATGATGACGCAAGGGCAAAAAAATATTACATTGCATCCGAATACACACAAACACAATTATAATGAGCTTTTGTTGAGTCCACACTGTATCTTTTGTAAAAGTTTTGGGCAATTATTTTTGTGGGACAAAACTACTATCTTCCCAGAGATATTTCCTGTTATTTTTTTCTTCTTTCTGTTTTACACTGTTGCTGCTCTGTCCCTGTTGCCTTGATTTGTGATTCTATAAGACTTTAGGGATATAGAGGCCATGCATCAGCCTGTCTGGGGGTTCACTGAAGTGTTGAAGTAAATTGCTTTCAGACTATTGGATGTCTAAGTGTGCCAGAGAGCTGCTGCAGTGAGCAGGCAGCAGAATAGAGGAGACATTCATTTACCTCGGAGTGGCATCTGAACATTTCACCGGCAGAAAATACACACTCTGCTTTACCGGTGCTGACAAACGTCATACGGTTGACTTTTCTGGCATTTCCAGACAGGTATCTAGTGACTCTGGGTGGCATTGAATTTAGAGTCCTATATGTGTTAAGTAAACAAACTATTTAAAATTCTATCTGTTTATGATAATGGGGTGCAGGCGTATTAACCTAAGGGTAACATCTATTGCATATCAAGCAGTCTAGACTCTGTCTATCTAAGCTGATCATATGGGTTTCATCCCACACAACACATGCGTCCTGTCTGCCAGGAGTATCTGACTGCCAGGTTCCCCATCTCATCCATCGCTTCAGCACCCCTGAAGATGGGGGTACCCCCTGCTGGGGCCCCTCTCTGACCCCTCACCCCTGCCCCCCATGCATGAGTGGTCATTAGGACCACATGAGGGGGGGTTTGGTGTGTGTGTGTGTCCTATTACTCCCATGTCCATATGACTCTTTGTCCGCCTCATCCCAAATGCCCACCACAGAGATATGGCGTAGCGTTTTATATATGGGCCTTCTCTTGAGAAAATCACCTATCAGTCTAATCTGGGGCAGTCTGGAGACTGGGGTGACATTCATCTTATTTGTCATAACAGGTCTCTGGGGATGGGACTCCCACCAGCCCCCTACCCCACAATGTTTGAGGGGGGGGGGGGTTCTCCCAAACCCCCTGTATCTCACCCTGCCAGGGCCTGAAACTAATTAAATGTGAAAGTTAAAGAGGCTGAAATGGGGACAAAGGAGACATTATGCAGATTAATGTTTGTTTTCCCCATTCAG
>NC_060196.1:53809454-53824454 GCF_021184085.1 Oncorhynchus gorbuscha | reverse complement strand
GGGGTATGTGAGGTGAGGTGGGGGTTTGGGTAGGTGAGGTGAGGTGAGGTGGGGGTATGTGAGGTGAGGTGGGGGTTTGGGTAGGTGAGGTGAGGTGAGGTGGGGGTATGTGAGGTGAGGTGGGGGTTTGGGTAGGTGAGGTGAGGTGAGGTGGGGGTATGTGAGGTGAGGTGGGGGTTTGGGTAGGTGAGGTGAGGTGGGGGTATGTGAGGTGAGGTGGGGGTTTGGGTAGGTGAGGTGAGGTGAGGTGGGGGTATGTGAGGTGAGGTGGGGGTTTGGGTAGGTGAGGTGAGGTGAGGTGGGGGTATGTGAGGTGAGGTGGGGGTTTGGGTAGGTGAGGTGAGGTGGGGGTATTTGAGGTGGGGTGAGGTGGGGTGGGGGTATGGGTAGGTGAGGTGAGGTGAGGTGGGGGTATGTGAGGTGAGGTGGGGGTTTGGGTAGGTGAGGTGAGGTGGGGGTATGTGAGGTGAGGTGGGGGTTTGGGTAGGTGAGGTGAGGTGAGGTGGGGGTATGTGAGGTGAGGTGGGGGTTTGGGTAGGTGAGGTGAGGTGAGGTGGGGGTATGTGAGGTGAGGTGGGGGTTTGGGTAGGTGAGGTGAGGTGAGGTGGGGGTATGTGAGGTGAGGTGGGGTGAGGTGGGGTGGGGGTATGGGTAGGTGAGGTGAGGTGAGGTGGGGGTTGTGAGGTGAGGTGGGGGTTTGGGTAGGTGAGGTGAGGTGAGGTGGGGATTTGGGTATGTGAGATGAGATGAGGTGGGGGTTTGGGTATGTGAGGTGAGGGGAGGTGAGGTGGGGGTTTGGGTATGTGAGGTGAGGTGGGGTTTTGGGTATGTGAGGTGAGATGCGGTGGGGGTATGGGTAGGTGAGGTGAGGTGAGGTGGGGGTATGTGAGGTGAGGTGGGGTGGGGGTATGTGAGGTGAGGTGAGGTGAGATGAGGTGAGGTGGGGGTATGTGAGGTGAGGTGGGGGTTTGGGTATGTGAGGTGAGGTGAGGTGAGGTGGGGATTTGGGTATGTGAGGTGAGATGAGGTGGGGGTTTGGGTATGTGTGGTGAGGGGAGATGAGGTGGGGGTTTGGGTATGTGAGGTGAGGTGGGGTTTTGGGTATGTGAGGTGAGGTGAGGTGGGGGTTTGGGTATGTGAGGTGAGGTGAGGTGGGGGTATGTGAGGTGAGGTGAGGTGGGGGTATGTGAGGTGAGGTGAGGTAGGGGTATGTGAGGTGAGGTGAGGTGGGGTGGGGGTTTGGGTATGTGAGGTGAGGTGAGGTGAGGTGGGGGTATGTGAGGTGAGGGGAGATGGGGGTTTGGGTATGTGAGGTGAGATGAGGTGGGGTTTGGGTATGTGAGCTGAGGTGAGGTGGGGGTTTGGGTATGTGAGGTGAGGTGGGGGTTTGGGTATGTGAGGTGAGATGAGGTGAGGTGGGGGTTTGGGTATGATAGGTGAGGTGGAGGTTTGGGTATGTGAGGTGAGGTGAGGTGGGGGTTTGGGTAAGTGAGGTGAGGTGAGGTGAGGTGAGGTGGGGGTTTGGGTATGTGAGGTGAGGTGGGGGTTTGGGTATGTGAGGTGAGGTGAGGTGGGGGTTTGGGTATGTGAGTGGAGGTGAGGTGGGGGTTTGGGTATGTGAGGTGAGGTGGGGGTTTGGGTATGTGAGGTGACGTGGGGGTTTGGGTATGTGAGGTGAGGTGGGGTGGGGTGGGGGTTTGGGTATGTGAGGTGAGGTGAGGTGAGGTGGGGGTTTGGGTACGTGAGGTGAGGTGAGGTGAGGTGGGGGTTTGGGTATGTGAGGTGAGGTGGGGGTTTGGGTATGTGAGGTGAGGTGGGGGTTTGGGTATGTGAGGTGAGGTGAGGTGAGGTGAGGGGGGTTTGGGTATGTGAGGTGGGGTGGGGGTTTGGGTATGTGAGGTGAGGTGAGGTGGGGGTTTGGGTTTGGGTATGTGAGGTGAGGTGAGGTGGGGGTTTGGGTATGTGAGGTGAGGTGAGGTGAGGTGGGGGTTTCGGTATGTGAGGTGGGGGTTTGGGTATGTGAGGTGAGGTGAGGGTTTGTGTATGTGAGGTGATTTGGGGGTTTGGGTATGTAAGGTGAGGTGGGGGTTTGGGTAAATAGGCTGTGTTCTCGCTCTCTTTCCTTCTCTGTCGCTCTCTGTCCTCCCTTTCCCTCCATCCCTCCCTCCCCCTCCCTCCCTCCCTCCCTCCCTCCCTCCCTCCCTCCCTCACTCCTTACTTCCTTCCTTTCTCTCTCTCTCTTATCTCTCAGCTGCTCTATGGTCAGTGGTGTTTTGTGCAGCGAGAGACAATCTCATTATCCTCTAAATGGGGGACACAGAGTCTATCAGTGTCAAGTGGCAGTCATCAGATATGTAGGGATGGGGGTGTAGGTGGTCTCTCGCACTGATAACCTCACTGTCTCTCTCTCTCTCTCTCTCTCTCTCTCTCTCTCTCTCTCTCTCTCTCTCTCTCTCTCTCTCTCTCTCTCTCTCTCTCTCTCTCTCTCTCTCTCTCTCAACAGAACAGGTCGAGGGTGAGGGCCTGATGCCTTATCAGCAGCCCTGTTCACTCTGTGTTAGGCTTATTAGGACATGGGAGTGCATTAGGGCTAACGTGAGCCCATATTATGAGACTTTGGGACCGACACAGGGCTACTATTACTGCTCGTCGTCTGTCAGGTAATGTATAGGTCTAATATCTTACAACCAATAGGGAAACGTGAAGTAGTGGTACACAGAACACTGTCGTGTGACACTTTATGACATTCAATTTACAGTGTTTTTAATGAGAGCGAATCATTAATACTGGAAGGAACTAATGAAGGTGTCCATTTTTTTACTTTGTCTTGTTGATCCTTGTGTCCAGCTAGTTTCTAATCCATCCATTGGTTAATTCACAAAGGGCCCTTCTTGTCCCCTAAACAGTCTGTCGGCTGTGGCGTTGTAAGGGCCCTTGTTGTCCCCAAAACAGTCTGTGGTCTGTGGCTTTGTAAGGGCCCTTGTTGTCCTCTAAACAGTCTGTCGGCTGTGGCGTTGTAAGGGCCCTTGTTGTCCCCAAAACAGTCTGTGGTCTGTGGCGTTGTAAGGGCCCTTGTTGTCCTCTAAACAGTCTGTGGTCTGTGGCGTTGTAAGGGCCCTTGTTGTCCTCTAAACAGTCTGTGGTCTGTGGCGTTGTAAGGGCCCTTGTTGTCCTCTAAACAGTCTGTGGTCTGTGGCGTTGTAAGGGCCCTTGTTGTCCTCTAAACAGTCTGTGGTCTGTGGCGTTGTATGGGCCCTTGTTGTCCTCTAAACAGTCTGTGGTCTGTGGTCTGTGGCGTTGTAAGTGCCCTTGTTGTCCTCTAAACAGTCTGTGGTCTGTGGTCTGTGGCATTGTAAGGGCCCTTGTTGTCCTCTAAACAGTCTGTGGTCTGTGGCGTTGTAAGGGCCCTTGTTGTCCTCTAAACGGTCTGTAGTCTGTGGCGTTGTAAGGGCCCTTGTTGTCCTCTAAACAGTCTGTGGTCTGTGGCATTGTAAGGGCCCTTGTTGTCCTCTAAACAGTCTGTGGTCTGTGGTCTGTGGCGTTGTAAGGGCCCTTGTTGTCCCCTAAACAGTCTGTCGGCTGTGGCGTTGTAAGGGCCCTTGTTTTCCCCAAAACAGTCTGGCGGCTGTGGCGTTGTAAGGGCCCTTGTTGTCCCCTAAACAGTTTGCAGCCATTGGCGTTGTAAGGGCCCTTGTTGTCCCCTAAACAGTCTGGCGGCTGTGGCGTTGTAAGGGCCCTTGTTGTCCCCTAAACAGTTTGCAGCCTGTGGCGGTGTCTCACTATGGCCCCCCTGTAACCGCGGTGTCCCTCCCTGTAATCACTGTGCCCCCTCCTGTATTCACTCTCCCCATGTAATCACTGTGTCCCTCCTGTATTCACTCTCCCCATGTAATCACTGTGCCCCCTCCTGTATTCACTCTCCCCATGTAATCACTGTGCCCCCTCCTGTATTCACTCTCCCCATGTAATCACTGTGCCCCCTCCTGTATTCACTCTCCCCATGTAATCACTGTGGCCCTCCTGTATTCACTCTCCCCATGTAATCACTGTGGTGCCCTGTAATCACTGTGGCCCTCCTGTATTCACTCTCCCCATGTAATCACTGTGGCCCCTCCTGTATTCACTCTCCCCATGTAATCACTGTGGTGCCCTGTAATCACTGTGCCACCTCCTGTATTCACTCTCCCCCCATGTAATCACTGTGCCCCCTCCTGTATTCACTCTCCCCATGTAATCACTGTGCCCCCTCCTGTATTCACTCTCCCCATGTAATCACTGTGCCCCCTCCTGTATTCACTCTCCCCATGTAATCACTGTGCCCCCTCCTGTATTCACTCTCCCCCATGTAATCACTGTGCCCCCTCCTGTATTCACTCTCCCCATGTAATCACTGTGGCCCCTCCTGTATTCACTCTCCCCATGTAATCACTGTGGTGCCCTGTAATCACTGTGCCCCCTCCTGTATTCACTCTCCCCATGTAATCACTGTGGTGCCCTGTAATCACTGTGCCACCTCCTGTATTCACTCTCCCCCCATGTAATCACTGTGGCCCCTCCTGTATTCACTCTCCCCCATGTAATCACTGTGCCCCCTCCTGTATTCCTCTCCCCCATGTAATCACTGTGGCCCCTCCTGTATTCACTCTCCCCCATGTAATCACTGTGGCCCCTCCTGTATTCACTCTCCCCCATGTAATCACTGTGCCCCCTCCTGTATTCCTCTCCCCATGTAATCACTTGCCCCCTCCTGTATTCACTCTCCCCCATGTAATCACTGTGCCCCCTCCTGTATTCACTCTCCCCATGTAATCACTGTGTGCCCTGTAATCACTGTGCCACCTCCTGTATTCACTCTCCCCATGTAATCACTGTGGCCCCTCCTGTATTCACTCTCCCCATGTAATCACTGTGGTGCCCTGTAATCACTGTGCCACCTCCTGTATTCACTCTCCCCCATGTAATCACTGTGCCCCCTCCTGTATTCACTCTCCCCATGTAATCACTGTGCCCCCTCCTGTATTCACTCTCCCCATGTAATCACTGTGCCCCCTCCTGTATTCACTCTCCCAATGTAATCACTGTGGCCCCTCCTGTATTCACTCTCCCCATGTAATCACTGTGGCCCCTCCTGTATTCACTCTCCCCATGTAATCACTGTGGTGCCCTGTAATCACTGTGCCCCCTCCTGTATTCACTCTCCCCCATGTAATCACTGTGCCCCCTCCTGTATTCACTCTCCCCATGTAATCACTGTGCCCCCTCCTGTATTCACTATCCCCATGTAATCACTGTGCCCCCTCCTGTATTCACTCTCCCCCCCCTGTATTCACTGTGGCTAGGATACAGACAGACGTTGCATCCCAAATGGCACCCTGTTCCCAACATGGTGTGTTACTTTTGAGGTTTGGCTATTTAGTTCAGCAGCGATGAGCCTCACGGTCTTCTGTTAGGGAATCAAAAATCAAACAGGCTGTGTTCTTTCAAAACACCAGTCTCAACAACAGAGAGGAAGCGACTCCAGGATGCTGGCCTTCTAGGCAGAAAAAAGCCCTATCTCAGACTGCTCAATAAAAATAAAAGATTAAGATGGGCAAAAGGACACAGACACTGGACAGAGGAACTCTGCCTAGAAGGCCAGCATCCAGGAGTCACCTCTTCACTGTTGACGTTGAGACTGGTGTTTTGTGGGTACTATTTAATGAAGCTGCCAGTTGAGGACTTTTGAGGCATCTGTTTCTCAAACTAGGCACTCTAATGTACTTGTTCTCTTGCTCAGTTGTTTAATTAGGACAACAGTTTTCAGCTGTGCGAACATAATTGCAAAAGGGGATTCTAATGATCAATTAGCCTTTTAAAATGTTAAACTTGGATTAGCCAACACAACGTGCCATTGGAACACACGAGTGATGGTTGCTGATAATAGGCCTCTGTACACCTATGTAGATATTCCATAAAAAATCAGCTGTGTCCAGCTACAATAGTCATCTACAACATTAACAATGTCTACACTGTATTTCTGATCATTTTGATATTATTTTAATGGACAAAAAAAATAGCTTTTCTTTAAAAAATAAGGACATTTCTAAGTTTTGAACGGGAGTGTATATATATCTCCCTCTCTTTTATATATAGATATCTCTCTCCCCTCTCTCTATATATATATATATATATACTGTGCCTTGCGAAAGTATTCGGCCCCCTTGAACTTTGCGACCTTTTGCCACATTTCAGGCTTGAAACACAAAGATATAAAACTGTATTTTTTTGTGAAGAATCAACAACAAGTGGGACACAATCATGAAGTGGAACTTTTTTAACAAATCAAAAACGGAAAAATTGGGCGTGCAAAATTATTCAGCCCCTTTACTTTCAGTGCAGCAAACTCTCTCCAGAAGTTCAGTGAGGATCTCTGAATGATCCAATGTTGACCTAAATGACTAATGATGATAACTACAATCCACCTGTGTGTAATCAAGTCTCCGTATAAATGCACCTGCACTGTGATAGTCTCAGAGGTCCGTTAAAAGCGCAGAGAGCATCATGAAGAACAAGGAACACACCAGGCAGGTCCAAGATACTGTTGTGAAGAAGTTTAAAGCCAGATTTGGATACAAAAAGATTTCCCAAGCTTTAAACATCCCAAGGAGCACTGTGCAAGCGATAATATTGAAATGGAAGGAGTATCAGACCACTGCAAATCTACCAAGACCTGGTCGTCCCTCTAAACTTTCAGCTCATACAAGGAGAAGACTGATCAGAGATGCAGCCAAGAGGCCCATGATCACTCTGGATGAACTGCAGAGATCTACAGCTAAGGTGGGACACTGTCCATAGGACAACAATCAGTCGTATATTGCACAAATCTGGCCTTTATGGAAGAGTGGCAAGAAGAAAGCCATTTCTTAAAGATATCCATAAAAAGTGTTGTTTAAAGTTTGCCACAAGCCACCTGGGAGACACACCAAGCATGTGGAAGAAGGTGCTCTGGTCAGATGAAACCAAAATTGAACTTTTTGGCAACAAGCAAAACGTTATGTTTGGCGTAAAAGCAACACAGCTCATCAACCTGAACACACCATCCCCACTGTCAAACATGGTGGTGGCAGCATCATGGTTTGGGCCTGCTTTTCTTCAGCAGGGACAGGGAAGATGGTTAAAATTGATGGGAAGATGGATGGAGCCACATACAGGACCATTCTGGAAGAAAACCTGATGGAGTCTGCAAAAGACCTGAGATTGGGACGGAGATTTTGTCTTCCAACAAGACAATGATCCAAAACGTAAAGCAAAATCTACAATGGAATGGTTCAAAAATAAACATATCCAGGTGTTAGAATGGCCAAGTCAAAGTACAGACCTGAATCCAATCGAGAATCTGTGGAAAGAACTTAAAACTGCTGTTCACAAATGCTCTCCATCCAACCTCACTGAGCTCGAGCTGTTTTGCAAGGAGGAATGGGAAAAAATTTCAGTCTCTCGATGTGAAAAACTGATAGAGACATACCCCAAGCGACTTACAGCTGTAATTGCAGCAAAAGGTGGCGCTACAAAGTATTAACTTAAGGGGGCTGAATAATTTTGCACGCCCAATTTTTCAGTTTTTGATTTGTTAAAAAGGTTTGAAATATCCAATAAATGTCTTTCCACTTCATGATTGTGTCCCACTTGTTGTTGATTCTTCACAAAAAAATACAGTTTTATATCTTTATGTTTCAAGCCTGAAATGTGGCAAAAGGTCGCAAAGTTCAAGGGGGCCAAATACTTTCGCAAGGGATTGTATATATATATATATATATATATATATATATATATATATATATATATATATATATAAACTCAGCAAAAAAAGAAACGTCCTCTCACTGTCAACTGTGTTTATTTTCAGCAAACTTAACATGTGTAAATATTTGTATGAACATAACAAGATTCAACAACTGAGACATAAACTGAAATTCCACAGACTTGTGACTAACAGTAATGGAATATTGTGTCCCTGAACAAAGGGGGGGGGGGTCAAAATCAAAAGTAACAGTCAGTATCTGGTGTGGCCACCAGCTGCATTAAGTACTGCTCTGCATCTCCTCCTCATGGACTGCACCAGATTTGCCAGTTCTTGCTGTGAGATGTTACCCCACTCTTCCACCAAGGCACCTGCAAGTTCCCGGACATTTCTGGGGGGAATGGCCCTAGCCCTCTCCCTCCGATCCAACAGGTCCCAGACGTGCTCAATGGGATTGAGATCCGGGCTCTTCGCTGGCCATGGCAGAACACTGACATTCCTGTCCGGCAGGAAATCACGCACAGAACGAGCAGTATAGCTGGTGGCATTGTCATGCTGGAGGGTCATGTCAGGATGAGACTGCAGGAAGGGTACCACATGAGGGAGGAGGATGTCTTCCCTGTAACACACATCATTGAGATTGCCTGCAGTGACAACAAGCTCAGTCCGATGATGCTGTGACACACCGCCCCAGACCATGACGGACCCTTCACCTCCAAATCGATCCCGCTCCAGAGTACAGGCTTCGGTGTAACACTCATTCCTTTGACGTTAAATCCGAATCCGACCATCACCCCTGGTGAGACAAAACCGTGACTTGTCAGTGAAAAGCACTTTTTTGTCCTGTCTGGTCCAGCGACGGTGGGTCTGTGCCCATAGGCGACGTTGTTGCCGGTGATGTCTGGTAAGGACCTGCCTTACAACAGGCCTACAGCCCTCAGTCCAGCCTCTCTGAGCCTATTGCGGAGCACTGATGGAGGGATTGTGCGTTCCTGGTGTAACTCTGGCAGTTATTGTTGCCATCCTGTACCTATCCCGCAGGTGTGATGTTCGGATGTACCGATCCTGTGCAGATGTAGTTACACCTGGTCTGCCACTGTGAGGACGATGTCTCCCTGTAGCTCTGTCTTAGGCATCTCACATTACGGACTTTGCAATTTATTGCCCTGGTCACATCTGCACTCCTCATGCCTCCTTGTAACATGCCTAAGGCACGTTTTGTTTTCAGTATAAAGGCCTCTTTCGTGTCCTAAGTTTTCATAACTGTGACCTTAATTTCCTACCGTCTGTAAGCTGTTAGTGTCTTAAAGACCGTTCCACAGGTGCATGTTCATGAATTGTTTATGGTTCATTGAACAAGCATGGGAAACAGTGTTTAAACCCTTTACAATGAAGATCTGTAAAGTTATTTGGATTTTTACGTATTATCTTTGAAAGACAGTGTCCTGAAAAAGAGATCTTTCTTTTTTTGTTGAGTTTATATATATATATATCCCTATATATCCCTCCCATGCTCTATCCTCCCCCTCCCTCCTTCCCTCCCTCCCTCCCATGTTCCATCCTCCCCCTCCCCTCATGCTCCATCCTCCCCCTCCCTCCCTCCCTCCCTGCCTCCCTCCCTCCCTCCCACGCTCCATCCTCCCCCTCCCTCCCTCCCTCCAGATGGTTGAGGTGACATGGCCTGTCTGTCTGTGGAGGGAGGACATGGGGAGACATGCTCCATCAGACATACCTATTTTACTACATGCACCCCTAACATTTCTATGTGAAACATCTTCATGTATAACATCTGCATGTAAATGATCTGCATGTATAACATCTGCATGTAAATTATCTCCATGTAAATGATCTGCATGTATAACATCTCCATGTAAATGATCTGCATGTATAACATCTGCATGTAAATGATCTGCATGTATAACATCTGCATGTATAACATCTTCATGTATAACATCTGCATGTAAATTATCTGCATGTATAACATCTGCATGTATAACATCTTCATGTATAACATCTCCATGTAAATTATCTGCATGTATAACATCTTCATGTATAACATCTGCATGTAAATTATCTGCATGTATAACATCTGCATGTAAATTATCTGCATGTAAATTATCTCCATGTAAATGATCTCCATGTAAATGATCTCCATGTAAATTATCTCCATGTAAATTATCTCCATGTAAATGATCTCCATGTAAATTATCTGCATGTATAACATCTGCATGTAAATTATCTCCATGTAAATTATCTGCGTGTAAATGATCTGCATGTAAATTATCTCCATGTAAATGATCTCCATGTAAATTATCTGCATGTATAACATCTGCATGTAAATTATCTGCATGTAAATTATCTGCATGTAAATTATCTGCATGTATAACATCTGCATGTATAACATCTGCATGTAAATGTTCTGCATGTATATTATCTGCATGTAAATGTTCTGCATGTATAACATCTGCATGTAAATGTTCTGCATGTATAACATCTGCATGTATAACATCTGCATGTATAACATCTGCATGTATATTATCTGCATGTAAATTATCTGCATGTAAATGTTCTGCATGTATAACATCTGCATGTATAACATCTGCATGTATATCTGCATGTAAATTATCTGCATGTATAACATCTGCATGTATAACATCTGCATGTATAACATCTGCATGTATAACATCTGCATGTATAACATCTGCATGTATAACATCTGCATGTATAACATCTGCATAGACATGCCAGCATATCGCTCTGGATAAGAGCGTCTGCTAAATGACTTAAATGTAAATGTAAATAACTTTAAAGACAGACAAGAGGGTCACCAACTAAAATTGTTTGTATCCCAAATCGCATCCCTATTCCCTATATAGTGCAGTACTTAAAGACCAGGCCCCTTGGGGTAGTTGTGCAGAATATAGGGAAAAGGGCACCATTTGGAATGCATCCCATGACCACAACATGGACTGTGCCTTGACCTCTGAGCAATCCCATATTGCCTTCACAGTGTCAGTTACTAATATAAATATTGAACACCTACTGCAATTACTGCCCTACCAGTAACTATCGCATTCAAACACATGGTGTGACATATTTGTCTTATACAGTTGAAGTCAGAAGTTAATAACATACACCTCAGCCAAATACATTTAAACTCAGCTTTGCACAATTCCTGGCATTTAATCAGAGTAAAAATTCCCTGTCTTAGGTCAGTTAGGATCACCACTTTATTTTATAATAATAATAATAATATATGCCATTTAGCAGATGCTTTTATCCAAATATGAAATGTCAGAATAATACAGAAAGAATTATTTATTTCAGCTTTTATGTCTTTCATCACATTCCCAGTGGGTCAGAAAGTTTACATACACTCAATTAGTATTTGGTAGCGTTGCCTTTTAATTGTTTAACTTGGGTCAAACGTTTCAGGTGGCCTTCCACAAGCTTCCCACAATAAATTGGGTGAATTTTGGCCCATTCCTCCTGACAGAGCTGGTGTAACTAAGTCAGGTTTGTAGGCCTCCTTGCTCGCACATGCTTTTTCAGTCCTGCCCACACATTTTCCATAGGATTGAGGTCAGGGCTTTGTGATGGCCACTCCAATACCTTGACTTTGTTGTCCTTAAGTCATTTTGCCACAACTTTGGAAGTATGCTAGGGATCATTGTCCATTTTGAAGACCCATTTGCGACCAAGCTTTAACTTCCTGACTGATGTTTGAGATGTTGCTTCAATATATCCACATAATTTTCCATCCTCATGATGCCATCTATTTTGTGAAGTGCACCAGTTCCTCCTGCACCAATGCACCCCCACAACATGATGCTGCCACCCCCGTGCTTCACAGTTGGGATGATGTTCTTCGGCTTGCAAGCCTCCCCCTTTTTCCTCCAAACATAACGACGGTCATTATGGCCAAACAGTTCTATTTTTGTTTCATCAGACCAGAGGACATTTCTCCCAAAACTACGATCTTTGTACCCATGTGCAGTTGCAAACTGTAGTCTGGCTTTCTTATGATGGTTTTGGAGCAGTGGCTTCTTCCTTGCCGAGCAGCCTTTCAGGTAATGACGATATAGCACTCGTTTTACTGTGGATATAGATACTTTTGTACCTGTTTCCTCCAGCATCTTCACAAGGCCCTTTGCTGTTGTTCTGGGATTGATTTGCACTTTTTGCACCAAAGTACGTTCATCTCTAGGAGACAGACCGAGTCTCCTTCCTGAGCGGTATGACGGCTGTGTGGTCCCATGGTGTTTATACTTGCGTACTATTGTTTGTACAGATGAACGTGGTACCTTCAGGCATTTGGAAATTGCTCCCAAGGATGAAACAGACTTGTGGAGGTCTACAATTTTTTCTGAGGTCTTGGCTGATTTCTTATGATTTTCCCATGAGGTCAAGCAAAGAGGCACTGAGTTTGAAGGTAGGCCTTGAAATACATCTACAGGTACACCTCCAATTGACTCAAATTATGTTAATTAGCCTATCAGAAGCTTCTAAAGACATGACATCATTTTCTGGAATATTCCAAGCTGTTTAAGGGCACAGTCAATTTAGTGTATGTGAACTTCTGACCCACTGGAATTGTGATACAGTGAATTATAAATTCAATAATCTGTCTGTAAACAATTATGTAAACAAAAATGACTTGTGTCATGCACAAAGTAGATGTCCTAACCGATTTGCCAAAACTATAGTTTGTTAACAAGGAATTTGTGGAGTGGTTGAAAAACGAGTTTTAATGACTCCAACCTAAGAGTATGTAAACTTCCAACTTCAGCTGTATTCGCTGAATAATGTTAGAATACTGGAAAAGCTGTGTATCATTCTACTGTATTGTCAAGGTTCAGATTGCAGCACATGACCCCAATGAGGTGTGGACAGAAGGCTATCTGTACTTTTGTATCCAATTGTTATTAGGTGCAACACAGAGAGGGGACTGTTTTCAAAATGCAATTTGCATTTCATTTGTTACAGAAATTCAGAAAGCACCCTGGAGGCTTTCATATTCTGATATTCATAATGAAACATGCTGAAACACCATTAAAGCCTGCTATCATTATTTTATTGCCACAATAGTTTTCCTCCCTAGTGTGTGTGTGTGTGTGTGTGTGTGTGTGTGTGTGTGTGTGTGTGTGTGTGTGTGTGTGTGTGTGTGTGTGTGTGTGTGTGTGTGTGTGTGTGTGTGTGTGTGTGTGTGTGTGTGTGTGTGTGTGTGTGTGTGTGTGTGTGTGTGTGTGTGTGTGTGTGTGTGTGTGTGTGTGTGTGTGTTCATTCTGATGAACAATCAGCATGACTGTCTTTTAGTGGTTGCCATTCAAATGGCCTGTACACCACCATGGAAGATGTCTGACTACAGTCACTTAGGTTGGTGTTTGTATAGACAGTACCAGGAGAGGACAGACATGCCTGTGACAGAGAGAGTATTGGTAGAGATAATAATATACTACAAAGTAGAATATCAGAAATAGAAAGTTCCGGTCATGTTTAAAACATCTCGTCCATTGCTGTATTCATCTGACATGTTTACAGCTCTATCTTATCTCAGGGGATAATAATAACATGGCTCCGTGATGAACCTGTGGTTTAGTCTGTTAATTCAGATGTATAAGCAGCTTTTCCACTAAACTGCTTGCTTTGTCTCTTCTCCCCAGACTGTGAGGGACCTACCGCCCTCCCTCCTTTAAAGATGAGATGCTACGAAAGGAGGACTGCGTCGCCACTCAGGTTCTCCCTTGCTCTCCAACAACAAAGCGCTCCAGTTTTGTCCTTATGCACGACAACAGGGGAGGTGGTTTCACTGCCCCTTTCTCTCACCCACACACACACATTCACACACACACCACCAAATGCACATACACATACACCCTCATGCACACACACACACAAACACACACACACAACTGCAGTTGGTAGTGTTCACTCATTTTCACTCACCCTTCTCATTGCCGAGAGACCCATTTTAAACATCACTGTTATCTTAGACAGGTTTATATTTACTGAAGCAAAGGCAGGTTTAGTACCAGTACTGGCAAGTAGTTATCTGAAATTCATGGTTTGGCAATAAACACCCCAATACGCACCCCAAATAAACACCCCTACAAATATCCCAAATAAACACCCCAAATAAATATCACAATAAACACCCAAATAAACACCCCAATAAACATCACAATTAACACCCGAATAAATACGCCAATAAACACCCCAATAAACACCCCAATAAATATCCCAATAAATACCCCAATAAATACCCCAATAAATACCCCAATAAACATCACAATTAACACCCGAATAAATACGCCAATAAACACCCCAATAAACACCCCAATAAATATCCCAATAAATATCCCAATAAATACCCCAATAAACACCCCAATAAACATCACAATTAAGACCCGAATAAATACGCCAATAAACACCCCAATAAACACCCCAATAAATATCCCAATAAATACCCCAATACATATCCCAATAAATACCCCAATAAATACCCCAATAAATACCCCAATAAACACACCAATAAATATCCCAATAAACACCCCCAAAATACCCCAATAAACACCCCAATAAATATTCCAATAAACACCCAAATAAATACCCCAATAAATATCCCAATAAACATCCCAATAAACACCCCAATAAACACCCCAATAAATACCCCAATAAATACCCCAATAAATATCCCAATAAACACCCCAATAAACACCCCAATAAATACCACAATAAATACCACAATAAATACCCCAATAAATACCCCAATAAACACCCCAATAAATACCCCAATAAATATCCCAATAAATACCCCAATAAACACACCAATAAATACCCCAATAAACACACCAATAAATATCCCAATAAACACACCCAAAATGCCCCAATAAACACCCCAATAAATATCCCAATAAATATCCCAATAAACATCCCAAAACACCCCAATAAACACCCCAATAAATACCCCAATAAATATCCCAATAAACACCCCCAAAATACCCCAATAAACACCCCAATAAATATCCCAATAAACACCCAAATAAATATCCCAATAAACACCCCCAAAATACCCCAATAAACACCCCAATAAATATCCCAATAAACACCCAAATAAATATCCCAATAAACACCACAATAAATACCCCAATAAATATCCCAATAAACACCCCAATAAATACCCCAATACATATCCCAATAAACACCCCAATAAATACCCC
>NC_060196.1:53754454-53804454 GCF_021184085.1 Oncorhynchus gorbuscha | reverse complement strand
GCCTTAAAGAACAGCACAGCACTGTGTGAGGGTGGAAGACAGGCCTTAAAGAACAGTACAGCACTGTGTGAAGGTGGAAGACAGGCCTTAAAGAACAGTAGAGCACTGTGTGAGGGTGGAAGACAGGCCTTAATATATAATATAATAATATATGCCATTTAGCAGACGCTTTTATCCAAAGCGACTTACAGTCATGTGTGCATACATTCTACGTATGGGTGGTCCCAGGAATCGAACCCACTACCCTGGCGTTACAAGCGCCATGCTCTACCAACTGAGCAACAGAAGGACCACAGGCCTTAAAGAACAGCACAGCACTGTGTGAGGGTAGAAGACAGGCCTTAAAGAACAGCACAGCACTGTGTGAGGGTGGAAGACAGGCCTTAAAGAACAGTACAGCACTGTGTGAGGGTGGAAGACAGGCCCTACAGAACAGCACAGCACTGTGTGAGGGTGGAAGACAGGCCCTACAGAACAGTACAGCACTGTGTGAAGGTGGAAGACAGGCCTTAAAGAACAGTACAGCACTGTGTGAGGGTGGAAGACAGGCCTTAAAGAACAGTACAGCACTGTGTGAGGGTGGAAGACAGGCCTTAAAGAACAGTACAGCACTGTGTGAGGGTGGAAGACAGGTCTTAAAGAACAGTACAGCACAGCCCACTCAGGAGGCACAGGAAAACCTATAAGCCCCGTGGTTGGTCTCTTTATTCCGGGTGGTGGGTGGTGGACCGGAGTAGGGGGTCTTTTAGTCTCAGTTAGTATCGTGTAGTCTTTCAGAGTCCCCGTCCCCGCCCCCGTCCCCCTCCCCGTCCCCGTCCCCGTCCCCGTCCCCGTCCCCGTCCCCGTCCCCGTCCCCGTCCCCGTCCCCGTCCCCGTCCCCGTCCCCGTCCCCGTCCCCGTCCCCGTCCCCGTCCCTGTCCCTGTCCCTGCCCAGCCTCCCTCCACTGTTTGAGTCCTTGGCCTGTTAATGACAGTGTGAGCAGTGTGTGGGGCCTTGCTTTACCATGGCGCTGGAATATAGATATAATGACGCTTAACTGCTTCACTCCGCTGCTATTGAGCTCATCGCCCTGCTGTGCTGCCGAGTGCCAGGTGCTGCCGGAGAGAGAGGAGGAGAAGGGAGAGAGATGTAGGGAGAGGAGGAGGTTGTGTGTGTGTGTGTGTGTTATATGTGTCTAGCCAGGGGTGAGGGAGCCAAAACGTCAGCGTAGAAGAGGCCATTTCAATAGGGACCTGATTTCAGATCATCCTGATCATCCTCTCAACAGAGGAAATGCTCTCCCCTCCCCCATCTCTATTGGGTCTGAATGAAGCAACATCCACCTGCTAGCATCAGCGTCTATTGGCCCCTCTTGTGGCTTCTATGGCTTTTTCACCACTTCCTTTTCTCCAGCGCTGGCTCATCCTTCCCCCACCCTGTGAGTCTCATTGAGGTTTGTGAATGCTGGGCCGGCAGGGTGTATTGAGCCTGGTCTTGGAGAGTGGACATTGTTCCCCTCATTGACTGCCAGAAAGGGTGGGCTGTGAGAGGGCCTGTGTTTACTTTGCCTTCAATTGGCCATATCCTGATTCCCTCCCTCCCTTCCCCTCTCTCAAGTCAAAGCCTTTTATCAGTCTCTCTCTCTGTCTCTGTCTTTCTCAGTCTCTGTCTCTCTCTATCGGTCTCTCTCTCTCTGTTTCTCGGTCTCTCTCTCTCTCTCTCTCTCTCTCACTGTTTCTCTCTCTCTCAATCTCAATCTCTCTCTCTCTCTCTCTGTCTCTCTCGGTCTCTCTCTCTGTTTCTCGGTCTCTCTCTCTCTCTCTCTCTCTCTCTCTCTCTCTCTCTCTCTCTCTCTCTCTCTCTCTCTCTCTCTCTCTCTCTCTCTCTCTCTCAATCTCTCTCTCTGTCTCTGTCTCTCTCGGTCTCTCTCTCTGTTTCTCGGTCTCTCTCTCTCTCTCTCTCTCCCTCTCTCTCTCTCTCTCTCTCTCTCTCTCTCTCTCTCTTCTGTTTCTCTCTCTCAATCTCTCTCTCTCTCTCTCGGTCTCTCTCGGTCTCTCTCTCTGTTTCTCGGTCTCTCTCCCTCTCTCTCTCTCTCTCTCTCTCTCTCTCTCTCTCTCTCTCTCTCTCTCTCTCTCTCTCTCTCTCTCTCTCTCTCTCTCTCTCTCTCTCTCTCTCTCTCTCTCTCTCTCTCTCTCCCTCTCTCGTAGGGCTTTGTATTTGACAGAATTTTACTATAATTACACAATGGCGCCGGAGGAGATGGCTTACGTTTTACAGACTCCTAACCAATTGTGTTATTGTGTGTGTTTTTTCACATTATTTTTAACTTATTTTGTACATAATGTTTCTGCTACCGTCTCTTATGACCAAAAAGAGATTCTGGATATCAGAACAGCGATTACTCACCTTGTACTGGACAAAGATTTATTTCTTTAACGACAAGGCCAACATCCCCGTCATTCGCGTGATGAAGGGACGGAGATGTCGGGACGTAGGTCGGTGCCTTGTAAGGATCCGACGATGAGTGGGTAATCTGCCTCTACCACCAGTCCTATTAGACAACATACAATCATTGGATAACGAAATAGACGAGCTACGATTGCGCATATCCTACAAATGGGACATACAAAATTGTAATAGATTATGTTTCACCGAGTCGTGGCTGAGCGATGACACGGATAACATACAGCTGGCGTGTTTTAAGCTGCATTGGCACGATAGAACAGATAGAACAGCCGCCACCGGTAAGACAAGGGTTGGTGGTCTGTGTATATTTGTAAACAACAGCTGGTGCACAAAATCGTTATTTAAAAAAAATCTATTATTACACCACACTATTTACCAAGAGAGTTTATCTTTATTTTTCGTAGCTGTCTATTTACCACCACAAACTGATGCTGGCACTAAGACCACACTTAATGAGCTGTATATGGCCAAAAGCAAACAGGAAAACGCTCATCCATAGGTGGCGCTCCTAGTGGCCGGGGACTTTAATGCAGTGAAACTTAATTCCGTTTTACCTCATTTCTACCAACATGTTAAATGTGCAACCAGAAGAAAAAAAACTCTAGACCACCTTTACTCCTCACACTGAGATGTGTACCATGCTCTCCCTCGCCCTCCATTTGACAAATCTGACCATAATTCTATCCTCTTGATTCCCGCTTATAAGCACAAACTAAAGCAGGATGCACATGAGGAATATGTTCCAGTCAAACCATCAAACAGGCAAAGCGTCAATACAGGAATAAGATTGAATCGTACTACACCGGCTCCAACTCTTGTCGGATGTGGCATTGCTTGCAAACTATTACAGACTACAGGGAAGCACAGCCGCAAGTTGCCCAGTGACACAAGCCTACCAGATGAGTAAAATTACTTTTATGCTTGCTTTGAGGCAAGCAACACTGAAGCGTGCATGAGAGCATCAGCTGTTTCAGACGACTGTGCGAACACGCTCTCTGAAGCCAATTTGAGTAAGATCTTTAAATAGATCAATATTCACAAGGTCGCAGGGCCAGATGGATTACCAGGACGTGTACTCCGAGCATGCACTGACCAACTGGCAAGTGTCTTCACTGACATTTTCAACCTGTCCTTGACTGAGTCTGTAATACCAACATGTTTCAAGCAGACCACCATAGTCCCTGTGCCCAAGAACACTAAGATAACCTGCCTAAAAGACTACCTACCCATAGCAGTCATGTCTGTAGCCATGAAGTGCTTTGAAAGTCTGGTAATGACTCACATCAACACCATTATCCCAGAAACCCCAGACCCACTCCAATTTACATACCACCCCAACAGATCCACAGACGATGCAATCTCTATTGCCCTCAATACTGCCCTTTCCCACCTGGACAAAATGGAACCCCATATGTGAGAATGCTATTCATTGAATACAGCTCAGCATTCAACACCATAGTGCCCTCAAAACTCATCACTAAGCTAAGGACCCTGGGACTAAACACCTCACTCTGCAACTGGATCCTGGACTTCCTCACGAGCCGCCCCAAGGTGGTGAGGGTAGGTAACAACACATCCGCATGCTGATCCTCAACACAGGGGCCCCTCAGGGGTGCGTGCTCAGTCCCCTCCTGTACTCCCTGTTCATTGTCATCGACAGCACTGTAGTGGAGAAAGTTGAGATCTTCAAGTTCCTTGGTGTACAGTTCACCAACAAATTATCATGGTCCAAATGCACCAAGACAGTTGTGACAGTTGTCCTAAAGGCTTCTTAACAGCTTCTACCCTCAAGTCATAAGACTCCTGACCAGCTAACCACTTCTTCATTGACCGAGTCACTGAAATCTCTCTAGGTAAATAGTGTGGTCTACAGTTTATCATGAGATACTCTACCTCAGGCAAACACTTCCTTAATATTAGATTTTGTGCACCAGCTGTTGGTCACAAATCTCCAATGCTTCCCACAGTTGTGTCAAGTTGGTTGAATTTCCTTTGGGTGGTGGACTATTCTTGATACACACAGGAAACTGTTGAACATGAAAACCCAGCAGCGTTGCAGCTCTTGACTCTTGACACAAACCGGTGTGTCTGGTACCTACTACAACACCCAGTTCAAAGACACTTCAATCTTTTGTCTTGCCCATTCACCCTCCAAATGACACAAATACACAATCCATGTCTCAATTGTCTCAAGGCTTAAAAATCCTTCTTTAACCGGTCTCCTCCCCTTCATCTACACTGATTGAAGTGGATTTAACAAGTAACATCAGTAAGGAATCATTGCTTTCATCTGGATTCACCTGGTTAGTAGATGGAACGAGCAGTTCTTAATGTTTTGTCCACTCAGAATTCCACCCAGCACTCTTTTAGTTAGGAGCATCAGCACACCTTAAAATGGCTGGTTTTATTCTGTCCACACTCCTTAGAAGGAGGCAATATTTTAGAGGTTCTATAGAATTCAAGTGTGGATATTGGAACGTACTATAATGCAGGCTAGCCTGGGTACCAGACTGTTTGTGTCATCATGCCACTCCATGCCTTGTGATACCAAACATGGAGTGGCAAAGAATGGCATGATGGTACAACAGACTGGTACCCAGGCTAATGAAAGGCTGGCAGTTTGACATATTTTACTCAGGCACCAGAAGTCCTACTAAAAGAACAACAGTATGGGCCTTTCCTCCAACAGGACAATCTAATCAAATGATAAGTTAATAACTGCTGTGTGTGTAGATGTTGAAGTTGCCTCATAGAGGCCAGTAATGGATATAAATCCAGGCTAAACAGGGAGCCACATTGTGAACATTTGCATGAACAGCAGGGGTACCGGTTCACGCTGGCACTTTCATGGTATAAAGGGTAAGTGTTTTCTGTGCGCCGCTAATATACTATTAGTATTCCTTAACAGAGGACGGTGTTGATGGTGTCAATGTGGACCGTGACGTGGTTACTGCTAGTAGAGAGAGAGGTTAATAACAGAAGAAGCCCCCACTGTGGGCTTTCTGTCGAGGTCAGCTCATAGTATAATTAAGCACAGAAGAGAGAGAGAGGAAGAGGGGAGCAGCTTGAATGGCAATGGGAGGAGGAGAGGAGAGGAGAGGAGGTGAGGTGAGGAAAAGAGAGGAGAGAATAGGGGAGGAGGAGAGAGGAGAGAGGGGAGGGGAGGAGGAGGGCAGGGAGAGGAGAGGAGGGGGGAGGAGAGGAGAGGAGAGGAGAGGGGAGAGGAGAGGAGAGGAGAGGAGAGGAGAGGAGGTGAGGTGAGGAAAAGAGAGGAGAGAATAGGGGAGGGGGAGAGGAGAGGAGAGGGAGGAGAGGGCAGGAGAGGAGAGGAGGGGAGGGGAGGAGAGAGGAGAGAGGGGAGGAAGAAGAGGGGGAGAAGAGAGGAGAGAGAGAGGAGAGGAGAGGAGAGAGGAGAGGAGAGGGAGGAGAGGAGAGGAGAGGAGAGGAGAGGAGAGGAGAGGAGAGGAGAGGAGGGGTGAAGAGGGGAGAAGAGGAGGGGGGACGGGGAAGGGGGGAGGAGAGGAGAGGGGAGGAAAGGAGAGAAGAAGAGAATCGAGGAGAAACGAGGAGAGAGAAGATGAGGAAGATTTGGGAGAGCAGGCTATATGGGCCACTCAGCAACAAATAACCAGCAATCAGGTTATTCGAGGTATCTTGACTGTGCAGGTGAAAACCCTTGTCACATCAGTGTCAGACGAAGTTAAACAAGCCTGAGGATGGAGTTATGTTCTGGGTGTTTAGGATAGAATGGATGTAACAATCGCAAATTGCTCCTTTAAGTAACCAGTGTTTTTTTGTAGCACTACCAGTATTTCAACAAAAGTCACAACTGGGTTTAATGTGATAATGTTGCTATTCTTGTTCATTCATCTGTTCATGACGTCATGGGTTGAACTTGGTGGTACCAGTCCTCAAACACTAATCACCAAATGTTTTCAGAAGATATCAATATAACAATTATACTGATGAAGTCACACAGTATTTTTAGCATTTCAAGTAAGAACATACTATGGAGTTATCTACAATAATGACAACAGTGTACAGTGTCTATATTAGGACAGCCTTAAAGTCCTGCTGAGATTGAGGCTGTCCTAATACGGACATCGTATTAGCGGGTTGGCGCCCCCCCTTGGGTTGTGCCGTGGCGGAGATCTTTGTGGGCTATACTCACTCAGCCTTGTCTCAGGATGGTAAGTTGGTGGTTGAAGATATCCCTCTAGTGGTGTGGGGGCTGTGCTTTGGCAAAGTGGGTGGGGTTATATCCTTCCTGTTTGGCCCTGTCCGGGGGTGTCGTCGGATGGGGCCACAGTGTCTCCTGACCCCTCCTGTCTCAGCCTCCAGTATTTATGCTGCAGTAGTTTATGTGTCGGGGGCTCGGGTCAGTTTGTTATATCTGGAGTACTTCTCCTGTCCTATTCGGTGTCCTGTGTGAATTTAAGTGTGCTCTCTCTAATTCTCTCTTTCTCTCTTTCTTTCTCTCTCTCGGAGGACCTGAGCCCTATGACCATGCCTCAGGACTACCTGACATGATGACTCCTTGCTGTCCCCAGTCCACCTGGCCGTGCTGCTGCTCCAGTTTCAACTGTTCTGCCTTATTATTATTGGACCATGTTGGTCATTTATGAATATTTGAACATCTTGGCCATGTTCTGTTATAATCTCCACCCGGCACAGCCAGAAGAGGACTGGCCACCCCACGTTCCTCTCTAGGTTTCTTTCTAGGTTTTGGCCTTTCTAGGGAGTTTTTCCTAGCCACCGTGCTTCTACACCTGCATTGCTTACTGTTTGGGGTTTTAGTTGGTCATGCTACCAATTTGCAGTTTCTGTACAGCACTTTGAGATATCAGCTGATGTACGAAGGGCTATATAAATACATTTGATTTGATTTTGATTTGAATTAAAATCGTAAAAGGGGGTATTCTAACAGAAGACATGAGGAGGAAGGTCCTGTCCCATGTCTGGTCCTCCTGTCCTGCTTATACAGACACACAGCGAGCCAGAGCCAGTACAGTACATCCATTGAAGGCCAATGCCTCTGGGACATATGCACATTTATTCATAAAGCCTTTCCCCCTCCCTTACCACCTTACGCCACCTACCAATTTGCTGAAGCAATGCATCAGAGCTCATTGAATTCTGTATGCAATACGATAAGCTTTTTTTTAACACTGTTGTGAGCTGCAGAATAGGGTTCTCTCTCTGCCTTTGTTTAGGCCTTTTTACACTGTTGTCAGCTGCAGAATAGGGTTCTCTCTCTGCCTTTGTTTAGGCCTTTTTATACTGTTGTGAGCTGCAGAATAGGGTTCTCTCTCTGCCTTTGTTTAGGCCTTTTTATACTGTTGTGAGCTGCAGAATAGGGTTCTCTCTCTCCCTTTGTTTAGGCCTTTTTATACTGTTGTGAGCTGCAGAATAGGGTTCTCTCTCTGCCTTTGTTTAGGCCTTTTTATACTGTTGTGAGCTGCAGAATAGGGTTCTCTCTCTGCCTTTGTTTAGGCCTTTTTATACTGTTGTGAGCTGCAGAATAGGGTTCTCTCTCTGCCTTTGTTTAGGCCTTTTTATACTGTTGTGAGCTGCAGAATAGGGTTCTCTCTCTGCCTTTGTTTAGGCCTTTTTATACTGTTGTGAGCTGCAGAATAGGGTTCTCTCTCCCCCTTTGTTTAGGCCTTTTTATACTGTTGTGAGCTGCAGAATAGGGTTCTCTCTCTGACTTTGTTTAGGCCTTTTTATACTGTTGTGAGCTGCAGAATAGGGTTCTCTCTCTCCCTTTGTTTAGGCCTTTTTATACTGTTGTGAGCTGCAGAATAGGGTTCTCTCTCTCCCTTTGTTTAGGCCTTTTTATACTGTTGTGAGCTGCAGAATCGGGTTCTCTCTCCCCCTTTGTTTAGGCCTTTTTATACTGTTGTGAGCTGCAGAATCGGGTTCTCTCTCTGCCTTTGTTTAGGCCTTTTTATACTGTTGTGAGCTGCAGAATAGGGTTCTCTCTCCCCCTTTGTTTAGGCCTTTTTATACTGTTGTGAGCTGCAGAATCGGGTTCTCTCTCTCCCTTTGTTTAGGCCTTTTTATACTGTTGTGAGCTGCAGAATAGGGTTCTCTCTCTCCCTTTGTTTAGGCCTTTTTATACTGTTGTGAGCTGCAGAATCGGGTTCTCTCTCCCTTTGTTTAGGCCTTTTTATACTGTTGTGAGCTGCAGAATCGGGTTCTCTCTCTCCCTTTGTTTAGGCCTTTTTATACTGTTGTGAGCTGCAGAATAGGGTTCTCTCTCTCCCTTTGTTTAGGCCTTTTTATACTGTTGTGAGCTGCAGAATCAGGTTCTCTCTCTCCCTTTGTTTAGGCCTTTTTATACTGTTGTGAGCTGCAGAATAGGGTTCTCTCTCTCCCTTTGTTTAGGCCTTTTTATACTGTTGTGAGCTGCAGAATAGGGTTCTCTCTCCCTTTGTTTAGGCCTTTTTATACTGTTGTGAGCTGCAGAATAGGGTTCTCTCTCCCCCTTTGTTTAGGCCTTTTTTATACTGTTGTGAGCTGCAGAATAGGGTTCTCTCTCTCCCTTTGTTTAGGCCTTTTTATACTGTTGTGAGCTGCAGAATAGGGTTCTCTCTCCCTTTGTTTAGGCCTTTTTATACTGTTGTGAGCTGCAGAATAGGGTTCTCTCTTTAGGCCCTTTGTTAGCTGCAGAATAGGGCTCCTCTGCCTTTGTTTAGGCCTTTTATACTGTTGTGAGCTGCAGAATAGGGTTTCTCTCTCCCTTTGTTTAGGCCTTTTTATACTGTTGTGAGCTGCAGAATAGGGTTCTCTCTCTCCCTTTGTTTAGGCCTTTTATACTGTTGTGAGCTGCAGAATAGGGTTCTCTCTCTCCCTTTGTTTAGGCCTTTTTATACTGTTGTGAGCTGCAGAATAGGGTTCTCTCTCCCTTTGTTTAGGCCTTTTTATACTGTTGTGAGCTGCAGAATAGGGTTCTCTCTCTCCCTTTGTTTAGGCCTTTTTATACTGTTGTGAGCTGCAGAATAGGGTTCTCTCTCCCTTTGTTTAGGCCTTTTTATACTGTTGTGAGCTGCAGAATAGGGTTCTCTCTCTCCCTTTGTTTAGGCCTTTTTATACTGTTGTGAGCTGCAGAATAGGGTTCTCTCTCCCTTTGTTTAGGCCTTTTTATACTGTTGTGAGCTGCAGAATAGGGTTCTCTCTCCCTTTGTTTAGGCCTTTTTATACTGTTGTGAGCTGCAGAATACTGGTTCTCTCTCTCCCTTTGTTTAGGCCTTTTTATACTGTTGTGAGCTGCAGAATAGGGTTCTCTCTCTCCCTTTGTTTAGGCCTTTTTATACTGTTGTGAGCTGCAGAATAGGGTTCTCTCTCTCCCTTTGTTTAGGCCTTTTTATACTGTTGTGAGCTGCAGAATAGGGTTCTCTCTCTCCCTTTGTTTAGGCCTTTTTATACTGTTGTGAGCTGCAGAATAGGGTTCTCTCTCCCTTTGTTTAGGCCTTTTATACTGTTGTGAGCTGCAGAATAGGGTCTCTCTCCCTTTGTTTAGGCCTTTTTATACTGTTGTGAGCTGCAGAATAGGGTTCTCTCTCTCCCTTTGTTTAGGCCTTTTTATACTGTTGTGAGCTGCAGAATAGGGTTCTCTCTCCCTTTGTTTAGGCCATTTTACACTGTTGTGAGCTGCAGAATAGGGCTCTCTCTCTCCCTTTGTTTAGGCCTTTTTATACTGTTGTGAGCTGCAGAATAGGGTTCTCTCTCCCTTTGTTTAGGCCTTTTTATACTGTTGTGAGCTGCAGAATAGGGTTCTCTCTCCCTTTGTTTAGGCCTTTTTATACTGTTGTGAGCTGCAGAATAGGGTTCTCTCTCCCTTTGTTTAGGCCTTTTTATACTGTTGTGAGCTGCAGAATAGGGTTCTCTCTCTCCCTTTGTTTAGGCCTTTTTATACTGTTGTGAGCTGCAGAATAGGGTTCTCTCTCTCCCTTTGTTTAGGCCTTTTTATACTGTTGTGAGCTGCAGAATAGGGTTCTCTCTCCCTTTGTTTAGGCCTTTTTATACTGTTGTGAGCTGCAGAATAGGGTTTCTCTCTCCCTTTGTTTAGGCCTTTTTATACTGTTGTGAGCTGCAGAATAGGGTTCTCTCTCTCCCTTTGTTTAGGCCTTTTTATACTGTTGTGAGCTGCAGAATAGGGTTCTCTCTCCCTTTGTTTAGGCCTTTTTATACTGTTGTGAGCTGCAGAATAGGGTTCTCTCTCTCCCTTTGTTTAGGCCTTTTTATACTGTTGTGAGCTGCAGAATAGGGTTCTCTCTCCCTTTGTTTAGGCCTTTTTATACTGTTGTGAGCTGCAGAATAGGGTTCTCTCTCCCTTTGTTTAGGCCTTTTTATACTGTTGTGAGCTGCAGAATAGGGTTCTCTCTCTCCCTTTGTTTAGGCCTTTTTATACTGTTGTGAGCTGCAGAATAGGGTTCTCTCTCCCTTTGTTTAGGCCTTTTTATACTGTTGTGAGCTGCAGAATAGGGTTCTCTCTCCCTTTGTTTAGGCCTTTTTATACTGTTGTGAGCTGCAGAATAGGGTTCTCTCTCTCCCTTTGTTTAGGCCTTTTTATACTGTTGTGAGCTGCAGAATAGGGTTCTCTCTCTCCCTTTGTTTAGGCCTTTTTATACTGTTGTGAGCTGCAGAATAGGGTTCTCTCTCCCTTTGTTTCTCTCTCCCTTTGTTTAGGCCTTTTTATACTGTTGTGAGCTGCAGAATAGGGTTCTCTCTCTCCCTTTGTTTAGGCCTTTTTATACTGTTGTGAGCTGCAGAATAGGGTTCTCTCTCTCCCTTTGTTTAGGCCTTTTTATACTGTTGTGAGCTGCAGAATAGGGTTCTCTCTCCCTTTGTTTAGGCCTTTTTATACTGTTGTGAGCTGCAGAATAGGGTTCTCTCTCCCTTTGTTTAGGCCTTTTTATACTGTTGTGAGCTGCAGAATAGGGTTCTCTCTCCCTTTGTTTAGGCCTTTTTATACTGTTGTGAGCTGCAGAATAGGGTTCTCTCTCCCTTTGTTTAGGCCTTTTTATACTGTTGTGAGCTGCAGAATAGGGTTCTCTCTCCCTTTGTTTAGGCCTTTTTATACTGTTGTGAGCTGCAGAATAGGGTTCTCTCTCTCCCTTTGTTTAGGCCTTTTTATACTGTTGTGAGCTGCAGAATAGGGTTCTCTCTCCCTTTGTTTAGGCCTTTTTATACTGTTGTGAGCTGCAGAATAGGGTTCTCTCTCTCCCTTTGTTTAGGCCTTTTTATACTGTTGTGAGCTGCAGAATAGGGTCTCTCTCTCCCTTTGTTTAGGCCTTTTTATACTGTTGTGAGCTGCAGAATAGGGTTCTCTCTCCCTTTGTTTAGGCCTTTTTATACTGTTGTGAGCTGCAGAATAGGGTTCTCTCTCTCCCCTTTGTTTAGGCCTTTTTATACTGTTGTGAGCTGCAGAATAGGGTTCTCTCTCCCTTTGTTTAGGCCTTTTTATACTGTTGTGAGCTGCAGAATCGGGTTCTCTCTCTCCCTTTGTTTAGGCCTTTTTATACTGTTGTGAGCTGCAGAATATGGTTCTCTCTCTCCCTTTGTTTAGGCCTTTTTATACTGTTGTCAGCTGCAGAATAGGGTTCTCTCTCCCCCTTTGTTTAGGCCTTTTTATACTGTTGTGAGCTGCAGAATAGGGTTCTCTCTCTTTGTTTCTCCCTGTTGTTTAGGCCTCTTTTATACTGTTGTGAGCTGCAGAATAGGGTTCTCTCTCCCTTTGTTTAGGCCTTTTTATACTGTTGTGAGCTGCAGAATAGGGTTCTCTCTCTCCCTTTGTTTAGGCCTTTTTATACTGTTGTGAGCTGCAGAATCGGGTTCTCTCTCCTTTGTTTAGGCCTTTTTATACTGTTGTGAGCTGCAGAATAGGGTTCTCTCCCCTTTGTTTAGGCCTTTTTATACTGTTGTGAGCTGCAGATCGGGTTCTCTCTCTCCCTTTGTTTAGGCCTTTTTATACTGTTGGTTCTCTCTCTCCCTTTGTTTAGGCCTTTTTATACTGTTGTGAGCTGCAGAATAGGGTTCTCTCTCTCCCTTTGTTTAGGCCTTTTTATACTGTTGTCAGCTGCAGAATAGGGTTCTCTAAACCTTTGTTTAGGCCTTTTTATACTGTTGTCAGCTGCAGAATAGGGTTCTCTCTCCCTTTGTTTAGGCCTTTTTATACTGTTGTGAGCTGCAGAATAGGGTTCTCTCTCTCCCTTTGTTTAGGCCTTTTTATACTGTTGTGAGCTGCAGAATAGGGTTCTCTCTCTCCCTTTGTTTAGGCCTTTTTATACTGTTGTGAGCTGCAGAATAGGGGTTCTCTCTCCCTTTGTTTAGGCCTTTTTATACTGTTGTGAGCTGCAGAATAGGGTCTCTCTCTCCCTTTGTTTAGGCCTTTTTATACTGTTGTGAGCTGCAGAATAGGGTTTCTCTAAACCTTTGTTTAGGCTCTTTTTATACTGTTGTGAGCTGCAGAATAGGGGCCTCTCCCTTTGTTTAGGCCTTTTTATACTGTTGTGAGCTGCAGAATAGGGTTCTCTCTCTCCCTTTGTTTAGGCCTTTTTATACTGTTGTGAGCTGCAGAATAGGTTCTCTCTCTCCCTTTGTTTAGGCCTTTTTATACTGTTGTGAGCTGCAGAATAGGGTTCTCTCTCCCTTTGTTTAGGCCTTTTTATACTGTTGTGAGCTGCAGAATAGGGTTCTCTCTCCCTTTGTTTAGGCCTTTTTATACTGTTGTGAGCTGCAGAATAGGGTTCTCTCTCCCTTTGTTTAGGCCTTTTTATACTGTTGTGAGCTGCAGAATAGGGTCTCTCTCTCCCTTTGTTTAGGCCTTTTTATACTGTTGTGAGCTGCAGAATAGGGTTCTCTCTCCCTTTGTTTAGGCCTTTTTATACTGTTGTGAGCTGCAGAATAGGGTTCTCTCTCCCTTTGTTTAGGCCTTTTTATACTGTTGTCAGCTGCAGAATAGGGTTCTCTCTCCCTTTGTTTAGGCCTTTTTATACTGTTGTGAGCTGCAGAATAGGGTTCTCTCTCCCTTTGTTTAGGCCTTTTTATACTGTTGTGAGCTGCAGAATAGGGTTTCTCCCTTTGTTTAGGCCTTTTTATACTGTTGTTTAGGGTTCTCTAAACCTTTGTTTAGGCCTTTTTATACTGTTGTGAGCTGCAAATAGGGTTCTCTCTCTGCCTTTGTTTAGGCCTTTTTATACTGTTGTGAGCTGCAGAATAGGGTTCTCTCTCTCCCTTTGTTTAGGCCTTTTTATACTGTTGTGAGCTGCAGAATAGGGTTCTCTCTCCCTTTGTTTAGGCCTTTTTATACTGTTGTGAGCTGCAGAATAGGGTTCTCTCTCTCCCTTTGTTTAGGCCTTTTTATACTGTTGTGAGCTGCAGAATAGGGTTCTCTCTCCCTTTGTTTAGGCCTTTTTATACTGTTGTGAGCTGCAGAATTTCTCTCTCTCCCTTTGTTTAGGCCTTTTTATACTGTTGTGAGCTGCAGAATAGGGTTTCTCTCTCCCTTTGTTTAGGCCTTTTTATACTGTTGTGAGCTGCAGAATAGGGTTCTCTCTCTCCCTTTGTTTAGGCCTTTTTATACTGTTGTGAGCTGCAGAATAGGGTTTCTCTCCCTTTGTTTAGGCCTTTTTATACTGTTGTGAGCTGCAGAATAGGGTTCTCTCTCTCCCTTTGTTTTGCAGAATAGGGCCTTTTTATACTGTTGTGAGCTGCAGAATAGGGTTCTCTCTCCCTTTGTTTAGGCCTTTTTATACTGTTGTGAGCTGCAGAATAGGGTTCTCTCTCTCCCTTTGTTTAGGCCTTTTTATACTGTTGTGAGCTGCTCTCTCTCCCTTTGTTTAGGCCTTTTTATACTGTTGTGAGCTGCAGAATAGGGTTCTCTCTCTCCCTTTGTTTAGGCCTTTTTATACTGTTGTGAGCTGCAGAATAGGGTTCTCTCTCCCTTTGTTTAGGCCTTTTTATACTGTTGTGAGCTGCAGAATAGGGTTCTCTCTCTCCCTTTGTTTAGGCCTTTTTATACTGTTGTGAGCTGCAGAATAGGGTCTCTCTCTCCCTTTGTTTAGGCCTTTTTATACTGTTTGAGCTTAGGCCTTTGTTTAGGCCTTTTTATACTGTTGTGAGCTGCAGAATAGGGTTCTCTCTCTCCCTTTGTTTAGGCCTTTTTATACTGTTGTTGTTTAGGGTTCTCTCTCTTCCTTTGTTTAGGCCTTTTTATACTGTTGTGAGCTGCAGAATAGGGTTCTCTCTCTCCCTTTGTTTAGGCCTTTTTATACTGTTGTGAGCTGCAGAATAGGGTTCTCTCTCTCCCTTTGTTTAGGCCTTTTTATACTGTTGTGAGCTGCAGAATAGGGTTCTCTCTCTCTCCCTTTGTTTAGGCCTTTTTATACTGTTGTGAGCTGCAGAATAGGGTTCTCTCTCTCCCTTTGTTTAGGCTTTTTATACTGTTGTGAGCTGCAGAATAGGGTTCTCTCTCTCCCTTTGTTTAGGCCTTTTATACTGTTGTGAGCTGCAGAATAGGGTTCTCTCTCTCCCTTTGTTTAGGCCTTTTTATACTGTTGTGAGCTGCAGAATAGGGTTCTCTCTCTCCCTTTGTTTAGGCCTTTTTATACTGTTGTGAGCTGCAGAATAGGGTTCTGCAGAATAGGGTTCTCTCTCTCCCTTTGTTTAGGCCTTTTTATACTGTTGTGAGCTGCAGAATAGGGTTCTCTCTGCCTTTGTTTAGGCCTTTTTATACTGTTGTGAGCTGCAGAATAGGGTTCTCTCTCCCTTTGTTTAGGCCTTTTTATACTGTTGTGAGCTGCAGAATAGGGTTCTCTCTCTCCCTTTGTTTAGGCCTTTTTATACTGTTGTGAGCTGCAGAATAGGGTTCTCTCTCTCCCTTTGTTTAGGCCTTTTTATACTGTTGTGCAGAGCTGCAGAACTGTTGTCAGCTGCAGAATAGGGTTCTCTCTCTCCCTTTGTTTAGGCCTTTTTATACTGTTGTGAGCTGCAGAATAGGGTTCTCTAAACCTTTGTTTAGGCCTTTTTATACTGTTGTTAGCTGCAGAATAGGGTTCTCTCTCTCCCTTTGTTTAGGCCTTTTTATACTGTTGTGAGCTGCAGAATAGGGTTCTCTCTCCCTTTGTTTAGGCCTTTTTATACTGTTGTGAGCTGCAGAATAGGGTTCTCTCTCTCCCTTTGTTTAGGCCTTTTTATACTGTTGTGAGCTGCAGAATATGGTTCTCTCTCTCCCTTTGTTTAGGCCTTTTTATACTGTTGTCAGCTGCAGAATAGGGTTCTCTCTCTCCCTTTGTTTAGGCCTTTTTATACTGTTGTGAGCTGCAGAATAGGGTTCTCTCTCTCCCTTTGTTTAGGCCTTTTTATACTGTTGTGAGCTGCAGAATAGGGTTCTCTCTCTCCCTTTGTTTAGGCCTTTTTATACTGTTGTGAGCTGCAGAATCGGGTTCTCTCTCCCCCTTTGTTTAGGCCTTTTTATACTGTTGTGAGCTGCAGAATCGGGTTCTCTCTGCCTTTGTTTAGGCCTTTTTATACTGTTGTGAGCTGCAGAATAGGGTTCTCTCTCCCCTTTGTTTAGGCCTTTTTATACTGTTGTGAGCTGCAGAATCGGGTTCTCTCTCTCCCTTTGTTTAGGCCTTTTTATACTGTTGTGAGCTGCAGAATCGGGTTCTCTCTCTCCCTTTGTTTAGGCCTTTTTATACTGTTGTCAGCTGCAGAATAGGGTTCTCTAAACCTTTGTTTAGGCCTTTTTATACTGTTGTCAGCTGCAGAATAGGGTTCTCTCTCTCCCTTTGTTTAATCCATTTTACACTGTTGTGAGCTGCAGAATAGGGTTCTCTAACCCTTTGTTTAGGCCTTTTTATACTGTTGTCCGCTGCAGAATAGGGTTCTCTCTCTCCCTTTGCTCTGCCTTTGTTTATGCCTTTTTATACTGTTGTGAGCTGCAGAATAGGTTCTCTCTCTCCCTTTGTTTAGGCCTTTTTATACTGTTGTGAGCTGCAGAATAGGGTTCTCTCTCCCTTTGTTTAGGCCTTTTTATACTGTTGTGAGCTGCAGAATAGGGTTCTCTCTCTCCCTTTGTTTAGGCCTTTTTATACTGTTGTGAGCTGCAGAATAGGGTTCTCTAAACCTTTGTTTAGGCCTTTTTATACTGTTGTGAGCTGCAGAATAGGGTTCTCTCTCCCTTTGTTTAGGCCTTTTTATACTGTTGTGAGCTGCAGAATAGGGTTCTCTCTCTCCCTTTGTTTAGGCCTTTTTATACTGTTGTGAGCTGCAGAATAGGGTTCTCTCTCTCCCTTTGTTTAGGCCTTTTTATACTGTTGTCAGCTGCAGAATAGGGTTCTCTCTCTCCTTTGTTTAGGCCTTTTTATACTGTTGTGAGCTGCAGAATAGGGTTTCTCTCTCCCTTTGTTTAGGCCTTTTTATACTGTTGTGAGCTGCAGAATAGGGTTCTCTCTCCCTTTGTTTAGGCCTTTTTACACTGTTGTCAGCTGCAGAATAGGGTTCTCTCTCTCCCTTTGTTTAGGCCTTTTTATACTGTTGTCAGCTGCAGAATAGGGTTCTCTCTCTCCCTTTGTTTAGGCCTTTTTATACTGTTGTGAGCTGCAGAATAGGGTTCTCTCTCCCTTTGTTTAGGCCTTTTTATACTGTTGTGAGCTGCAGAATAGGGTTCTCTCTCTCCCTTTGTTTAGGCCTTTTTATACTGTTGTGAGCTGCAGAATAGGGTTCTCTCCCTTTGTTTAGGCCTTTTTATACTGTTGTGAGCTGCAGAATAGGGTTCTCTCTCTCCCTTTGTTTAGGCCTTTTTATTCTGTTGTGAGCTGCAGAATAGGGTCTCTCTCCCTTTGTTTAGGCCTTTTTATACTGTTGTCAGCTGCAGAATAGGGTTCTCTCTCCCTTTGTTTAGGCCTTTTTATACTGTTGTGAGCTGCAGAATAGGGTTCTCTCTCTGCCTTTGTTTAGGCCTTTTTATACTGTTGTGAGCTGCAGAATAGGGCTCCCTCTGCCTTTGTTTAGGCCTTTTTATACTGTTGTGAGCTGCAGAATAGGGTTCTCTCTCTCCCTTTGTTTAGGCCTTTTTATACTGTTGTGAGCTGCAGAATAGGGTTCTCTCCCTTTGTTTAGGCCTTTTTATACTGTTGTGAGCTGCAGAATAGGGTTCTCTCTCTCCCTTTGTTTAGGCCTTTTTTCTGTTGTGAGCTGCAGAATAGGGTTCTCTCTCCCTTTGTTTAGGCCTTTTTATACTGTTGTGAGCTGCAGAATAGGGTTCTCTCTCCCTTTGTTTAGGCCTTTTTATACTGTTGTGAGCTGCAGAATAGGGTTCTCTCTCTCCCTTTGTTTAGGCCTTTTTATACTGTTGTGAGCTGCAGAATAGGGTTCTCTCTCCCTTTGTTTAGGCCTTTTTATACTGTTGTGAGCTGCAGAATAGGGTTCTCTCTCTCCCTTTGTTTAGGCCTTTTTATACTGTTGTGAGCTGCAGAATAGGGTTCTCTCTCTCCCTTTGTTTAGGCCTTTTTATACTGTTGTGAGCTGCAGAATAGGGTTCTCTCTCCCTTTGTTTAGGCCTTTTATACTGTTGTGAGCTGCAGAATAGGGTTCTCTCTCCCTTTGTTTAGGCCTTTTATACTGTTGTGAGCTGCAGAAGGGTTCTCTCTCTCCCTTTGTTTAGGCCTTTTTATACTGTTGTGAGCTGCAGAATAGGGTTCTCTCTCCCTTTGTTTAGGCCTTTTATACTGTTGTCAGCTGCAGAATAGGGTTCTCTCTCCCTTTGTTTAGGCCTTTTTATACTGTTGTCAGCTGCAGAATAGGGTTCTCTCTCCCTTTGTTTAGGCCTTTTTATACTGTTGTGAGCTGCAGAATAGGGTTTCTCTCTCCCTTTGTTTAGGCCTTTTTATACTGTTGTGAGCTGCAGAATAGGGTTCTCTCTCTCCCTTTGTTTAGGCCTTTTTATATAGCTGCAGAATAGGGTTCTCTCTCTCCCTTTGTTTAGGCCTTTTTATACTGTTGTGAGCTGCAGAATCGGGTTCTCTCTCTCCCTTTGTTTAGGCCTTTTTATACTGTTGTGAGCTGCAGAATATGGTTCTCTCTCTTCCTTTGTTTAGGCTTTTTTATACTGTTGTCAGCTGCAGAATAGGGTTCTCTCTCCCCCTTTGTTTAGGCCTTTTTATACTGTTGTGAGCTGCAGAATCGGGTTCTCTCTCTCCCTTTGTTTAGGCCTTTTTATACTGTTGTGAGCTGCAGAATAGGGTTCTCTCTCTCCCTTTGTTTAGGCCTTTTTATACTGTTGTGAGCTGCAGAATCGGGTTCTCTCTCCCCCTTTGTTTAGGCCTTTTTATACTGTTGTGAGCTGCAGAATCGGGTTCTCTCTGCCTTTGTTTAGGCCTTTTTATACTGTTGTGAGCTGCAGAATAGGGTTCTCTCTCCCCTTTGTTTAGGCCTTTTTATACTGTTGTGAGCTGCAGAATCGGGTTCTCTCTCTCCCTTTGTTTAGGCCTTTTTATACTGTTGTGAGCTGCAGAATCGGGTTCTCTCTCTCCCTTTGTTTAGGCCTTTTTATACTGTTGTCAGCTGCAGAATAGGGTTCTCTAAACCTTTGTTTAGGCCTTTTTATACTGTTGTCAGCTGCAGAATAGGGTTCTCTCTCTCCCTTTGTTTAATCCCCTGTTGTGAGCTGCAGAATAGGGTTCTCTAAACCTTTTTTAGGCCTTTTTATACTGTTGTGAGCTGCAGAATAGGGTTCTCTCTCTCCCTTTGTTTAGGCCATTTTATACTGTTGTAGCTGCAGAATATGGTTCTCTCTCTTCCTTTGTTTAGGCTTTTTATACTGTTGTCAGCTGCAGAATAGGGTTCTCTCTCCCCCTTTGTTTAGGCCTTTTTATACTGTTGTGAGCTGCAGAATCGGGTTCTCTCTCTCCCTTTGTTTAGGCCTTTTTATACTGTTGTGAGCTGCAGAATAGGGTTCTCTCTCTCCCTTTGTTTAGGCCTTTTATACTGTTGTGAGCTGCAGAATCGGGTTCTCTCTCCCTTTGTTTAGGCCTTTTTATACTGTTGTGAGCTGCAGAGGCCTTTTTATACTGTTGTGAGCTGCAGAATCGGGTTCTCTCTGCCTTTGTTTAGGCCTTTTTATACTGTTGTGAGCTGCAGAATAGGGTTCTCTCTCCCCTTTGTTTAGGCCTTTTTATACTGTTGTGAGCTGCAGAATAGGGTTCTCTCTCTCCCTTTGTTTAGGCCTTTTTATACTGTTGTGAGCTGCAGAATCGGGTTCTCTCTCTCCCTTTGTTTAGGCCTTTTTATACTGTTGTCAGCTGCAGAATAGGGTTCTCTAAACCTTTGTTTAGGCCTTTTTATACTGTTGTCAGCTGCAGAATAGGGTTCTCTCTCTCCCTTTGTTTAATCCATTTTACACTGTTGTGAGCTGCAGAATAGGGTTCTCTAAACCTTTGTTTAGGCCTTTTTATACTGTTGTCCGCTGCAGAATAGGGTTCTCTCTCTCCCTTTGTTTAGGCCATTTTACACTGTTGTTAGCTGCAGAATAGGGCTCCCTCTCCCTTTGTTTAGGCCTTTTTATACTGTTGTGAGCTGCAGAATAGGGTTCTCTCTCTCCCTTTGTTTAGGCCTTTTTATACTGTTGTGAGCTGCAGAATAGGGTTCTCTAAACCTTTGTTTAGGCCTTTTTATACTGTTGTGAGCTGCAGAATAGGGTTCTCTCTCTCCCTTTGTTTACGCCTTTTTATATTGTTGTGAGCTGCAGAATAGGGTTCTCTAAACCTTTGTTTAGGCCTTTTTATACTGTTGTGAGCTGCAGAATAGGGTTCTCTCTCTCCCTTTGTTTAGGCCTTTTTATACTGTTGTGAGCTGCAGAATAGGGTTCTCTCTCCCTTTGTTCAGGCCTTTTTATACTGTTGTGAGCTGCAGAATAGGGTTCTCTATCTCCCTTTGTTTTGGCCTTTTTATACTGTTGTCAGCTGCAGAATAGGGTTCTCTCTTCCTTTGTTTAGGCCTTTTTATACTGTTGTGAGCTGCAGAATAGGGTTCTCTCTCTCCCTTTGTTTAGTCCTTTTTATACTGTTGTGAGCTGCAGAATAGGGTTCTCTCTCCCTTTGTTTAGGCCTTTTTACACTGTTGTCAGCTGCAGAATAGGGTTCTCTCTCCCTTTGTTTTGGCCTTTTTATACTGTTGTCAGCTGCAGAATAGGGTTCTCTCTCTCCCTTTGTTTTGGCCTTTTTATACTGTTGTGAGCTGCAGAATAGGGTTCTCTCTCTCCCTTTGTTTAGGCCTTTTTATACTGTTGTGAGCTGCAGAATAGGGTTCTCTCTCCCTTTGTTCAGGCCTTTTTTTTCTGTTGTGAGCTGCAGAATCGGGTTCTCCCTCCTTTGTTTAGGCCTTTTTATACTGTTGTGAGCTGCAGAATAGGGTTCTCTCTCTCCCTTTGTTTAGGCCTTTTTATACTGTTGTGAGCTGCAGAATAGGGTTCTCTCTCCCTTTGTTTAGGCCTTTTTACACTGTTGTCAGCTGCAGAATAGGGTTCTCTCTCCCTTTGTTTTGGCCTTTTTATACTGTTGTAAGCTGCAGAATAGGGTTCCCTCTGCCTTTGTTTAGGCCTTTTTATACTGTTGTGAGCTGCAGAATAGGGTTCTCTCTCTGCCTTTGTTTAGGCCTTTTTATACTGTTGTGAGCTGCAGAATAGGGTTCTCTCTCCCTTTGTTTAGGCCTTTTTATACTGTTGTGAGCTGCAGAATAGGGTTCTCTCTCTGCCTTTGTTTAGGCCTTTTATACTGTTGTGAGCTGCAGAATAGGGTTCTCTCTCTCCCTTTGTTTAGGCCTTTTTATACTGTTGTGAGCTGCAGAATAGGGTTCTCTCTCCCTTTGCAGGCCTTTTTATACTGTTGTGAGCTGCAGAATCGGGTTCTCCCTCCCTTTGTTTAGGCCTTTTTATACTGTTGTGAGCTGCAGAATAGGGTTCTCTCTCCCTTTGTTTAGGCCTTTTTATACTGTTGTGAGCTGCAGAATAGGGTTCTCTCTCCCTTTGTTTAGGCCTTTTTACACTGTTGTCAGCTGCAGAATAGGGTCTCTCTCTCCCTTTGTTTTGGCCTTTTTATACTGTTGTCAGCTGCAGAATAGGGTTCTCTCCCTTTGTTTAGGCCTTTTTATACTGTTGTGAGCTGCAGAATAGGGTTCTCTCTCCCTTTGTTTAGGCCTTTTTATACTGTTGTGAGCTGCAGAATAGGGTTCTCTCTCTCCCTTTGTTTAGGCCTTTTTATACTGTTGTGAGCTGCAGAATAGGGTTCTCTCTCCCTTTGTTTAGGCCTTTTTATACTGTTGTGAGCTGCAGAATAGGGTTTCTCTCTCCCTTTGTTTAGGCCTTTTTATACTGTTGTCAGCTGCAGAATAGGGTTCTCTCTCTCCCTTTGTTTAGGCCTTTTTATACTGTTGTGAGCTGCAGAATAGGGTTCTCTCTCCCTTTGTTTAGGCCTTTTTATACTGTTGTGAGCTGCAGAATAGGGTTCTCTCTCTCCCTTTGTTTAGGCCTTTTTATACTGTTGTGAGCTGCAGAATAGGGTTCTCTCTCTCCCTTTGTTTAGGCCTTTTTATACTGTTGTCAGCTGCAGAATAGGGTTCTCTCTCCCTTTGTTTAGGCCTTTTTATACTGTTGTGAGCTGCAGAATAGGGTTCTCTCTCCCTTTGTTTAGGCCTTTTATACTGTTGTGAGCTGCAGAATCGGGTTCTCTCCTCCTTTGTTTAGGCCTTTTTATACTGTTGTGAGCTGCAGAATAGGGTTCTCTCTCTCCCTTTGTTTAGGCCTTTTTATTCTGTTGTGAGCTGCAGAATAGGGTTCTCTCTCCCTTTGTTTAGGCCTTTTTACACTGTTGTCAGCTGCAGAATAGGGTTCTCTCTCCCTTTGTTTAGGCCTTTTTATACTGTTGTCAGCTGCAGAATAGGGTTCTCTCTCCCTTTGTTTAGGCCTTTTTATACTGTTGTGAGCTGCAGAATAGGGTTCTCTCTCTCCCTTTGTTTAGGCCTTTTTATACTGTTGTGAGCTGCAGAATAGGGTTCTCTCTCCCTTTGTTTAGGCCTTTTTATACTGTTGTGAGCTGCAGAATAGGGTTCTCCCTCTGCCTTTGTTTAGGCCCTGTTGTGAGCTGCAGAATAGGGTTCTCTCTCCCTTTGTTTAGGCCTTTTTATACTGTTGTGAGCTGCAGAATAGGTTCTCTCTCCCTTTGTTTAGGCCTTTTTATACTGTTGTGAGCTGCAGAATAGGGTTCTCTATCTCCCTTTGTTTAGGCCTTTTTATACTGTTGTGAGCTGCAGAATAGGGTTCTCTCTCTCCCTTTGTTTAGGCCTTTTTATACTGTTGTGAGCTGCAGAATAGGGTTCTCTCTCCCTTTGTTTAGGCCTTTTTATACTGTTGTCAGCTGCAGAATAGGGTTCTCTCTCTCCCTTTGTTTTGGCCTTTTTATACTGTTGTGAGCTGCAGAATAGGGTTCTCTCTCTCCTTTGTTTAGGCCTTTTTATACTGTTGTGAGCTGCAGAATAGGGTTCTCTCTCCCTTTGTTCAGGCCCTGTTGTGAGCTGCAGAATAGGCGGGTTCTCCTCCCTTTGTTTAGGCCTTTTTATACTGTTGTGAGCTGCAGAATAGGGTTCTCTCTCTCCCTTTGTTTAGGCCTTTTTATACTGTTGTGAGCTGCAGAATAGGGTTCTCTCTCCCTTTGTTTAGGCCTTTTTATACTGTTGTCAGCTGCAGAATAGGGTTCTCTCTCCCTTTGTTTTGGCCTTTTTATACTGTTGTAAGCTGCAGAATAGGGCTCTCTCTGCCTTTGTTTAGGCCTTTTTATACTGTTGTGAGCTGCAGAATAGGGTTCTCTCTCCCTTTGTTTAGGCCTTTTTATACTGTTGTGAGCTGCAGAATAGGGTTCTCTCTCCCTTTGTTTAGGCCTTTTATACTGTTGTGAGCTGCAGAATAGGGTTCTCTCTCTCCCTTTGTTTAGGCCTTTTTATACTGTTGTGAGCTGCAGAATAGGGTTCTCTCTCTCCCTTTGTTTAGGCCTTTTATACTGTTGTGAGCTGCAGAATAGGGTTCTCTCTCCCTTTGTTCAGGCCTTTTTATACTGTTGTGAGCTGCAGAATCGGGTTCTCCCTCCTTTGTTTAGGCCTTTTTATACTGTTGTGAGCTGCAGAATAGGGTTTCTCTCTCCCTTTGTTTAGGCCTTTTTATACTGTTGTGAGCTGCAGAATAGGGTTCTCTCTCCCTTTGTTTAGGCCTTTTTACACTGTTGTCAGCTGCAGAATAGGGTTCTCTCTCCCTTTGTTTAGGCCTTTTTATACTGTTGTGAGCTGCAGAATAGGTTCTCTCTCCCTTTGTTTAGGCCTTTTTTACTGTTGTGAGCTGCAGAATAGGGTTCTCTCTCCCTTTGTTTAGGCCTTTTATACTGTTGTGAGCTGCAGAATAGGGTTCTCTCTCCCCTTTGTTTAGGCCTTTTTATACTGTTGTGAGCTGCCTCTCTCTGCCTTTGTTTAGGCCTTTTTATACTGTTGTGAGCTGCAGAATAGGGTTCTCTCTCTCCCTTTGTTTAGGCCTTTTACACTGTTGTCAGCTGCAGAATAGGGTTCTCTCTCTCCCTTTGTTTAGGCCTTTTTATACTGTTGTGAGCTGCAGAATAGGGTTCTCTCTCCCTTTGTTTAGGCCTTTTTATACTGTTGTGAGCTGCAGAATAGGGTTCTCTCTCTCCCTTTGTTTACGCCTTTTTATATTGTTGTGAGCTGCAGAATAGGATTCTCTATCTCCCTTTGTTTTGGCCTTTTTATACTGTTGTCAGCTGCAGAATAGGGTTCTCTCTCTCCCTTTGTTTAGGCCTTTTTATACTGTTGTGAGCTGCAGAATAGGGTTCTCTCTCCCTTTGTTTAGGCCTTTTTATACTGTTGTGAGCTGCAGAATAGGGTTCTCCTCTCCCTTTGTTTAGGCCTTTTTATACTGTTGTGAGCTGCAGAATAGGGTTCTCTCTCTCCCTTTGTTTAGGCCTTTTATACTGTTGTGAGCTGCAGAATAGGGTTCTCTCTCCCTTTGTTTAGGCCTTTTTACACTGTTGTCAGCTGCAGAATAGGGTTCTCTCTCCCTTTGTTTTGGCCTTTTATACTGTTGTAAGCTGCAGAATAGGTTCTCTCTCCCTTTGTTTAGGCCTTTTTATACTGTTTGAGCTGCAGAATAGGGTTCCTCTGCCTTTGTTTAGGCCTTTTTATACTGTTGTGAGCTGCAGAATAGGGTTCTCTCTCCCTTTGTTTAGGCCTTTTTATACTGTTGTGAGCTGCAGAATAGGGCTCCCTCTGCCTTTGTTTAGGCCTTTTTATACTGTTGTGAGCTGCAGAATAGGGTTCTCTCTCTCCCTTTGTTTAGGCCTTTTTATACTGTTGTGAGCTGCAGAATAGGGTTCTCTCTCTCCCTTTGTTTAGGCCTTTTTATACTGTTGTGAGCTGCAGAATAGGGTTCTCTCTCCCTTTGTTTAGGCCTTTTTATACTGTTGTGAGCTGCAGAATAGGGTTCTCTCTCTCCCTTTGTTTAGGCCTTTTTATACTGTTGTGAGCTGCAGAATAGGGTTCTCTCTCCCTTTGTTTAGGCCTTTTTATACTGTTGTGAGCTGCAGAATAGGGTTCTCTCTCTCCCTTTGTTTAGGCCTTTTATACTGTTGTGAGCTGCAGAATAGGGTTCTCTCTCCCTTTGTTTAGGCCTTTTATACTGTTGTGAGCTGCAGAATAGGGTTCTCAGAATAGGGTTCTCTCTTCCTTTGTTTAGGCCTTTTTATACTGTTGTGAGCTGCAGAATAGGGTTCTCTCTCCCTTTGTTTAGGCCTTTTTATACTGTTGTGAGCTGCAGAATAGGGTTCTCTAAACCTTTGTTTAGGCCTTTTTATACTGTTGTCAGCTGCAGAATAGGGTTCTCTCTCTCCCTTTGTTTTGGCCTTTTTATACTGTTGTGAGCTGCAGAATCGGGTTCTCTCTCTCCCTTTGTTTAGGCCTTTTTATACTGTTGTGAGCTGCAGAAGGTTCTCTCTCCCCCTTTGTTCTACTGTTGTTAGAATAGGGTTCTCTAAACCTTTGTTTAGGCCTTTTTATACTGTTGTCAGCTGCAGAATAGCCTTTTTATATTGTTGTGAGCTGCAGAATAGGGTTCTCTAAACCTTTGTTTAGGCCTTTTTATACTGTTGTGAGCTGCAGAATAGGGTTCTCTCTCCCTTTGTTCAGGCCTTTTTATACTGTTGTGAGCTGCAGAATAGGGTTCTCTATCTCCCTTTGTTTTGGCCTTTTTATACTGTTGTCAGCTGCAGAATAGGGTTCTCTCTTCCTTTGTTTAGGCCTTTTTATACTGTTGTGAGCTGCAGAATAGGGTTCTCTCTCCCTTTGTTTAGGCCTTTTTATACTGTTATCAGCTGCAGAATAGGGTTCTCTCTCTCCCTTTGTTTTGGCCTTTTTATACTGTTGTGAGCTGCAGAATCGGGTTCTCTCTCTCCCTTTGTTTAGGCCTTTTTATACTGTTGTGAGCTGCAGAATAGGGTTCTCTCTCCCTTTGTTTAGGCCTTTTTACACTGTTGTCAGCTGCAGAATAGGGTTCTCTCTCTCCCTTTGTTTAGGCCTTTTTATTCTGTTGTGAGCTGCAGAATAGGGTTCTCTCTCCCTTTGTTTAGGCCTTTTTACACTGTTGTCAGCTGCAGAATAGGGTTCTCTCTCCCTTTGTTTAGGCCTTTTTATACTGTTGTGAGCTGCAGAATAGGGTTCTCTCTCCCCCTTTGTTTAGGCCTTTTTATACTGTTGTGAGCTGCAGAATCGGGTTCTCTCTCTCCCTTTGTTTAGGCCTTTTTATACTGTTGTGAGCTGCAGAATCGGGTTCTCTCTCTCCCTTTCTTTAGGCCTTTTTATACTGTTGTGAGCTGCAGAATATGGTTCTCTCTCTCCCTTTGTTTAGGCTTTTTTATACTGTTGTCAGCTGCAGAATAGGGTTCTCTCTCCACCTTTGTTTAGGCCTTTTTATACTGTTGTGAGCTGCAGAATCGGGTTCTCTCTCTCCCTTTGTTTAGGCCTTTTTATACTGTTGTGAGCTGCAGAATAGGGTTCTCTCTCTCCCTTTGTTTAGGCCTTTTTATACTGTTGTGAGCTGCAGAATCGGGTTCTCTCTCCCCCTTTGTTTAGGCCTTTTTATACTGTTGTGAGCTGCAGAATTGGGTTCTCTCTGCCTTTGTTTAGGCCTTTTTATACTGTTGTGAGCTGCAGAATAGGGTTCTCTCTCCCCCTTTGTTTAGGCCTTTTTATACTGTTGTGAGCTGCAGAATCGGGTTCTCTCTCTCCCTTTGTTTAGGCCTTTTTATACTGTTGTGAGCTGCAGAATCGGGTTCTCTCTCTCCCTTTCTTTAGGCCTTTTTATACTGTTGTGAGCTGCAGAATATGGTTCTCTCTCTCCCTTTGTTTAGGCTTTTTATACTGTTGTCAGCTGCAGAATAGGGTTCTCTCTCCACCTTTGTTTAGGCCTTTTTATACTGTTGTCAGCTGCAGAATAGGGTTCTCTCTCCCTTTGTTTAGGCCTTTTTATACTGTTGTGAGCTGCAGAATAGGGTTCTCTCTCTCCCTTTGTTTAGGCCTTTTTATACTGTTGTCAGCTGCAGAATAGGGTTCTCTAAACCTTTGTTTAGGCCTTTTTATACTGTTGTGAGCTGCAGAATAGGGTTCTCTCTCTCCCTTTCTTTAGGCCTTTTTATACTGTTGTGAGCTGCAGAATATGGTTCTCTCTCTCCCTTTGTTTAGGCTTTTTTATACTGTTGTCAGCTGCAGAATAGGGTTCTCTCTCCACCTTTGTTTAGGCCTTTTTATACTGTTGTGAGCTGCAGAATCGGGTTCTCTCTCTCCCTTTGTTTAGGCCTTTTTATACTGTTGTGAGCTGCAGAATAGGGTTCTCTCTCTCCCTTTGTTTAGGCCTTTTTATACTGTTGTGAGCTGCAGAATCGGGTTCTCTCTCCCCCTTTGTTTAGGCCTTTTTATACTGTTGTGAGCTGCAGAATTGGGTTCTCTCTGCCTTTGTTTAGGCCTTTTTATACTGTTGTGAGCTGCAGAATAGGGTTCTCTCTCCCCCTTTGTTTAGGCCTTTTTATACTGTTGTGAGCTGCAGAATCGGGTTCTCTCTCTCCCTTTGTTTAGGCCTTTTTATACTGTTGTGAGCTGCAGAATCGGGTTCTCTCTCTCCCTTTGTTTAGGCCTTTTTATACTGTTGTGAGCTGCAGAATATGGTTCTCTCTCTCCCTTTGTTTAGTCCTTTTTATACTGTTGTCAGCTGCAGAATAGGGTTCTCTAAAACCTTTGTTTAGGCCTTTTTATACTGTTGTCAGCTGCAGAATAGGGTTCTCTCTCTCCCTTTGTTTAGGCCATTTTACACTGTTGTGAGCTGCAGAATAGGGCTCTCTCTCTCCCTTTGTTTACGCCTTTTTATACTGTTGTGAGCTGCAGAATAGGGTTCTCTCTCTCCCTTTGTTTAGGCCTTTTTATACTGTTGTGAGCTGCAGAATAGGGTTCTCTCTCCCTTTGTTCAGGCCTTTTTATACTGTTGTGAGCTGCAGAATAGGGTTCTCTATCTCCCTTTGTTTTGGCCTTTTTATACTGTTGTCAGCTGCAGAATAGGGTTCTCTCTTCCTTTGTTTAGGCCTTTTTATACTGTTGTGAGCTGCAGAATAGGGTTCTCTCTCTCCCTTTGTTTAGGCCTTTTATACTGTTGTGAGCTGCAGAATAGGGTTCTCTCTCCCTTTGTTTAGGCTTTTTTACACTGTTGTCAGCTGCAGAATAGGGTTTCTCTCTCCCTTTGTTTAGGCCTTTTTTACTGTTGTCAGCTGCAGAATAGGGTTCTCTCTCCCTTTGTTTTGGCCTTTTTATACTGTTGTAAGCTGCAGAATAGGGTTCTCTCTCTCCCTTTGTTTAGGCCTTTTTATACTGTTGTGAGCTGCAGAATAGGGTTCTCTCTCCCTTTGTTTAGGCCTTTTTACACTGTTGTGAGCTGCAGAATAGGGTTCTCTCTCTCCATTTGTTTAGGCCTTTTTATACTGTTGTGAGCTGCAGAATAGGGTTCTCTCTCCCTTTGTTTAGGCCGTTTTACACTGTTGTGAGCTGCAGAATAGGGTTCTCTCTCTCCCTTTGTTTAGGCCTTTTACACTGTTGTCAGCTGCAGAATAGGGTTCTCTCTATCCCTTTGTTTAGGCCTTTTTATACTGTTGTGGGCTGCAGAATAGGGTTCTCTCTCCCTTTGTTTTGGCCTTTTTATACTGTTGTGAGCTGCAGAATAGGGTTCTCTCTCTCCCTTTGTTTAGGCCTTTTTATACTGTTGTCAGCTGCAGAATAGGGTTCTCTCTCCTTTGTTTACGCCTTTGTTTTAGGGTTCTCTCTCCCTTTGTTTAGGCCTTTTTATACTGTTGTGAGCTGCAGAATAGGGTTCTCTCTCTCCCTTTGTTTAGGCCTTTTTATACTGTTGTGAGCTGCAGAATAGGGTTCTCTATCTCCCTTTGTTTTGGCCTTTTATACTGTTGTGAGCTGCAGAATAGGGTTCTCTCTCCCTTTGTTTTGGCCTTTTTATACTGTTGTGAGCTGCAGAATAGGGTTCTCTCTCCCTTTGTTTAGGCCTTTTCATACTGTTGTGAGCTGCAGAATAGGGTTCTCCCTCCCTTTGTTTAGGCCTTTTTATACTGTTGTCAGCTGCAGAATAGGGTTTCTCTCTCCCTTTGTTTTGGCCTTTTTATACTGTTGTGAGCTGCAGAATAGGGTTCTCTCTCCCTTTGTTTAGGCCTTTTTATACTGTTGTGAGCTTAGGGTTCTCTCCCTTTGTTTAGGCCTTTTTATACTGTTGTCAGCTGCAGAATAGGGTTCTCTCTCTCCCTTTGTTTACGCCTTTTATTTGTTGTGAGCTGCAGAATAGGGTTCTCTAAACCTTTGTTTAGGCCTTTTATACTGTTGTGAGCTGCAGAATAGGGTTCTCTCTCCCTTTGTTTAGACCTTTTATACTGTTGTGAGCTGCAGAATAGGGTTCTCTCTCCCTTTGTTTAGGCCTTTTTATACTGTTGTGAGCTGCAGAATAGGGTTCTCTCTCTCCCTTTGTTTAGGCCTTTTTATACTGTTGTGAGCTGCAGAATAGGGTTCTCTCCTCCTTTGTTTAGGCCTTTTTATACTGTTGTGAGCTGCAGAATAGGGTTCTCTCTCCCTTTGTTTAGGCCTTTTTATACTGTTGTGAGCTGCAGAATAGGGTTCTCTCTCCCTTTGTTTAGGCCTTTTTACACTGTTGTCAGCTGCAGAATAGGGTTCTTGTCCCTTTGTTTTGGCCTTTTTATACTGTTGTAAGCTGCAGAATAGGGTTCTCTCTCTCCCTTTGTTTAGGCCTTTTTATACTGTTGTGAGCTGCAGAATAGGGTTCTCTCTCCCTTTGTTTAGGCCTTTTTACACTGTTGTGAGCTTAGGGTTCTCTCTCTCCATTTGTTTAGGCCTTTTTATACTGTTGTGAGCTGCAGAATAGGGTTCTCTCTCCCTTTGTTTAGGCCGTTTTACACTGTTGTGAGCTGCAGAATAGGGTTCTCTCTCTCCCTTTGTTTAGGCCTTTTACACTGTTGTCAGCTGCAGAATAGGGTTCTCTCTCTCCCTTTGTTTAGGCCTTTTATACTGTTGTGAGCTGCAGAATAGGGTTCTCTCTCCCTTTGTTTAGGCCTTTTTATACTGTTGTGAGCTGCAGAATACACTGTTGGGCTGCAGAATAGGGTTCTCTCTCCCTTTGTTTAGGCCTTTTTATACTGTTGTGAGCTGCAGAATAGGGTTCCCTCCCTTTGTTCAGGCCTTTTTACACTGTTGTCAGCTGCAGAATAGGGTCTCTCTCCCTTTGTTTTGGCCTTTTTATACTGTTGTGAGCTGCAGAATAGGGTTCTCCCTCCCTTTGTTCAGGCCTTTTTACACTGTTGTCAGCAGCAGAATAGGGTTCTCTCTCCCTTTGTTTTGGCCTTTTTATACTATTGTGAGCTGCAGAGTAGGGTTCTCTCTCCCTTTGTTCAGGCCTTTTCATACTGTTGTGAGCTGCAGAATATGGTTCTCTCTCTCCCTTTGTTTAGGCCTTTTTATACTGTTGTCAGCTGCAGAATAGGGTTCTCTAAAACCTTTGTTTAGGCCTTTTTATACGGTTGTCCGCTGCAGAATAGGGTTCTCTCTCTCCCTTTGTTTAGGCCATTTTACACTGTTGTTAGCTGCAGAATAGGGCTCCCTCTGCCTTTGTTTAGGCCTTTTTATACTGTTGTGAGCTGCAGAATAGGGCTCTCTCTCTCCCTTTGTTTACGCCTTTTTATATTGTTGTGAGCTGCAGAATAGGGTTCTCTAAACCTTTGTTTAGGCCTTTTTATACTGTTGTGAGCTGCAGAATAGGGTTCTCTCTCTCCCTTTGTTTAGGCCTTTTTATACTGTTGTGAGCTGCAGAATAGGGTTCTCTCTCCCTTTGTTCAGGCCTTTTTATACTGTTGTGAGCTGCAGAATAGGGTTCTCTATCTCCCTTTGTTTTGGCCTTTTTATACTGTTGTGAGCTGCAGAATAGGGTTCTCTCTCCCCCTTTGTTTAGGCCTTTTTATACTGTTGTGAGCTGCAGAATAGGGTTCTCTCTCTCCCTTTGTTTAGTCCTTTTTATACTGTTGTGAGCTGCAGAATAGGGTTCTCTCTCCCTTTGTTTAGGCCTTTTTACACTGTTGTCAGCTGCAGAATAGGGTTCTCTCTCTCCCTTTGTTTTGGCCTTTTTATACTGTTGTCAGCTGCAGAATAGGGTTCTCTCTCTCCCTTTGTTTTGGCCTTTTTATACTGTTGTGAGCTGCAGAATAGGGTTCTCTCTCTCCCTTTGTTTAGGCCTTTTTATACTGTTGTGAGCTGCAGAATAGGGTTCTCTCTCCCTTTGTTCAGGCCTTTTTATTCTGTTGTGAGCTCCAGAATCGGGTTCTCCCTCCGTTTGTTTAGGCCTTTTTATACTGTTGTGAGCTGCAGAATAGGGTTCTCTCTCTCCCTTTGTTTAGGCCTTTTTATTCTGTTGTGAGCTGCAGAATAGGGTTCTCTCTCCCTTTGTTTAGGCCTTTTTACACTGTTGTCAGCTGCAGAATAGGGTTCTCTCTCCCTTTGTTTTGGCCTTTTTGTACTGTTGTAAGCTGCAGAATAGGGTTCTCTCTCTCCCTTTGTTTAGGCCTTTTTATACTGTTGTGGGCTGCAGAATAGGGTTCTCTCTCCCTTTGTTTAGGCCTTTTTACACTGTTGTGAGCTGCAGAACAGGGTTCTCTCTCTCCATTTGTTTAGGCCTTTTTATACTGTTGTGAGCTGCAGAATAGGGTTCTCTCTCCCTTTGTTTAGGCCGTTTTACACTGTTGTGAGCTGCAGAATAGGGTTCTCTCTCTCCCTTTGTTTAGGCCTTTTACACTGTTGTCAGCTGCAGAATAGGGTTCTCTCTATCCCTTTGTTTAGGCCTTTTTATACTGTTGTCAGCTGCAGAATAGGGTTCTCTCTCCCTTTGTTCAGGCGTTTTTACACTGTTTCAGTTTTGGCCTTTTTATACTGTTGTGAGCTGCAGAATAGGGCTCTCTCTCCCTTTGTTCAGGCCTTTTTATTCTGTTGTGAGCTGCAGAATAGGGTTCTCTCTCCCTTTGTTTAGGCCTTTTTACACTGTTGTGAGCTGCAGAATAGGGTTCTCTCTCCCTTTGTTTAGGCCTTTTTACACTGTTGTGAGCTGCAGAATAGGGTTCTCTATCCCTTTGTTCAGGCCTTTTTATACTGTTGTGAGCTGCAGAATAGGGTTCTCCCTCCCTTTGTTCAGGCCTTTTTACACTGTTGTCAGCAGCAGAATAGGGTTCTCTCTCCCTTTGTTTTGGCCTTTTTATACTGTTGTGAGCTGCAGAATAGGGTTCTCCCTCCCTTTGTTCAGGCCTTTTTACACTGTTGTCAGCAGCAGAATAGGGTTCTCTCTCCCTTTGTTTTGGCCTTTTTATACTATTGTGAGCTGCAGAGTAGGGTTCTCTCTCCCTTTGTTCAGGCCTTTTCATACTGTTGTCAGCTGCAGAATAGGGTTCTCTCTCCCTTTGTTTAGGCCTTTTTACACTGTTGTCAGCTGCAGAATAGGGTTCTCTCTCTCCCTTTGTTTAGGCCTTTTTACACTGTTGTGAGCTGCAGAGTAGGGTTCTCTCTCTCCCTTTGTTTAGCCTTTTTACATGAGCTGCAGAATCGGGTTCTCTCTCCCTTTGTTTAGGCCTTTTTATACTGTTGTGAGCTGCAGAATAGGGTTCTCTCTCCCCCTTTGTTTAGGCCTTTTTATTCTGTTGTGAGCTGCAGAATAGGGTTCTCTCTCCCTTTGTTTAGGCCTTTTTACACTGTTGTCAGCTGCAGAATAGGGTTCTCTCTCCCTTTGTTTTGGCCTTTTTATACTGTTGTAAGCTGCAGAAAGGGTTCTCTCTCTCCCTTTGTTTAGGCCTTTTTATACTGTTGTGGGCTTAGGGTTCTCTCTCCCTTTGTTTAGGCCTTTTTACACTGTTGTGAGCTGCAGAATAGGGTTCTCTCTCTCCATTTGTTTAGGCCTTTTTATACTGTTGTGAGCTGCAGAATAGGTTCTCTCTCCCTTTGTTTAGGCCTTTACACTGTTGTGAGCTGCAGAATAGGGTTCTCTCTCTCCCTTTGTTTAGGCCTTTTATACTGTTGTCAGCTGCAGAATAGGGTTCTCTCTCTCCCTTTGTTTATGTCTTTTATACTGTTGTGAGCTGCAGAATAGGGCTCTCCCTTTGTTAGGCCTTTTATACTGTTGTCAGCTGCAGAATAGGGTTCTCTCTCTCCCTTTGTTTAGGCCTTTTATACTGTTGTGAGCTGCAGAATCGGGTTCTCTCTCCCCTTTGTTTAGGCCTTTTTATACTGTTGTGAGCTGCAGAATCGGGTTTCTCTCTCCCTTTGTTTAGGCCTTTTATACTGTTGTGAGCTGCAGAATCGGGTTCTCTCTCCCCTTTGTTTAGGCCTTTTATACTGTTGTGAGCTGCAGAATCGGGTTCTCTCTGCCTTTGTTTAGGCCTTTTTATACTGTTGTGAGCTGCAGAATAGGGTTCTCTCTCCCCCTTTGTTTAGGCCTTTTTATAATGTTGTGAGCTGCAGAATCGGGTTCTCTCTCTCCGTTTGTTTAGGCCTTTTTATACTGTTGTGAGCTGCAGAATAGGGTTCTCTCTCTCCCTTTGTTTAGGCCTTTTTATTCTGTTGTGAGCTGCAGAATAGGGTCTCTCTCTCCCTTTGTTTAGGCCTTTTTACACTGTTGTCAGCTGCAGAATAGGGTTCTCTCTCCCTTTGTTTTGGCCTTTTTATACTGTTGTAAGCTGCAGAATAGGGTTCTCTCTCTCCCTTTGTTTAGGCCTTTTTATACTGTTGTGGGCTGCAGAATAGGGTTCTCTCTCCCTTTGTTTAGGCCTTTTTACACTGTTGTGAGCTGCAGAACAGGGTTCTCTCTCTCCATTTGTTTAGGCCTTTTTATACTGTTGTGAGCTGCAGAATAGGGTTCTCTCTCCCTTTGTTTAGGCCGTTTTACACTGTTGTGAGCTGCAGAATAGGGTTCTCTCTCTCCCTTTGTTTAGGCCTTTTACACTGTTGTCAGCTGCAGAATAGGGTTCTCTCTATCCCTTTGTTTAGGCCTTTTTATACTGTTGTCAGCTGCAGAATAGGGTTCTCTCTCCCTTTGTTCAGGCGTTTTTACACTGTTGTCAGCAGCAGAATAGGGTTCTCTCTCTCCCTTTGTTTTGGCCTTTTTATACTGTTGTGAGCTGCAGAATAGGCTCTCTCTCCCTTTGTTAGGCCTTTTTACTGTTGTGAGCTGCAGAATAGGGTTCTCTCTCCCTTTGTTTAGGCCTTTTTACACTGTTGTGAGCTGCAGAATAGGGTTCTCTCTCCCTTTGTTTAGGCCTTTTTACACTGTTGTGAGCTGCAGAATAGGGTTCTCTATCCCTTTGTTTCAGGCCTTTTATACTGTTGTGAGCTGCAGAATAGGGTTCTCCCTCCCTTTGTTCAGGCCTTTTTACACTGTTGTCAGCAGCAGAATAGGGTCTCTCTCTCCTTTGTTTTGGCCTTTTTATACTATTGTGAGCTTAGGGTTCTCTCTCCCTTTTTAGGCCTTTTTATACTGTTGTCAGCTGCAGAATAGGGTTCTCTCTCCCTTTGTTTAGGCCTTTTACACTGTTGTCAGCTGCAGAATAGGGTTCTCTCTCTCACTTTGTTTAGGCCTTTTTACACTGTTGTGAGCTGCAGAGTAGGGTTCTCTCTCTCCCTTTGTTTAGGCCTTTTTACACTGTTGTGAGCTGCAGAATCGGGTTCTCCCTCCCTTTGTTTAGGCCTTTTTATACTGTTGTGAGCTGCAGAATAGGGTTCTCTCTCCCCCTTTGTTTAGGCCTTTTTATTCTGTTGTGAGCTGCAGAATAGGGTTCTCTCTCCCTTTGTTTAGGCCTTTTTACACTGTTGTCAGCTGCAGAATAGGGTTCTCTCTCCCTTTGTTTTGGCCTTTTTATACTGTTGTAAGCTGCAGAATAGGGTTCTCTCTCTCCCTTTGTTTAGGCCTTTTTATACTGTTGTGGGCTGCAGAATAGGGTTCTCTCTCTCCCTTTGTTTAATCCATTTTACACTGTTGTGAGCTGCAGAATAGGGTTCTCTAAACCTTTGTTTAGGCCTTTTTATACTGTTGTCCGCTGCAGAATAGGGTTCTCTCTCTCCCTTTGTTTAATCCATTTTACACTGTTGTGAGCTGCAGAATAGGGTTCTCTAAACCTTTGTTTAGGCCTTTTTATACTGTTGTCCGCTGCAGAATAGGGTTCTCTCTCTCCCTTTGTTTAGGCCATTTTACACTGTTGTTAGCTGCAGAATAGGGCTCCCTCTGCCTTTGTTTAGGCCTTTTTATACTGTTGTGAGCTGCAGAATAGGATTCTCTCTCTCCCTTTGTTTACGCCTTTTTATATTGTTGTGAGCTGCAGAATAGGGTTCTCTAAACCTTTGTTTAGGCCTTTTTATACTGTTGTGAGCTGCAGAATAGGGTTCTCTCTCTCCCTTTGTTTACGCCTTTTTATATTGTTGTGAGCTGCAGAATAGGGTTCTCTAAACCTTTGTTTAGGCCTTTTTATACTGTTGTGAGCTGCAGAATAGGGTTCTCTCTCTCCCTTTGTTTAGGCCTTTTTATACTGTTGTGAGCTGCAGAATAGGGTTCTCTCTCCCTTTGTTCAGGCCTTTTTATACTGTTGTGAGCTGCAGAATAGGGTTCTCTATCTCCCTTTGTTTTGGCCTTTTTATACTGTTGTCAGCTGCAGAATAGGGTTCTCTCTTCCTTTGTTTAGGCCTTTTTATACTGTTGTGAGCTGCAGAATAGGGTTCTCTCTCTCCCTTTGTTTAGTCCTTTTTATACTGTTGTCAGCTGCAGAATAGGATTCTCTCTCTCCCTTTGTTTACGCCTTTTTATATTGTTGTGAGCTGCAGAATAGGGTTCTCTAAACCTTTGTTTAGGCCTTTTTATACTGTTGTGAGCTGCAGAATAGGGTTCTCTCTCTCCCTTTGTTTAGGCCTTTTTATACTGTTGTGAGCTGCAGAATCGGGTTCTCTCTCTCCCTTTGTTTAGGCCTTTTTATACTGTTGTGAGCTGCAGAATAGGGTTCTCTCTCCCTTTGTTTAGGCCTTTTTATACTGTTGTGAGCTGCAGAATCGGGTTCTCTCTGCCTTTGTTTAGGCCTTTTTATACTGTTGTCAGCTGCAGAATAGGGTTCTCTCTTCCTTTGTTTAGGCCTTTTTATACTGTTGTGAACTGCAGAATAGGGTTCTCTCTCTCCCTTTGTTTAGTCCTTTTTATACTGTTGTGAGCTGCAGAATAGGGTTCTCTCTCCCTTTGTTTAGGCCTTTTTACACTGTTGTCAGCTGCAGAATAGGGTTCTCTCTCTCCCTTTGTTTTGGCCTTTTTATACTGTTGTGAGCTGCAGAATAGGGTTCTCTCTCTCCCTTTGTTTAGGCCTTTTTATACTGTTGTGAGCTGCAGAATAGGGTTCTCTCTCCCTTTGTTCAGGCCTTTTTATTCTGTTGTGAGCTCCAGAATCGGGTTCTCCCTCCGTTTGTTTAGGCCTTTTTATACTGTTGTGAGCTGCAGAATAGGGTTCTCTCTCTCCCTTTGTTTAGGCCTTTTTATTCTGTTGTGAGCTGCAGAATAGGGTTCTCTCTCCCTTTGTTTAGGCCTTTTTACACTGTTGTCAGCTGCAGAATAGGGTTCTCTCTCCCTTTGTTTTGGCCTTTTTATACTGTTGTAAGCTGCAGAATAGGGCTCCCTCTGCCTTTGTTTAGGCCTTTTTATACTGTTGTGAGCTGCAGAATAGGGCTCCCTCTGCCTTTGTTTAGGCCTTTTTATACTGTTGTGAGCTGCAGAATAGGGTTCTCTCTCCCCCTTTGTTTAGGCCTTTTTATACTGTTGTGAGCTGCAGAATAGGGCTCCCTCTGCCTTTGTTTAGGCCTTTTTATACTGTTGTGAGCTGCAGAATAGGGTTCTCTCTCTCCCTTTGTTTAGGCCTTTTTATACTGTTGTCAGCTGCAGAATAGGATTCTCTCTCTCCCTTTGTTTACGCCTTTTTATATTGTTGTGAGCTGCAGAATAGGGTTCTCTCTCCCTTTGTTTAGGCCTTTTTATACTGTTGTGAGCTGCAGAATAGGGTTCTCTCTCCCTTTGTTTTGGCCTTTTTATACTGTTGTCAGCTGCAGAATAGGGTTCTCTCTTCCTTTGTTTAGGCCTTTTTATACTGTTGTGAGCTGCAGAATAGGGTTCTCTCTCCCTTTGTTTAGGCCTTTTTATACTGTTGTGAGCTGCAGAATAGGGTTCTCTAAACCTTTGTTTAGGCCTTTTTATACTGTTGTCAGCTGCAGAATAGGGTTCTCTCTCTCCCTTTGTTTTGGCCTTTTTATACTGTTGTGAGCTGCAGAATCGGGTTCTCTCTCTCCCTTTGTTTAGGCCTTTTTATACTGTTGTGAGCTGCAGAATAGGGTTCTCTAAACCTTTGTTTAGGCCTCTTTATACTGTTGTCAGTTGCAGAATAGGGTTCTCTCTCTCCCTTTGTTTACGCCTTTTTATATTGTTGTGAGCTGCAGAATAGGGTTCTCTAAACCTTTGTTTAGGCCTTTTTATACTGTTGTGAGCTGCAGAATAGGGTTCTCTCTCTCCCTTTGTTTAGGCCTTTTTATACTGTTGTGAGCTGCAGAATAGGGTTCTCTCTCCCTTTGTTCAGGCCTTTTTATACTGTTGTGAGCTGCAGAATAGGGTTCTCTATCTCCCTTTGTTTTGGCCTTTTTATACTGTTGTCAGCTGCAGAATAGGGTTCTCTCTTCCTTTGTTTAGGCCTTTTTATACTGTTGTGAGCTGCAGAATAGGGTTCTCTCTCCCTTTGTTTAGGCCTTTTTATACTGTTATCAGCTGCAGAATAGGGTTCTCTCTCTCCCTTTGTTTTGGCCTTTTTATACTGTTGTGAGCTGCAGAATCGGGTTCTCTCTCTCCCTTTGTTTAGGCCTTTTTATACTGTTGTGAGCTGCAGAATAGGGTTCTCTCTCCCTTTGTTTAGGCCTTTTTACACTGTTGTCAGCTGCAGAATAGGGTTCTCTCTCTCCCTTTATTTAGGCCTTTTTATTCTGTTGTGAGCTGCAGAATAGGGTTCTCTCTCCCTTTGTTTAGGCCTTTTTACACTGTTGTCAGCTGCAGAATAGGGTTCTCTCTCCCTTTGTTTAGGCCTTTTTATACTGTTGTGAGCTGCAGAATAGGGTTCTCTCTCCCCCTTTGTTTAGGCCTTTTTATACTGTTGTGAGCTGCAGAATCGGGTTCTCTCTCTCCCTTTGTTTAGGCCTTTTTATACTGTTGTGAGCTGCAGAATCGGGTTCTCTCTCTCCCTTTCTTTAGGCCTTTTTATACTGTTGTGAGCTGCAGAATATGGTTCTCTCTCTCCCTTTGTTTAGGCTTTTTTATACTGTTGTCAGCTGCAGAATAGGGTTCTCTCTCCACCTTTGTTTAGGCCTTTTTATACTGTTGTGAGCTGCAGAATCGGGTTCTCTCTCTCCCTTTGTTTAGGCCTTTTTATACTGTTGTGAGCTGCAGAATAGGGTTCTCTCTCTCCCTTTGTTTAGGCCTTTTTATACTGTTGTGAGCTGCAGAATCGGGTTCTCTCTCCCCCTTTGTTTAGGCCTTTTTATACTGTTGTGAGCTGCAGAATTGGGTTCTCTCTGCCTTTGTTTAGGCCTTTTTATACTGTTGTGAGCTGCAGAATAGGGTTCTCTCTCCCCCTTTGTTTAGGCCTTTTTATACTGTTGTGAGCTGCAGAATCGGGTTCTCTCTCTCCCTTTGTTTAGGCCTTTTTATACTGTTGTGAGCTGCAGAATCGGGTTCTCTCTCTCCCTTTCTTTAGGCCTTTTTATACTGTTGTGAGCTGCAGAATATGGTTCTCTCTCTCCCTTTGTTTAGGCTTTTTTATACTGTTGTCAGCTGCAGAATAGGGTTCTCTCTCCACCTTTGTTTAGGCCTTTTTATACTGTTGTCAGCTGCAGAATAGGGTTCTCTCTCCCTTTGTTTAGGCCTTTTTATACTGTTGTGAGCTGCAGAATAGGGTTCTCTCTCTCCCTTTGTTTAGGCCTTTTTATACTGTTGTCAGCTGCAGAATAGGGTTCTCTAAACCTTTGTTTAGGCCTTTTTATACTGTTGTGAGCTGCAGAATAGGATTCTCTCTCTCCCTTTCTTTAGGCCTTTTTATACTGTTGTGAGCTGCAGAATATGGTTCTCTCTCTCCCTTTGTTTAGGCTTTTTTATACTGTTGTCAGCTGCAGAATAGGGTTCTCTCTCCACCTTTGTTTAGGCCTTTTTATACTGTTGTGAGCTGCAGAATAGGGTTCTCTCTCTCCCTTTGTTTTGGCCTTTTTATACTGTTGTCAGCTGCAGAATAGGGTTCTCTCTCCCTTTGTTTAGGCCTTTTTATACTGTTGTGAGCTGCAGAATAGGGTTCTCTCTCCCTTTGTTTAGGCCTTTTTACACTGTTGTGAGCTGCAGAATAGGGTTCTCTAAACCTTTGTTCAGGCGTTTTTACACTGTTGTCAGCAGCAGAATAGGGTTCTCTCTCCCTTTGTTCAGGCCTTTTATACTGTTGTCAGCTGCAGAATAGGGTTCTCTCTCCCTTTGTTTAGGCCTTTTTACACTGTTGTGAGCTGCAGAATAGGGTTCTCTCTCTCCCCTTTTTACACGGTTGTTAGCTGCAGAATAGGGTTCTCTCTCCCTTTGTTTAGGCCTTTTTACACTGTTGTCAGCTGCAGAATAGGGTTCTCTCTCTCCCTTTGTTTAGGCCTTTTTACACTGTTGTCAGCTGCAGAATAGGGTTCTCTCTCCCTTTGTTTAGGCCTTACACTGTTGTCAGCTGCAGAATAGGGTTCTCTCTCTCCCTTTGTTTAGGCCTTTTTATACTGTTGTTAGCTGCAGAATAGGGTTCTCTCTCCCTTTGTTTAGGCCTTTTTACACTGTTGTCAGCTGCAGAATAGGGTTCTCTCTCTCCCTTTGTTTAGGCCTTTTTACACGGTTGTTAGCTGCAGAATCGGGTTCTCTCTCCCTTTGTTTAGGCCTTTTTACACTGTTGTCAGCTGCAGAATAGGGTTCTCTCTCTCCCTTTGTTTAGGCCTTTTTACACTGTTGTGAGCTGCAGAATAGGGTTCTCCCTCCCTTTGTTCAGGCGTTTTTACACTGTTGTCAGCAGCAGAATAGGGTTCTCTCTCTCCCTTTGTTTTGGCCTTTTTATACTGTTGTCAGCTGCAGAATAGGGTTCTCTCTCCCTTTGTTTAGGCCTTTTTATACTGTTGTGAGCTGCAGAATAGGGTTCTCTAAACCTTTGTTCAGGCGTTTTTACACTGTTGTCAGCAGCAGAATAGGGTTCTCTCTCTCCCTTTGTTCAGGCCTTTTCATACTGTTGTCAGCTGCAGAATAGGGTTCTCTCTCCCTTTGTTTAGGCCTTTTTACACTGTTGTGAGCTGCAGAATTGGGTTCTCTCTCTCCCTTTGTTAACGCCTTTTTACACGGTTGTTAGCTGCAGAATAGGGTTCTCTCTCCCTTTGTTTAGGCCTTTTTACACTGTTGTCAGCTGCAGAATAGGGTTCTCTCTCTCCCTTTGTTTAGGCCTTTTTACACTGTTGTCAGCTGCAGAATAGGGTTCTCTCTCCCTTTGTTTAGGCCTTTTTACACTGTTGTCAGCTGCAGAATAGGGTTCTCTCTCTCCCTTTGTTTAGGCCTTTTTACACGGTTGTTAGCTGCAGAATAGGGTTCTCTCTCCCTTTGTTTAGGCCTTTTTACACTGTTGTCAGCTGCAGAATAGGGTTCTCTCTCTCCCTTTGTTTAGGCCTTTTTACACGGTTGTTAGCTGCAGAATCGGGTTCTCTCTCCCTTTGTTTAGGCCTTTTTACACTGTTGTCAGCTGCAGAATAGGGTTCTCTCTCTCCCTTTGTTTAGGCCTTTTTACACTGTTGTGAGCTGCAGAATAGGGTTCTCTCTCTCCCTTTGTTTAGGCCTTTTTACACTGTTGTGAGCTGCAGAATCGGGTTCTCCCTCCCTTTGTTTAGGCCTTTTTATACTGTTGTGAGCTGCAGAATAGGGTTCTCCCTCCCTTTGTTTAGGCCTTTTTACACTGTTGTGAGCTGCAGAATCGGGTTTCTCCCTCCCTTTGTTTAGGCCTTTTTATACTGTTGTGAGCTGCAGAATAGGGTTCTCTCTCTCCCTTTGTTTAGGCCTTTTTACACTGTTGTGAGCTGCAGAATCGGGTTCTCCCTCCCTTTGTTTAGGCCTTTTTATACTGTTGTGAGCTGCAGAATAGGGTTCTCCCTCCCTTTGTTTAGGCCTTTTTACACTGTTGTGAGCTGCAGAATCGGGTTCTCCCTCCCTTTGTTTAGGCCTTTTTATACTGTTGTGAGCTGCAGAATAGGGTTCTCTCTCTCCCTTTGTTTAGGCCTTTTTACACTGTTGTGAGCTGCAGAATCGGGTTCTCCCTCCCTTTGTTTAGGCCTTTTTATACTGTTGTGAGCTGCAGAATAGGGTTCTCTCTCTGCCTTTGTTCAGGCGTTTTTACACTGTTGTCAGCAGCAGAATAGGGTTCTCTCTCTCCCTTTGTTTTGGCCTTTTTATACTGTTGTGAGCTGCAGAATAGGGTTCTCCCTCCCTTTGTTCAGGCGTTTTTACACTGTTGTCAGCAGCAGAATAGGGTTCTCTCTCTCCCTTTGTTTTGGCCTTTTTATACTGTTGTGAGCTGCAGAGTAGGGTTCTCTCTCCCTTTGTTCAGGCCTTTTCATACTGTTGTCAGCTGCAGAATAGGGTTCTCTCTCCCTTTGTTTAGGCCTTTTTACACTGTTGTCAGCTGCAGAATAGGGTTCTCTCTCTCCCTTTGTTTAGGCCTTTTTATACTGTTGTGGGCTGCAGAATAGGGTTCTCTCTCCCTTTGTTTTGGCCTTTTTATACTGTTGTAAGCTGCAGAATCGGGTGCTCTTTCCCTTTGTTTTGGCCTTTTTACACTGTTGTGAGCTGCAGAATAGGGTTCTCTCTCTCCCTTTGTTTACGCCTTTTTACACGGTTGTTAGCTGCAGAATAGGGTTCCCTCTCCCTTTGTTTTGGCCTTTTTATACTGTTGTGAGCTGCAGAATAGGGTTCTCTCTCTCCCTTTGTTTAGGCCTTTTTATACTGTTGTGAGCTGCAGAATAGGGTTCTCTCTCTCCCTTTGTTTAGGCCTTTTTATACTGTTGTGGGCTGCAGAATAGGGTTCTCTCTCCCTTTGTTTTGGCCTTTTTATACTGTTGTAAGCTGCAGAATCGGGTGCTCTTTCCCTTTGTTTTGTCCTTTTTACACTGTTGTGAGCTGCAGAATAGGGTTCTCTCTCCCTTTGTTTATGCCTTTTTACACGGTTGTTAGCTGCAGAATAGGGTTCCCTCTCCCTTTGTTTAGACCTTTTATACTGTTGTGAGCTGCAGAATAGGGTTCTCTCTCCCTTTGTTTTGGCCTTTTTATACTGTTGTGAGCTGCAGAATAGGGTTCTCTCTCTCCTTTGTTTAGGCCTTTTTATACTGTTGTGAGCTGCAGAATAGGGTTCTCCCTCCCTTTGTTCAGGCGTTTTTACACTGTTGTCAGCAGCAGAATAGGGTTCTCTCTCTCCCTTTGTTTTGGCCTTTTTATACTGTTGTCAGCTGCAGAATAGGGTTCTCTCTCCCTTTGTTTAGGCCTTTTTATACTGTTGTGAGCTGCAGAATAGGGTTCTCTCTCCCTTTGTTTAGGCCTTTTTACACTGTTGTGAGCTGCAGAATAGGGTTCTCTAAACCTTTGTTCAGGCGTTTTTACACTGTTGTCAGCAGCAGAATAGGGTTCTCTCTCTCCCTTTGTTCAGGCCTTTTCATACTGTTGTCAGCTGCAGAATAGGGTTCTCTCTCCCTTTGTTTAGGCCTTTTTACACTGTTGTGAGCTGCAGAATTGGGTTCTCTCTCTCCCTTTGTTTACGCCTTTTTACACGGTTGTTAGCTGCAGAATAGGGTTCTCTCTCCCTTTGTTTAGGCCTTTTTACACTGTTGTCAGCTGCAGAATAGGGTTCTCTCTCTCCCTTTGTTTAGGCCTTTTTACACTGTTGTCAGCTGCAGAATAGGGTTCTCTCTCCCTTTGTTTAGGCCTTTTTACACTGTTGTCAGCTGCAGAATAGGGTTCTCTCTCTCCCTTTGTTTAGGCCTTTTTACACGGTTGTTAGCTGCAGAATAGGGTTCTCTCTCCCTTTGTTTAGGCCTTTTTACACTGTTGTCAGCTGCAGAATAGGGTTCTCTCTCTCCCTTTGTTTAGGCCTTTTTACACGGTTGTTAGCTGCAGAATCGGGTTCTCTCTCCCTTTGTTTAGGCCTTTTTACACTGTTGTCAGCTGCAGAATAGGGTTCTCTCTCTCCCTTTGTTTAGGCCTTTTTACACTGTTGTGAGCTGCAGAATAGGGTTCTCTCTCCCTTTGTTTAGGCCTTTTTACACTGTTGTGAGCTGCAGAATCGGGTTCTCCCTCCCTTTGTTTAGGCCTTTTTATACTGTTGTGAGCTGCAGAATAGGGTTCTCCCTCCCTTTGTTTAAGCCTTTTTACACTGTTGTGAGCTGCAGAATCGGGTTTCTCCCTCCCTTTGTTTAGGCCTTTTTATACTGTTGTGAGCTGCAGAATAGGGTTCTCTCTCTCCCTTTGTTTAGGCCTTTTTACACTGTTGTGAGCTGCAGAATCGGGTTCTCCCTCCCTTTGTTTAGGCCTTTTTATACTGTTGTGAGCTGCAGAATAGGGTTCTCCCTCCCTTTGTTTAGGCCTTTTTACACTGTTGTGAGCTGCAGAATCGGGTTCTCCCTCCCTTTGTTTAGGCCTTTTTATACTGTTGTGAGCTGCAGAATAGGGTTCTCTCTCTCCCTTTGTTTAGGCCTTTTTACACTGTTGTGAGCTGCAGAATCGGGTTCTCCCTCCCTTTGTTTAGGCCTTTTTATACTGTTGTGAGCTGCAGAATAGGGTTCTCTCTGCCTTTGTTCAGGCGTTTTTACACTGTTGTCAGCAGCAGAATAGGGTTCTCTCTCTCCCTTTGTTTTGGCCTTTTTATACTGTTGTGAGCTGCAGAATAGGGTTCTCCCTCCCTTTGTTCAGGCGTTTTTACACTGTTGTCAGCAGCAGAATAGGGTTCTCTCTCTCCCTTTGTTTTGGCCTTTTTATACTGTTGTGAGCTGCAGAGTAGGGCTCTCTCTCCCTTTGTTCAGGCCTTTTCATACTGTTGTCAGCTGCAGAATAGGGTGCTCTCTCCCTTTGTTTAGGCCTTTTTACACTGTTGTTAGCTGCAGAATAGGGTTCTCTCTCTCCCTTTGTTTAGGCCTTTTTATACTGTTGTGAGCTGCAGAATAGGGTTCTCTCTCCCTTTGTTTTGGCCTTTTTATACTGTTGTAAGCTGCAGAATCGGGTGCTCTTTCCCTTTGTTTTGGCCTTTTTACACTGTTGTGAGCTGCAGAATAGGGTTCTCTCTCTCCCTTTGTTTACGCCTTTTTACACGGTTGTTAGCTGCAGAATAGGGTTCTCTCTCCCTTTGTTTAGGCCTTTTTATACTGTTGTGAGCTGCAGAATAGGGTTCTCTCTCTCCCTTTGTTTAGGCCTTTTTATACTGTTGTCAGCTGCAGAATAGGGTTCTCTCTCTCCCTTTGTTTAGGCCTTTTTATACTGTTGTGGGCTGCAGAATAGGGTTCTCTCTCCCTTTGTTTTGGCCTTTTTATACTGTTGTAAGCTGCAGAATCGGGTGCTCTTTCCCTTTGTTTTGTCCTTTTTACACTGTTGTGAGCTGCAGAATAGGGTTCTCTCTCCCTTTGTTTATGCCTTTTTACACGGTTGTTAGCTGCAGAATAGGGTTCCCTCTCCCTTTGTTTAGACCTTTTATACTGTTGTGAGCTGCAGAATAGGGTTCTCTCTCCCTTTGTTTTGGCCTTTTTATACTGTTGTGAGCTGCAGAATAGGGTTCTCTCTCTCCCTTTGTTCAGGTCTTTTTATACTGTTGTGGGCTGCAGAATAGGGTTCTCTCTCCCTTTGTTTTGGCCTTTTTATACTGTTGTAAGCTGCAGAATCGGGTGCTCTTTCCCTTTGTTTAGGCCTTTTTACACTGTTGTCAGCTGCAGAATAGGGTTCTCTCTCTCCCTTTGTTTAGGCCTTTTTACACTGTTGTCAGCTGCAGAATAGGGTTCTCTCTCCCTTTGTTTAGGCCTTTTTACACTGTTGTCAGCTGCAGAATAGGGTTCTCTCTCCCTTTGTTTAGGCCTTTTTACACGGTTGTTAGCTGCAGAATAGGGTTCTCTCTCCCTTTGTTTAGGCCTTTTTACACTGTTGTCAGCTGCAGAATAGGGTTCTCTCTCCCTTTGTTTAGGCCTTTTTACACGGTTGTTAGCTGCAGAATCGGGTTCTCTCTCCCTTTGTTTAGGCCTTTTTACACTGTTGTCAGCTGCAGAATAGGGTTCTCTCTCTCCCTTTGTTTAGGCCTTTTTACACTGTTGTGAGCTGCAGAATAGGGTTCTCTCTCTCCCTTTGTTTAGGCCTTTTTACACTGTTGTCAGCTGCAGAATAGGGTTCTCTCTCCCTTTGTTTAGGCCTTTTTACACTGTTGTCAGCTGCAGAATAGGGTTCTCTCTCTCCCTTTGTTTAGGCCTTTTTACACGGTTGTTAGCTGCAGAATAGGGTTCTCTCTCCCTTTGTTTAGGCCTTTTTACACTGTTGTCAGCTGCAGAATAGGGTTCTCTCTCCCTTTGTTTAGGCCTTTTTACACGGTTGTTAGCTGCAGAATCGGGTTCTCTCTCCCTTTGTTTAGGCCTTTTTACACTGTTGTCAGCTGCAGAATAGGGTTCTCTCTCCCTTTGTTCAGGTCTTTTTATACTGTTGTGGGCTGCAGAATAGGGTTCTCTCTCCCTTTGTTTTGGCCTTTTTATACTGTTGTAAGCTGCAGAATCGGGTGCTCTTTCCCTTTGTTTAGGCCTTTTTACACTGTTGTCAGCTGCAGAATAGGGTTCTCTCTCTCCCTTTGTTTAGGCCTTTTTACACTGTTGTCAGCTGCAGAATAGGGTTCTCTCTCCCTTTGTTTAGGCCTTTTTACACTGTTGTCAGCTGCAGAATAGGGTTCTCTCTCTCCCTTTGTTTAGGCCTTTTTACACGGTTGTTAGCTGCAGAATAGGGTTCTCTCTCCCTTTGTTTAGGCCTTTTTACACTGTTGTCAGCTGCAGAATAGGGTTCTCTCTCTCCCTTTGTTTAGGCCTTTTTACACGGTTGTTAGCTGCAGAATCGGGTTCTCTCTCCCTTTGTTTAGGCCTTTTTACACTGTTGTCAGCTGCAGAATAGGGTTCTCTCTCTCCCTTTGTTTAGGCCTTTTACACTGTTGTGAGCTGCAGAATAGGGTTCTCTCTCTCCCTTTGTTTAGGCCTTTTTACACTGTTGTGAGCTGCAGAATCGGGTTCTCCCTCCCTTTGTTTAGGCCTTTTTATACTGTTGTGAGCTGCAGAATAGGGTTCTCCCTCCCTTTGTTTAGGCCTTTTTACACTGTTGTGAGCTGCAGAATCGGGTTCTCCCTCCCTTTGTTTAGGCCTTTTTATACTGTTGTGAGCTGCAGAATAGGGTTTCTCTCTCCCTTTGTTTAGGCCTTTTTACACTGTTGTGAGCTGCAGAATAGGGTTCTCTCTCCCTTTGTTTAGGCCTTTTATACTGTTGTGAGCTGCAGAATAGGGTTCTCCCTCCCTTTGTTTAGGCCTTTTTACACTGTTGTGAGCTGCAGAATCGGGTTCTCCCTCCCTTTGTTTAGGCCTTTTTATACTGTTGTGAGCTGCAGAATAGGGTTCTCTCTCTCCCTTTGTTTAGGCCTTTTTACACTGTTGTGAGCTGCAGAATCGGGTTCTCCCTCCCTTTGTTTAGGCCTTTTTATACTGTTGTGAGCTGCAGAATAGGGTTCTCTCTCTGCCTTTGTTCAGGCGTTTTTACACTGTTGTCAGCAGCAGAATAGGGTTCTCTCTCTCCCTTTGTTTTGGCCTTTTTATACTGTTGTGAGCTGCAGAATAGGGTTCTCCCTCCCTTTGTTCAGGCGTTTTTACACTGTTGTCAGCAGCAGAATAGGGTTCTCTCTCTCCCTTTGTTTTGGCCTTTTTATACTGTTGTGAGCTGCAGAGTAGGGTTCTCTCTCCCTTTGTTCAGGCCTTTTCATACTGTTGTCAGCTGCAGAATAGGGTTCTCTCTCCCTTTGTTTAGGCCTTTTTACACTGTTGTCAGCTGCAGAATAGGGTTCTCTCTCTCCCTTTGTTTAGGCCTTTTTATACTGTTGTGGGCTGCAGAATAGGGTTCTCTCTCCCTTTGTTTTGGCCTTTTTATACTGTTGTAAGCTGCAGAATCGGGTGCTCTTTCCCTTTGTTTTGGCCTTTTTACACTGTTGTGAGCTGCAGAATAGGGTTCTCTCTCCCTTTGTTTACGCCTTTTTACACGGTTGTTAGCTGCAGAATAGGGTTCTCTCTCCCTTTGTTTTGGCCTTTTTATACTGTTGTGAGCTGCAGAATCGGGTTCTCTCTCTGCCTTTGTTTAGGCCTTTTTATACTGTTGTGAGCTGCAGAATAGGGTTCTCTCTCTCCCTTTGTTTAGGCCTTTTTATACTGTTGTGGGCTGCAGAATAGGGTTCTCTCTCCCTTTGTTTTGGCCTTTTTATACTGTTGTAAGCTGCAGAATCGGGTGCTCTTTCCCTTTGTTTTGTCCTTTTTACACTGTTGTGAGCTGCAGAATAGGGTTCTCTCTCCCTTTGTTTATGCCTTTTTACACGGTTGTTAGCTGCAGAATAGGGTTCCCTCTCCCTTTGTTTAGACCTTTTATACTGTTGTGAGCTGCAGAATAGGGTTCTCTCTCCCTTTGTTTTGGCCTTTTTATACTGTTGTGAGCTGCAGAATAGGGTTCTCTCTCCCTTTGTTCAGGTCTTTTTATACTGTTGTGGGCTGCAGAATAGGGTTCTCTCTCCCTTTGTTCAGGTCTTTTAGCTACTGCTCTTTCCCTTTGTTTTGCCTTTTTACACTGTTGTGAGCTGCAGAATAGGGTTCTCTCTCTCCCTTTGTTTAGGCCACGGTTGGTAGCTGCAGAATAGGGTTCTCTCTCTCCCTTTGTTTTGGCCTTTTTATACTGTTGTGGGCTGCAGAATAGGGTTCTCTCTCCCTTTGTTTTGGCCTTTTTATACTGTTGTAAGCTGCAGAATCGGGTGCTCTTTCCCTTTGTTTTGGCCTTTTTACACTGTTGTGAGCTGCAGAATAGGGTTCTCTCTCTCCCTTTGTTTAGGCCTTTTTATACTGTTGTGAGCTGCAGAATAGGGTTCTCTCTCCCTTTGTTTTGGCCTTTTATACTGTTGTAAGCTGCAGAATCGGGTGCTCTTTCCCTTTGTTTTGGCCTTTTTACACTGTTGTGAGCTGCAGAATAGGGTTCTCTCTCTCCCTTTGTTTAGGCCTTTTTATACGGTTGTTAGCTGCAGAATAGGGTTCTCTCTCTCCCTTTGTTTAGGCCTTTTTATACTGTTGTCAGCTGCAGAATAGGGTTCTCTATCTCCCTTTGTTTAGGCCTTTTTATTCTGTTTGAGCTATCGGGCCTTTTTTAGGCCTTTTTACACTGTTGTGAGCTGCAGAATAGGGTTCTCTCTCTCCATTTGTTTAGGCCTTTTTATACTGTTGTGAGCTGCAGAATAGGGTTCTCTCTCCCTTTGTTTTGGCCTTTTTATACTGTTGTAAGCTGCAGAATCGGGTACTCTTTCCCTTTGTTTTGGCCTTTTTACACTGTTGTGAGCTGCAGAATAGGGTTCTCTCTCTCCCTTTGTTTAGGCCTTTTTATACGGTTGTTAGCTGCAGAATAGGGTTCTCTCTCTCCCTTTGTTTAGGCCTTTTATTGTTTCAGAATAGGTTCTCTCTCCCTTTTTAGGCCTTTTACACTGTTGTCAGCTGCAGAATAGGGTTCTCTCTCTCCATTTGTTTAGGCCTTTTTATACTGTTGTGAGCTGCAGAATAGGGTTCTCTCTCCCTTTGTTTAGGCCGTTTTACACTGTTGTGAGCTGCAGAATCGGGTTCTCTTTCCCTTTGTTTAGGCCTTTTTAACTGTTGTGAGCTGCAGAATAGGGTTCTCTCTCTCCCTTTGTTTTGGCCTTTTTACACTGTTGTGAGCTGCAGAATAGGGTTCTCTCTCTCCCTTTGTTTAGGCCTTTTTATACGGTTGTTAGCTGCAGAATAGGGTTCTCTCTCTCCCTTTGTTTAGGCCTTTTATACTGTTGTGAGCTGCAGAATAGGGTTCTCTCTCCCTTTTTTAGGCCTTTTTACACTGTTGTCAGCTGCAGAATAGGGTTCTCCCTCCCTTGTTTAGGCCTTTTTACACTGTTGTGAGCTACAGAATAGGGTTCTCTCTCTCCCTTTGTTTAGGCCTTTTTATACTGTTGTGAGCTGCAGAATAGGGTTCTCTCTCTCCATTTGTTTAGGCCTTTTTATACTGTTGTGAGCTGCAGAATAGGGTTCTCTCTCCCTTTGTTTAGGCCGTTTTACACTGTTGTGAGCTGCAGAATCGGGTTCTCTTTCCCTTTGTTTAGGCCTTTTTACACTGTTGTGAGCTGCAGAATAGGGTTCTCTCTCTCCCTTTGTTTAGGCCTTTTTACACTGTTGTGAGCTGCAGAATAGGGTTCTCTCTCTCCATTTGTTTAGGCCTTTTTACACTGTTGTCAGCTGCAGAATAGGGTTCTCTCTGCCTTTGTTTAGGCCTTTTTATACTGTTGTGGGCTGCAGAATAGGGTTCTCTCTGCCTTTGTTTAGGCCTTTTTACACTGTTGTGAGCTGCAAAATAGGGTTCTCTCTCCCTTTGTTCAGGACTTTTTTCTGCTGATGACACTATTGTTTGTTGGGGGAAATCTCCTGGCACCTCCGGGACTGAGAAGTGCTGATGGAACCTGTCGTTCTGTCAGGCAGGAGGGATGAGAGGAGAGGAGGAAGG